>NW_019416278.1:828670-933880 GCF_000390285.2 Anoplophora glabripennis
CCCCACCTACGGGGTAGGGATTTTTTTTAACACTACCGTTTGTCCACCTTCACCCCTGCTGTCCAACATCACTCCAGTTGACGGTATGTTTTATAATATGTATAAGTATTAGTCCAGGCTGTATCGTTGCTCCAGCTAGGCTAGGAACATGATTCTCATTCGATTTTTTTCATAATTTTATTAAAAAAATTACCCTTGAAACATCCGCATGTTGCCAGACGTTACTAATGGTCAAACATTGTTTAAACAAATTCGTAATTTTCGATTTTTTCGCTTGAAATACAATATTATAGGTTTTTTGAGGTATCATGAACAAAAATGTTCATATGCAACTTTTCTCTAAAATCTACCGTTTTCCAGATACTAACGATTTTTTGTGCGAAAAAAACGCGATTTTAACCATTTTCTTCTCTAAGGATTACGTCAGTAAACAGAAGCTTACAACAAGGCATTTTAATTACTCTTCAAGTTTTCTTTTAATACTCCGTATCAACTCCAAGTACAAAACCTATTACCTATCTGAAATACCCATTTTTTACTTTTAATGTCATACCAGGTAATATTCTAATTCAAATTTCATATTATTAAAATTACCTACTACGGTACTGTCAGGTAGAAACTAAATATTTTATTTCAATAATAAAAATTCTTTTAATCCAGCCCCGACTATTCCGCTTAATCTGAGAGAGTTAGCACGATTCCGTCTCGCTTGGTTCTCGACCGCCACATCAAAGGCGCCGCCACGGACTCTTCTAGCTGTATATTATTAAGCTGTGGCACTAGTAACTAAGTTTGAAATAAAATTTTTAGAATGTATTTAAATTAACTTATGTATAAACATCATAAAATACAATTTTCTTTGATTTTTTAAGCGTTTCAGGTTATGTTTGTTTCAATGTTTATGTGTTTTATTATACAATATAGTCACAATGTTCATTCGCCTGAAAACTTATCATAAAAATAGTTCCCTCGAATTGGCTTTCTCCCATATAACAACACCGAACGTAAACAAGGTAACCACAGCAACTTTCCAAGGCGCCAATCTGCCTTCAAAACTCATATAAACTAACATCCAGGAGACCTTTAGTCACATAAAACAAGCTTTGGTCCAAAATTTTGTTAAGATTTTATTTTATTTGGTATATATCATTGATATAATAAGCGTTTTTAAATATATAAATAATATTTTCGGACACTGAGGGACATCTATGGGAGAGTGGAAAGGTATTTGTATTTAAATTTTTAAAAAAGAGGAAGATAACACTATCGGTTGCCGAAAAACGTCGCTTCGCGTAGAGTAAAGAGCGTTTCTCGTGGAGTTTTTGTTCGAGTTTTGTAAAATGGCTAACTGTCGTGGGTGTCGGCAAAACAATTACTATTGCTAATTATTATACGTGATTTGCACGGATTAAAACCACGATTCGCAATAAAAGGCATCGCTATTTAGTTTCAGTAAGTTTTAGTTGAAGAGCGTGCCAGATTTTCTTTTAAATTGAGCCATATTTGTCTGTTACGTCTCCATTGTTAGGGAATTCGGCATTGGAGGTAAGCGTGCACAAAATTTCTATAAAAATATAATTCAAGTCCTAACTCATTACAGAACAACGTTATTTATTTGTTTTTATCTACACTTTTAGACGTTTTACCTGGGAGGTAGTAGTTTTTTGTCCTACGACAATTTTTTTTGGAGAACTCCCCCAGCGAGTTCTATAAGCCAGAGTTTTAGTATGCCAGAGTTTCGTCATCGGTCGGAAAAGAAACCGTTGCAGATTTAAATACAATCTACTCAGCCAGCGACTATCCCTCGTCCCGCAGAAAAGGTACCACCTCATCGCGTGTCCTGTTACATCTTAAGGCGTCACAGATAAGTACCAAGCATTTAATAGTTTCGAAGACTCAACCTTTTTCCTTTTCCACCGATTCGATAGATCAATATTAGCCATAAGTGTTGGCACCTTTGTAAATAAAATTAGTTTAAGATTATTTAGCATAAGAATTTCCATTACCCGACCATACTTGAAACAGTTGTCGGTTACAATTTTGCAAGGGTCCTTTGGCATATATTTTTTTTAGATGTGTATTTATATAATTATATGTTTTGTCTTCCTATACTAGTGTCCATATACATTTAAATTTAAAGTACCCTGTACAAATATTCAAATCATATTATAATAAATCTATATTGAATGTTTAGTGGTTTCCTCATTATAGTTCTCAAAGTAAGTTTCGATTGAGGGTACTTAGAAATTACTGAAATCACTTGGCGCCCTGAAATCTTTTTAATTTTCTTGTGTTTTGTCAATTTGTTTATTTTTGTTGTAAGAACCCACGCCCCCACTGAAAAGCTAACTAGCCAAAAAAAAGGGATTAATTCCAAAGAAAGGGTTACAATTTTTCTTGCAAAAAATATTAATATATTTTGATGATTTCTCAACGGTTCGTTATGTTTACATCCGTGATTTAGTAATTATGGAAATATGTTAAAAGCTGCTAAGTTTGTTTCTTTATTCATATCAAGCGGTAATATTGAACTAAAAGCTTTAAATTACTTTTTAAGTTTAATAGCTTCTTCAAAAGAACATTTATTAATATTAAAATCTTATTATAATAATTTGAAATAAAAATATAAATATTATTCCCAATTGCTTTATACTTCATAAAATTTGTTAGAAATATAATCAAATTATAAAAATTTTCTTTAGTAATGATATTTAATGTGACGTACAGAGCCTTCATAAATGATTACAAGCCACGTGACCAGTAATTTTGTGTGGAACAGTAATTTTATTTCCGTTATGTTGGCAATTAAATTTCGGGAAAATTAAAAATTATTAAAACAATAAGATCAAGATTACATTGAAATATTCTGTTTCACCGGCTGATGACTGGTGAAATTTTTCATGAGATTTTATTCAACCAATCAACGATAGCATTATCTCGAGCGTAGACGCGACGGTTTGTCATTGTTCATTGTAAACGAATCATTAATATTGGTGGCGCCAAGATTTAGGGATTTTTCGTTGACAGTGCCAACCATGTAATGTTGGTTGGCTAAGTTCGGCGATCACGTGGCCGGTAATCATTTATGAAGACTTTGCACATATTAGAAGCTACCTATACAAAACACTAAATGTAGATCCTAAAATACAAATAATTCTTAGGTATTTATTATCTTCTAAAAATGTCGATGAACTTTTATTTACCATCAAATGTAGAAAAATAGGATGCTTATCATATAAACCCATTATTGTCTAGAGTTAATTATTAATTTTAAAGCAACCAATATCCCATTACTTGAATAAGTGTCAAATGCGTTGTGAAGCTAAAGTATTTCTGATTAGTTCAAAACACGAGCGAAATAATTAATGATACAGTTTCGTAGCCAAATAATTTTAGTAATTTTAATTATTATACCAGCCATGTCATAATATTATGTGTTATCGGCAAATTATTTTTGTAAAACGCAATTATATAACGAGTGTGACGGTAAATAGGAAATATGTAATTCATACAAGAAAATATGAGTCAATGTTGTTAGGGTTAAGTTATTTATATATTTTTCTAATTTAACACATACTTAGGAGATGCTTTTATTTGACATATAAAAGAAGGTAAATAATAATAATTATTATTATTATTCACTTAATTCAATAATTTTTCAGATATTATGTCCCAAATAATTTTCATACGACTAATTTTTATATTAAATTATTAAGTCATTCATCAATCAATCTTTAGCTACTAAGATAACTTTTATCCATGTATTTTGTATCTTTTAGATATATTTTCAAATTATAATAAACTATAAATAAACTATCTATAGTTATAAGTTGTCTCAGTACTATGAAAAACGTCGTTATATACGAGGTCTGTTCAGAAAATAACCGAACTTTTGAAATATGCGCTAATGGAGATATTTAGTGATATGCTGTTGACAGTAATGCGTTGCGCATAACCTATTGACCATCCCATAACTTTGCATATGTACATGTACTTCGATTTAATTTGTAATTTCTGAAACATTTTTTTTCTAACAAAAATTTGTCTCTTTTGATATTTTGATGTGTAAAATGTGTAAAAAAGAGAAATCTTCTGTCTTACAAATATCTAAAATACCTTCGGAATGACGCTTTTATATTTGCGTAAGTAATTATATACAAGAAAAAATATAGAAAGATATATATAACAAAAAAAAAAGTTTATATGAACATAAATTTTAAATTCTGCCTAAGGAGCTGTTCTTGGAGCCTATAATAAAAAAATTATTTAGAAACATTTTTAAGAGTAGCACTCTTTAGAAACAATACTTATGTTCATATGAACTTGTTATTTTTGATCGCTCGACCAATTATAAGAAGGGTATTCTGGAACACCCTGTATTGCGGTAGCCACATTCAATACCGAAAAATTATATTTTTATTAGAAATTCATAGCCGACAGCCAATTTCTGTAGAGGCAAAAAATATTTTAACATTAATTTTGAACTGTAAAATGTAAATCAGATAGCCATATGCGTATAAAAAAGTTATGACATGGGCGATCAAGTGGATGGAGCCCCCAAAAATATAACACCTTGTATGTCATTTTCTTACATAGTCAGGAAATACATACTGAAATAAATAAAGACGCGTATCAAATAAGAAATTTCTAACTAAAGTTGTTTTAGTGTTTTATATATAGATGTTAAATTTTGTATATGTACTATAAAAAAAAAGTTCATCCTTTGACAGTAATGTCCATAAAGAGGGTGTAAGAAGCTTGACTACCATTACTTCAGCATGAGATAGAGATTAATCATAAATGAACAAAAAAGTTGTATATTACAGGGGCGTAAGCTTTCAACATACAGCGAGTATTATTATCGGGGAGTTTCATCGCAACGTGACAACAGCGCTTAACCTAATGTTACACAGCATGAATGACAAAGATGTAAACAACTATTATTGTGAAACATTTAGTAAATTTCATTGTTTTCCAGTTTTTAAATAAATAAAATAAAATGTATCTATTTTGTAGTACGAAGATAGTGTTGTGCTTAAATTTTAGCTCGAATTTAGTATTTATGAATCTCTTGAAACAAGAACTTTTAATCAAATTATGAGTTTGAAAAATATGTAATTAAAGTAAGTACCCAAAGAGTCATGACGTCCAAATAATCATACGTATTAAAAATAATTTAGATACTTACCAAAAAGCAACACTCAGTATTTGCATAAATGCGCAGGTACAAAACAAACTACAACATATGCTCAAAATGTCCACCACCATTTTGGATGCACGCACGACTCCTTCGAATCCAATTTTCGCGCACTCGCTGGAAAATACCCGGATTTATCCTTATTTGATGGACAGCGACTAAAATTCGTTATCGCAAGTCTTTGACTGTCGAATTCCAGATACCAACTGAATTGCGTATTGTTGGTTGTTGGACACCTTAGTACCTCGTGTTAACCGCTGCGCCGTTGTCACATTGCTCGATACGAATTTTATCGAATGTTAAATTTATTACAACGCCAATTATTTTTTAGAATTAAGCATAAAAGAAGGCGATATTTCTTAATTAATCGAACATCGAACATTAATCATACTTCAAGTTGGAAATTTTTTTCTCGGAAATAGTTGAGTTTAGTCAAATAAGTTTTTTTTTATTTTAATGTATTCTATCGTGTGTTAAAATTAAGGCAGTCAAACTTCTAACACCCTGTATTTGGGTTAATAATATTAATGCACAAAAAACATAACACTCTGCTACATGTCTTCACTCTGTACTTTTCTAAAACCAGGTTACCTATGATTGATTCAATCATCTCGTACATTAGAAAACTCGATAGAAAACGATTAATATTGGAGGTTCTCTTTGAGGTTAATCAAGTATTAGTACTATGATCAGTCATAGCATTTAGATCTTCACGTCCAATATTCAATGAAGTTTCTTCTTACGAATATCGCTGTTGTTTGCTTATTCCATTGAAAATAGTAATTCAAATCACAATAATATTTTTTTAATTTAATTTATCACTGAAAATATCATAACCGAACAACATTTCTTATTCAAGCAACTATTCCTCATCACTCCTTTCAGAATTTTGCTATGCTTTTCTCAGCAAAAAAACAAAAAAAAATCGGAGTACTATGCCCAATATATTATGCAAACTTTACATATATTTTAATTAATCACTGTGGAGACGTGTGATTGCAGAAAATTAGGGCGCTAAGTTGTTACATTGCCTCAGTTATAAATCTTGCCGGAAGAGACTAGAACACCTGGTCTCCTCGAGACGTCTTTTGGATGACTGACGTCCTCTCCACGGTGCTCTAAAAGTTCTAAATTTAAATTAAATTTGTTTTTGTTTCTTCTGCACTTTAGAATCGACTTACTCTTCTACCCTGAAAGTTTGCTTGCTGGCATTTAAAGGTCTCCACAAGTTATTGATTAGAGGAAGCCGCGCTCAGGTACCTCTGGGTCCAACTGTTTGCCAGCGTGAACTTTTGTTTGCCTGATGGTATTGTGATCAGTATTTAATGAAAAGGTTGGTACATACCTAAATAAACTGAAAATTAGAATCGACGGTGAATTGTTGAAGTATATTTCGTCTATAAAAACAAACCTCGCAACAAAGAGCAATGAAATTTGATAGAAACAAATTTTTGAGGATGTTATCAGTTTTGGACTAGCTTGAGTTGAGGAGGTCGCTCGCTACGATCTCTCACAATGACATTGTAGAATACAATCAGGTTAGACCTCCTGCACTGAATTTCTCATATCAATAAACATACCTACATACAGTATGTCCACGGGAGAAGTTGAAAAGAGGGAATATTCTGCTTGTATTTAAATATACAAAAGTATAGTATTCAGTAGGCCGACACATACAAGTTTTCCTATACAAAGAAATGATAGAAATACAGTAGTTGACTTTATCAGAACTTTATCCTTTTAACTGATAAGTAATATACTACATCAGTAGAGAAACACATTGGTTATTTATCCAATAATTTTTCAACATTTTATATGTATAGGGTCTTCCCAGAATGTCTTTACGACAATAAAAATAAAGTTCAGTTGATATTTTAGTATTTTAGAAAATGACCATGGATGAATGAAATCACGAATAAAAAAAATAATTTGTAGCATGATCGTATATTCATTTTTTGTGTGGGTAAAGTACCTTTTTCTTATAAAATATCAAAATATTTTATTGAGAAAAGTTAATTACAATTAGAATTTATGTTTACCAATTTCTTATAGTTCAGTCGAATTAGAGTTTGAACGTAAAAAAATTATTAGTAGACATTTTATTGCACTTTATGACGAGAAAGGGTATGTAGAATGATAATATCAAAAAACTAACTCGAAAGATGTGGCTATAAGTTGGCACATTACAAATAACTGGCAAAATTATGTTTTTGTTTTACTTTTCTTACTGACCATGAAAATCTAGATCACATATCGGAAAATTAGTTAATTTACCTTATAGGCAATGAAATTACCTACAATTTAAGCACCTAAAATCATATTTCACCAATTTGTTTACAGTAAAATAAAGGTCGAACGTGGAAATATCAGTTTTTGAAAATTGTGTATTATTATTACAAAAAGGGATGGATATTGTTGAAATTTATGGAAAAGATGGTTAATCCAATGACCGTGTGCTAAAGTCCAATTCGATTGAACGTGAAATTGTTGCTCTAGGTATTTGTTAATTTCATTCGTTTTTGCAATTATGTAATTATTTAATTATTGAACGTTAATTTTAGACGTTAGTATCTTAGATATAGATTCTAATTGATCCAAAGAAACGTATCGAAAAAGAAAATTTTCAAAAAATTGAAATTTAGTTGCTCTTTACAACTAACAATTTAGGATGTGGAAAACAGCGTTATAAATAAATTGTCCCATGGCCAGGCAAAAGTGGCTTGAGAACTCGCTCTTTTAGCATTAAATGGAGTTTATATTTACAGTAATTAAAAAAAAGAAATGTTCAAGTAAAAAATCTCGCGCGCAGCGAGCGGCGCTCACGGGCGTACGTGCGCAGCCTGTTCATTACCATTCATACCATGAACTATCAATGGAAAACTTTTTGGAAATAAACATTTAACTCTTGCTTTAATTGTCTCTAAAATCCCGGTCCGATGCGTCCAATACTTAATTAAAAATTAAATTTATAAAAAAAAGTTATCTTGGGAACAAAGAAGCGTAGGTGATTTCTCTTTTTTAAAATTACCATAAAAATAAGCTCTATTTAATACAAAAAGAGCGAATTCCCGAGCGGCTTTTGTCTGACCCTGGGACAATTTGTTTATTATAACGCTGTTTTGCACGTCTTTCCTACTTTGTTAGTTGTAAAGAGACCAACTAGGTAATTTCAATTTTTTAAAATTTTTCTTTTTCGATTTCTTTGGAATAATTAGAACCTACATCAATCAAAGTTTTAAGAAATGTTCTTGCTATTTTAAAGCAAAGGGTATAAGTATAAAAAAAATTGACATATTTCGAAGACTTAAACCAAACTTTTTTATGGAACGCCATATATACTTGTCATTTTTTCTATTCTTCTCTTTTTCTCTAGTTACAATTTTACTTATTTTGATAGTTTGCACAACATTTTGGTTTATTTACTGATCCTGCTCACAGTCAAGATGGCCTTGAAACGACTGCGTGGGTCTCTTCCGCTGTTGAATTAACTAAACAAATCTTTAAATTCTCTATTAAGAAAAAATATTTTATTGTAAAAGATGTCTTATAATACCTTCATCCTGTTTTAGATAAAGGACAATGCATTCATCTAAGTTTTTTAATGCCTTGTTACTCACCTTATTGCTATTGAACTCCATTCCATATTTTCTTTCTTAGATCGTACCTACAAATTGTTAGGTAGGTATTATAGAGGCAACAATTTTTAAAGACACTTGGAAGCGCGTTTTTTGAGATGTGTGACAAAAACGCTCCTCGTTGTTTCTTATCTTAGGCCGTATAAATATTAGATCTTTCTTTGTTTACTTTATCTCTCAGAATCCCCCATAGAAAGAACTTCAGTGAAATGAAATAGGCCTTGCGGATCATAAAATTATCCGTTCATAAAATAAATTTATTACAAAATAATACTCTTTGTCTACAGTACGATAAAACACCTTTTATAATATTTTTTTCCCTTAATAATGTAGTGCTGTTTAGTAAATTGTGTAAACGCACAAATATGTACAGATTTCACGGCAATCTTAATTTTGACAATTAGGAATATAAGAGGCATTAAGCGGCAAATCTTCAATTCAAAATAACAAAAATTTGATTTATATTTTTAAAAATGCAACAATTTTTTTCATATAGATAGAAAGGTAAAATAATAAGGGAATAAAAGAACAATGTCAAAAAACAGGCAATTTTGGGCCATCGAAGGAAAAGTATGAAACTAGTACTTTTATTCTAATTTTGGGGTGCTTAATACAAATATGCTATTTATTTTTCCCGAAAACGAAGAAACACAGTCAAAGCAACCATATGAAGGTGAAAAAAGAATTTATAATTACACAAAGAATTATTTATGAACCAGTTTGTAAAGTATAAGTAATACATATATTTTTTGTTGAACAACTTAAATCAGACGGTAGAAAAAATACCATTCTAAACCACTTTCCTCATCCTATCCCTTTCACCCTCTTATGGTGAAAACAACTACTGCAGACACAGAATCCAATTTCTTTCAAAAAACAATTGTAATGGATCATAGAAGTAGTTCAAATGAGAAAAAGCTACATGTAACTATTTCAACGCCTAATTGTTTATTTGTTGCATATTTTTGCATAGATTGCAACGAAACTAATCCCAAAACCAAATACACTCATTTCCTTAAAGGATGATAGGGGTAAAAGGGTAAAATAGGGATAAAATCTCACCTCCGCAGAGGGTTGGATAGGGTTAAAGAACAACATCTGGCAATTAAAAATTATGGAGCTCAATTAAACAATTAATTTGATTGAATAATATTTGTAAATAAAAAATGAGTTTTCAAACAACTGCATGCAGCTTTTACCTCCATAGAGAGTGGGAGTATGAAAGGGTGACACTATGTAGTAAAGCATCTTTTCCTCATTTGAACTACTACCATGACCGCTAAAGAATTGTTTTGAAAGAAATTGGATTTTATGCCCACAATAATCATTTTCGCCCCTATAAGAGGGTGAAAGGGATAACATGAGGAAGGTGGTTAAGAATGGTATTCTTTGTACCGTCTGATTTAAATTGCTCAAAAAAAAAAAAAATTATGTAGGCTTTTTTATGTTTGTCTAGGGTTTTAATTAGCAGTACACTACACAACTTCTTGAGAATAACAGTAGTAACAATTCGAGGAGGATTATTTATATATTACAAACTGGTTCATAAATAAATTTTTGTGTACCTAAAATTATAAATTATTTTTTCACCTCCGTACAGGGGTTGTTTTGACTGTGTTTCCATCGTTTTCGGGAAAAATAAATAGCATACTCGTATTCAGCACCCCAAAATTAGAATAAAAACACTGGTTTCATTCCTTTCCTTTGATGTTCCAAAATTGCCTGTTTTTTTAAACATTACTCTGTACATTGCTTTTTAAGATATTACCAAAATTTGATTTGATTTCCATATCTCAGAAGAAAAAAAAAGTAGGTACATGTTTCTGAATTTCGGGTGCCTCTTTCAGAACACCCTATACTTTAATAAGTTGAAGTAATCTCCCTATCTAAAAATATTTTAAGATTCATAATAAAAAAATTATTGTAATGGTCGAAAATTATCTGATACAATGCCGTATCTAAAATAAAAGCACAGGTAATATATAGATTCATTTTTCTATAAAACAAACGCAACTACGAATTCACAATGAACTAGTTATTGTCCCAATATCACTTGCTGAATAAAAGAGTTTTAAACAGTACACTAGTATCAACACTATTAAATGCATTTTCGTTTTTCCAGCATTCGAAATATTTACTGTGTAGCACTACTGAATGAAATGACGCACAGCCCTCCTCACAAAACATTGTCAATATATCACCGATTTTACAAAGCGCCTGTTTCATTCACAAAAAGATATTTGAAATGAATTTTTTTTGTATTTTGTGAAAACAATAACAGTTTTTCGAACTTTATTGGAGGGTATATACGTACGTAGGACGTATCTACCTGCGATTAAACGTAATACAGTCAGCATTTTATTGACACGTTTTAAATAAGGAACAATTCAAATTGTGATAATCTGTCGTCCTTATTTTGAAAATTATAACATTTTGAAACGATTTTTTAATTACTTATTTTCTTTCCTATTTACTTTTCAATATTCTAATACTTTTTAATAATCTAATTTTGTTTTAGAAGGCTAAAATCTTCCTAAGTTTGTGTATAAATAGTTTATCAATTTGTAGTACCTACCTACCCTTCGAGTTATTCTAACAATGAAGGTATAAACTAAGTTAAACTCACTTTTGTATGATTGTTCAGTTTCACATTCAATAATAAAATAATTTTCATTTAAATTTTATTCTTACTATGAAATCGTTAAACAAGGAAAACATTTTTTTATATACAAGACAAAATTTTAAAAACCACTGATCCATGCTCTCAAGTTAAATAAAATATCAAAAAAATGCACCATTTTTAAGCACATGTTTAACACCAATATTATATACCGGGTGGGGCATTTATCTCGAGACAAAATAATATCTCGGTTGGACTCGATTATTTCAAAAAAAGTTTCAGATACAAAAATTGTAGGGTACCGAGGGAGCCATTGAAAAGTCCAAATTAAAAAAATACTTTTTGTTCCTATAATTTTTTCGATTTAAACCATATTTTGGCCATAAAATGGCCATTAAAAAAAACAAAAAAACAAGAATCTTGAGACAACGGAGTAGGTACCGTGTTGAGATCACATTTAAAAAAAAAATGTTTTGTACAAAAGTTGTAGGGTGAAAACATGACATGACCTAGAAAATAACCTTGACGTTGACTTCAAAGTCGTTTGAAAATCAAATCCAAATTTTAAATAGGACCCTCTTTTTTGACCTCGGAAATTACAAAAGCGGAAAGTTTTAAAATAACATATGAACCTAACCTCAAGAACAAGATCGAATATGAAGGTCATTTTAAGGTCGAAAAGTCCACGTCGTTATTCCCGGGCTATTGCTAAAAGTAGTTAATAATTATACAGTTTTTTAGTTAGCTACGTACGTGTTAAATTTCATATGTTTATACTCTACTAAATCTCCATATGAAAAGTGAAAGTTAAATTAACCTACCATTGAAAAACTGGACCTAAAAGGTTGATCAACTAACTTGAACGATTTTTTTACAACTATTGTTTATCAAATTAGGGTGTTAAATACGTTAGTGCCCTTAGTTTCCGCCAGTGATATTTTATGACATAACTTTTTAGAGGTTAAATCTTTTAAATTGTATGTTGCAATGTAAAATTTCATTCGACACAAAAAAAAGGCTCTTGGTACCGTTTTTTTTTTTTTAGAAAAACGCAACCGACTGTCCTGCATTGTCATACAACTTCTATCTACTTAAGAGCAAAGTGTCCGGAAACGAATATTGTTTTTTTTAGAAGTGATATATACAAAATTTTATTTTATCCATATCAGATCTTTCCTCGATGGACTGTATCGCAAAAACAAAACAATAAGAAAATCGAAAGTGCGGAGTGTACCTGAGACTGTGAGCAAATTACATGGAATTTTTGGTAGAAGGAACGCCCAGACTGAAATATTAGTTGCAAATTTAATCAAACAGGTTCAGTTGCAGACAATAAAAAACAAACAGGCCTCGTACTGGCCGTTCAGCCGAAAACATTCCTTCAGCTACGGTGAGATATGGTGAGAATTTTCCGTAACCTTAGTGCGAAGTCGATCACTGCAATTAAACATTTCAAAAAGCACAATGCAGCGGATTTTAGCAAAAGATATGCATTTGCATCCATTCAAGATTTAGCTAAACTAGGAATTGAAACCAGAGTGGTTGTTGGAGAATCAACAAGTGGACGGTAATTTTGCTAAGACCATCTTTGTGGGTACTTACGTTAACAAGCAAAACTGTCGAATTTGGGACAGAGACAATCCTCGGGTTATTCATGAACGACTACTGTATATAGTTTTTCCGAAGTCAATTGAAGAACCTATAATTTCAAGGTATGTACCAGGCTCGGTCGCTAAGCAGCAACTCGGCATTGAAATATTTGAAAAACTTGTTCCCATATTTATTTAGCCATACCCATATATAGGTTTGGTCGAACTAAACGTGCAGGTGGTAGAAATGTATATGACCAGTTGAAGAATGCGAGCGCGCCCAAAGGAAAACGAGCACAGTTGTATTGGGCTTCTGGGCAATAAATCACAGCAAGCGACAAGTTGTTCATAAATTGCCCAGCAGTGCAGTGCTGCAGTGCGGAATTTGGTGTGAATCAGGCAATTTTAATTTATTATAGGCACCTTCTATCAATCAAGAGGGATATTTTGTTTACTAATATTATCAGAACATGGCATTTTGAAGACCTTTTGAAACGGAACAAAACAAAATTTACCACCAATATAATAAAATTGTTTTGAGGACATAAATAATTAAAATATGTTGTTGGCCAAATAAACGTATAATAAAAATTTTCTACACATTATATAAAAATTATTATAATTTTTTACCTTTAGCAGACAATTTTTTTAGGGACGCCTATGAAACTCATTAAATTTTATTACCAGACGTTTTTGCCGGTGGTGTAATTGGTTAGGTTTTTTTTTAAAATGAGGCTGAAAACGCAGTCACTGTCAATGGAGATCGATATCGAGAGATGTTATTGAATTTTTTGAAACCTCATTTGTAGCCATACGGCACGTGAAACTATCGACTTGTTACGGCTGAAATTTAATGCATGACTCATCTCACGTAACAGTGATGTGATTTGGCCACCAAGATCATGCGATCTGACGCTATGCGATTTTTTCATGCGGGGATTTGTACAATCTAAAGTTTTTTTTGCTCAAATGAATACCATTCCTGAATTAAAGGCAGAAATTTCCAGAGTTATCGCGATCCAGAATTTTCTTAAAATAAGTCAAGCATGCCAAATGAATAGCGAGGTCATCTGTCATATCTAATGGTAATGTCTACCCTTTAAAAATATTTAAAAACTTTTCCAACTTTTTAATTAATAAAATCATTTTTCCTCATGTGAAATCCTACATTTCTTTTGAGACACCCTATACTATTATATCTCATGTCAAATTTGAAGATACTTCGTTATTTGTTTCGCAGTGACAAAAATATTGTTTAATTTCAAATTAAATATCCAGTAATTCGTAAAAAGTATGTTTTTGCCTAAGGTACATTGTGATTAAGCCCAATTATTATAGTTTGAGGTCAAGTTTATCTGGTGTCACAGTATTCCAAATATGGGCTTTATTTGTTCTTTACTTATTAATGACTTGTATATTTGTAAATTGGAACGCTTCATATAAAATATTTAAATAAACACGGTCACTACAATTAACAGTGGTTTATAAACACGTATAAAGTAAAAGCACAGCCTCTGCGGTAAAAGCATGGAACCACTGGAACAATACCTCACAAAGGACTTCGGTGAAAACTGAAGAGTGAGCCGAATACGCCTCTGTTAAGAGCCCTGCCAAACTCTAAATTAGCTCGCCAACCAGCAACGCATACAAATTTTAATACCTTCGATGTGGACAGCCGTTCTCAAAATGGGAACGGATGAATTACAAAAAAAATAATATCTCCCCAAATATTTATAATTTTGAAATATAACTGCCTCTGGAGTCATTTACATCGCGAAGTTAGAGCATATGTACACATTTGATATTCACCCTGTATACGTATAGTTAATAGGTACATCACACATTTTCCGCTTATGTTCCACTGTGCACTTTGTTGCCGTAGATTTGCAGAATTTACTGCTCCAGTTCTTGACGTCTAATTTATAAAGATAAAGCGTATTACAATAAAGCAATGAATTCTTGTTAGTCACGTCTATAATGAATAGTAGCAACTTACAAACTGTAACGGCACACAAAAAAATACTTCTGACATTTAACGATCAATTGTTACTCCAATATCAATAATTTTGTGCTAAACTTAAGTTTCTATTAAAAAATTTCCAGACACGCACTCAACATTCGGACGTTAGATGTTGGCAGAGTCGGTACAGTTCAGTCGTGACAGCAACGGGAGTGTAGTTGGTTTAATGGCTTCCAACGCCCACTCAGATGCACCGTTTGCAACGCTGCCCTTGACTCTTCACCTGACCCGACGTACACTATCGTTCGAATTAAAAGTCTATGGATCAGATCGAACATAGACGTGGTGTTAGTTTAGTTCATATGTGCGCGTATAAGGCGGAAACGAGGAGAGAGATACGATCCTAAGATATCGCAACAAAGACAAAACTGTTAAATTAAATAAGAATATGCACTTCAAATAGGGAGCCTAAGGCCTATAAAAATTGTCCAAAATGGATTTTTTTAAATCTTTTCTTTAGGGATTCCCTAAGAAATCCTTCATGAGCTTTTTTGATAAAAATTACTCTAAATTTATCAAGTTAGGAAAGGTTAAATTAGTTTTTTTTGTGTGTAATTTTTACATACCAATGAATTATTAATATCAAAGCAAACCTGTGTTTTTAATGGTTGAAATTATATTAAATTGAAAATAATTAGAATACTTCAATAAAAAACACTAATAATAATGGATAAATTTAGATGAGATTAGATTTGTAATGTTCAGCTTAGAAATCTAGAATTAACCTTTTCATGGAACTAAATCATCAAATAATTTTATTTTTGGTTTTTTACTAATTGCTGGTATTTTACTCGTTTTTGAGGTTATGAAACTTTTTTATTTTTTTTAGGTTAAGTTATGTTTATTTACCTATCAAGTATTAATGAATGTTAAAACAATATTACTTTATAATTTGCTTTTAGGTTATGTTAGGTTAGGTTAGGTTAGGTTAGGTTAGGTTAGGTTAGGTTAGGTTAGGTTGGGTTAGACTATGTGAATTTAAGTTTGTTTCAAAACGCTAAATGTAAATCAATTATTTATTTTGACTTTTTATTGTTTATAATATTGATTTCACTGATGTTTAAGAAAATAGCAATATCTTACACACAGAGTTACAATGTTAAGCAATTTCTATAAATTTAGTGTAATTTTTCTTAAAAAAGCTCATGAGAGATCTCTTAGGAATTCCCTAAAAATTAAAAGAAAAATCCACTTTGGACAATTTTTTGGGACTATTAACTACAACAATGAGAAAAAACCCTCCAATTAAACTACGTTGTTAAAAAAAATTAATTACAGTAAGTATTTTTTTTACTGCCGCAGGTATCTTGACAATTAAACCAAAATTTCTACACATCCATGCTTCCAATCACTGATTGTATCACTTGTGATTTGTAAAATATTTTTTTGAATTTTAAACTCATATACAGTAAGTTAGGTATTAGATTACTCGTTACAATTGTGCAACTAACTGTGGTTGGTAAATACGATTATTAGAACATATTACTATCACAACTAAACGTATAACTGTACACAATGATGCAGATAACTGACACAAGGAAACATGTTGCTGTGATAACTGCTCTCTCTTTTTCCAGAAACATTTGCGCCAAGAATAAAGGCGAAATGTTCCGAATGTATGCATCATAAACATAATTTTAAGTTCACGTCAAAAATCATTATGCTGGTGTAGTGATTTTTTTTTGAGAATGTGTAGTTTTGAATATAAATGAAAAACAATGCTAATGATCGTGGTCTCTATTAAGACATAATTATTATGCCTCTCCCTATTGCATCATCTGTTTTTGGTAAAGAAAATGATTACAGTGTATGCTGTTATGTTTAAATATTATTTATTTCAAAGAAACCGTTATATATTTTTCGCAAATAGGCCCTTTGACTGTATGATTTATATAAGTAAAAGGTATGTAAATATATAAAAATGTATGTTAAATAACATTTTATTTCAAGATTAACGAACGACAATAAAAAAATTCCGGAAACATTTTCCTCATTGCAAATCCATATGGCGTTAAAAAAGTGGGTTAATTAAAATAATAATAATAGTAAATAAATTGTAAGAAGTGTTATTTTTGCATGCAGTATATATAGTCCAGTTGAAGCTTAATTGTTTACTTCGATAATTATTTTCACATATATTTACACATTTTAATTGGCTGGATATGTTGTCATTGAAATAAAGTTATAATATTAAATAGCTCTTGCACGAAATGGGGTTGATTTAAAAAATAACTATTATCTAATCAAAAAAATCACATCACAATTTGTGTAAAACATACACTTGCCTAATAGTTTACTAATATGGATTTCTATTTCTAAAGAAAACTGGTTTTGTACCAAATGCAGTAATAATTAATGTTCAGTGTATAGCACACTTACTTTTTGGAACTGAATATATTAGCCTGCCTACCTACCACTAGTAATTTTTTTCTCAATATAGATATCATTTAAATTGCCTTCCCAAATGTATGTTATTTGAGAAATTTCTGGTGAAAGCGAAAAAAAAATGATTTATATACGCTACAGCTCCTTTGGAAATTAGGTGTTCCAGCAAGTTTGCAATATTGCGCACTGTAATATTAAAATGTCACACTGTTGTGATGAAGTAAAATTGATCTCAAAATGAGTAATAAAAATGTTAAAGTATTGCATAAAACTTCCATCGTGTTGGTAACATTTACACAACTATTTCACTGCCTCATTTCCCGATACACTTCGCCTATTTCATCAAACTACATTTTATTTCTCGAAAATAATCTACAGCTAAGAACAGTATTAAAGTAGTACCGCATATCTTCCTGAATTGGGTTAGAAAAGTATGCAAACCTGTCGACAGGGCACGAAATATTTGGTGTACCAGATTTTAACTAAACAGATATATTTAAAATTTAATGTCGAACAAAAATAATTAAAGAATATATGATATCCCTTCCAAATTTAGTAAATTATGGCCACTCCATTGCTTTTTTATTATTATAGTAGCAAAAGGTTCAACCAACATTTTCAAGTTTGCGTCGAATATCGTGTTAATTCCATTTTTGATATAAGATATTACATAACTGCTTAAAACCCCAAGCCTACATCTCCCATAATTTTTAAGATATCGTAACAATTTGTAGATTTTTCTAGTCATTCTAAACTAACTGCTTAATTAAAAAACAAGTGATTGTAACAAAATGACGACTATTGAATTTGATTCATTCATATAATTTTCAACTCCTTGTATAGCAACAAAAGCTATCAACCCACATACCAAATTGAAACAGTTTTTTCAACATATTCGATGGTATAAATTTTTAGGTAATGCATTAAAGAAAGAATCGGCCAGAAAAAATAAATTTTTAACAGGCACAATGTTGTTAACTCGTAATCACTGTTTTATTTTTAACTGTAAATATAGAAGACCTTGAAAAAAATATATAAATTGATATGTCGAATGTTATATATCTGGAAAATAATAGAATATACCGAGGGGCGATCCGCTGATGTAATCTTCGTACGTTTGCCCCGGAATCTTTATGTAATCTACGTAATCTTATCTGTAATCTATGTAATCTATCTGTAATCTACGTAATCTTATCTGTAATCCTCGCTGTAATCTATGTAATCAGCTAATGAATTTCGTCGATGTAGTCGTTGTACAACGCCCCCCCCCCTACCTCATTTTCCAAAGAATGCCACAGAAACCTCGACAGAAACCTATATGGTGCGATTGGTGTGTTCCGAAGGGCAATCCGCCAAGGAAAAAACAGACGAAGATTACAAAATTTCTGAAATCTCTTGTAATGTATCTGCAGATTTCAATATCAATTCAAAAAATATTACAAATTTCATATAAATAATCAAGATTACAACACATTTCAGGAGATTTCAGAGTTATTTTAGTAGATTTCAATGATTACTTAAGATTTCAATAGGATTATTAGAAATTAAAAGAATATTTCAAAATTTCTTAATAAGGTTTCAAGGAATACGGGAAGATTACAATAAGTTTTGAATGTCCATTTGAACAAAAATAATTGAATTAACTTCAAATGTCATTCATTTCATTCATTAACAGTAGTACTTTGATTAAGAATTTCCAGTATCAGGCATTTTTTGGGCAAAAATTGTAACATTCTGATTAAGTTTTTTGTTCGAATGAACGTTAAAAACATTTTGTCATGACAAAAATGATAATGCTATTTTGAAAGTAGGTAAGTATTTTCCCAAAAACTAATAAATAAAAAATATATTAAGCTTTTATTAATACTTGCATTTAATACTTTACTTGTATACAGTGTGTTTAAAAAAGACGCGGCAATATTTAAGGGAGTGATTGCTCAGGTCAGTTTATAAAAAAAGTCCTATAAACATAGGTCCGCAAACGCTTCGTTACCGATCTACAGAATGTGAAATTTCATTAAAAAACAGTAAAAATTAAATTTCTCTAAAACGCAGCCCCTTATTATTACCTACTACAAACAACAGTATGTACCACATTTCAAAAATCAATCAAATTTGATAATTTGAATTTCTTTGTTCAATAATTTAAATTTCTCAATTAAAACAACATTGGGTTTAGGTGCGCAATAAAATGTTTTTTATTTTTTTACTCAATAACGGTGTGACGTACGGTGCGTATAATCTGAGGAAAGCTTTCTTCTTCATAATTGAACAAGGAATTAAAAAATTATATTTTTAGAAAAACCAGCGGGGTCCTATTTTTTTCATTAAAAATAGCTAGTCACTGGTAAGACTAAAAAATCGTTTTGTATTGCAAAGTACGCGTCTGCCATAGCTATTGACAGGCCTAAAATTTCATTATAATATCAAGAGGTTTTGGAGAAATTTAATTTTTACTGTTTTTTTAATGAAATTTCAACATTCTGTAGATCGGTAACGAAGCGTTTGCGGACGTATGTTTATAGGAACTTTTTTTTATAAAATGATCTGGGCAATCGCCCCCTTAAATATTGCCGCGTCTTTTTTAAATACACTGTATACAGGTAAGGTATTAAATACAAGTGTTAATAAAAGCTTAAAATATTTCTTATTATTTATTTTTTCGGAAAATGTTTATTTTATGTTACCTACTTCTATTTTTTTTTTATTTTTATTAATTTATTGGATTATTATATTTTTTTTAATCGATATTGAAATCTGCAGATACATTACAAGAGATTTCAGAAATTTTGTAATCTTCGTACGTTTTTTACTTAGCGGATCGCCTCTCGGAATATACATACTTTTAAGTGACGGACTCTTCATAATATACTTAATAACCTTTTAAATTTCAGAAAAAAACTAGAAATTACATATATACTTTTTAAAAATAAACACACTATTAACACATGCATTACAATTATTGAGTGTCTACAAATTTGTTGAACAAAACGGGAAAGGTACATTTTCTGATGTTTACATGTTCTCCGTGATCTTTCAATGTGAAGAATTAAGATACTCTAGTTTAGTTACGCTTCGTCACTTCCTAGATGGATCTACTTGTTCTATCATTGTCTTACTAAAAGTGTTATTTCTTGTCTATAAAACGCCAGTCGTAAGTATGGATATGCTCATATAGATATTGAAATCTTCCAGAATACAAAAAAAAAATACCATCAAAATTATAAATTTTTATCAAGAATTTAATATGAAAGAAACACACATTCACTAACTATTGTTTAAAATAAAGGATAGATATCGTGTAAACAATAAAATACTTTTATATATTCGAAATGTTTTAGATAAATGGTTATATGATAAATTTTATATTATTTTATAATTAATAATAAAGCAGACACTAACCATCCGAAAAAGACCCTGCAGGTGTTCCAAACATACAATATTTTTAAATCCATTATAGGAGTGAATTCATATCACTTAGTCGGTGTGGATATAGCATTGACCTGCCGTTTTCAAGAAAAACGTGAATACAAATATGGCCTTCCATTCCGCGAAAATATGAAAGCACATTTATAGTTTTAGTTTTTCCATCTAACAGCTTTCACTACCTTAATATCCGCCTTGTATTACTGTATTAACGGTAACATGTAAGAAAATTATAGGTTAATAACCCGCTAATTTTATATGTTTTAATTGATGTATAAAATTTTACATTATATCCCAAAATTAATACAATATTTTTTATCATATACTTACGTCCTTTACGAGACGTTTCAACTTTATCTCAAAAAGTGATTTCCTCTTTATTTCTTTTAAATATTTCTTTATCAGGAAAAAATCTAGTCATTTAATAAGTTGTTGAAATTTACTTTCATATATTTAAAGAATTTTCCATAAAAATTAGCGTTGTTCATAAGCAACATGCACAAGATTTTCTTTCACAGGAAAATATTATTTTTGATAGCGTATTAAACATTTGAATTCAACAGTGATCGTTAGAAATCGGAATTTTGTTTGCGACAAACAAATAAATAGTAGTAATCTATATTATGCTAGTAAACGGCAACACGCCTTGTCGTAGCAGCAGTAGGGTAAATCTGTGCTCAAGCCATGTACCCCTCTATGCTCACGATACACAATGCTACTGACTGCTATAAAAACACGTGCCATACACTGGAAACCTACCTATACAGGTTCGGAAAGTCCCCATGGTACATCGGCCGTTACGTGAGAGCGATAAAGTAAGTCATATAAATCCGTGCGATAGACAAGGATGCTTACATTGAAGACGTTTCATAATCTGAATAGTCAGTCCCACTTCTAACCCGAAACGGACGGTGACTATTCAGATTATGAAACGTCTTCACTATAGCCATCCTCGTCTATCGCATGGATTTCTTTACTTTACTTTGTCGCTCTCATGTAAAGGTAGATGGACCATGTAGATTTTCCAGCCCTGTATACAAAGTTGCACCCCTGAGGAGTTATTAGCCCCCAAAGTGGGGCCCTAAATTTCGAAAAAGAAAATAATATCTCTGCAACACATTACCGCAGAAGAACCAAATTTGGTACATGATTTAGAATTATTACTGGTCTTCTTTGACCATGATTTAAAGTTAATTGAAGCACTTGAAGGTGTTCATTGGGGATGACTCACCCCTAAAATTGTACCGAACTTTTTTATTGACCTAATTGAGAAATAGTAATATTAATTCACATCAGAATTTGATTTTAAATTTTTTTTACTCTTGTTAAATTTTAAAAAACTTGATGGTTTTCAAGAAAAACCGTATTAACTGACACAAGATTTTAACAGTGTTCAAGTAATCAAAAAGTCAGAGGTAAGCTTTATCTTTCAAATTTTACTTCACTTCTCTCCTAACTCTGCAAAAAGAAAACAACCTAGGTAGTTTTTAAATAAGCGAATATTGTATTAAGTAAAAAACACAAATAAATAATGAAAATGATATTTTTTCAACAGAGGCAATTGTTGAAATAAAATAATTTTATTAGTACCTGACAAGTTTAAAAGATAAATTCATTGCCTATTATTGATTTTCCGATTATTTTCTAATAACCACTGTTAAAATATTGTTTCAGTTAATACAGTTTTTCTTGAAAACCATAAAGTTTTTTAAAATTTAACAAGATTAAAAAAAATTAAATCAAATTCTGCTGTGAATTAATATTATCATTATTCAATTCAGTCAATGAAAAAAAAGTTCGGTACCTTGTAGTGCTTCAATTAACTTTAAGTCATAGTCAAAGAAGACCAGTAATAAACCTAAATCATGTACCAAATTTGGTTCTTCTGCGGTAAAGTGTTGCAGAGATATTAATTTTTTTCAAAATTTAGAGCCCCACTTTGGGGGCTAATAACTCCTCAAGGGTGCAACTTTGTATATAGGTAAGTCTGGTTAAATTCCAATATTTTGGACACCCCTACATACACCTGCCCTGTATCGGTTCTTATGCGGGACACCCTGTATATTTTATGGTAAGCTGGATGTGCAGTGTTTAGTGTAGAAAAATAAACAATACCCCTTTTTGTTTCATACTATTGTGGAAATACTTATATATATTCTTATAATATAAAGAGTGCAGTTATAAGAAGGCAATGGTTGAGTAATTTTTTGTATGAATAAAATTACATAAAAGAAAACCCGACCTACAGCCAACCCTGTACCATTGCAGCCGCCCTAACATTTCCGATCCCTAGTGATAATGTTTGTTAGCTTATATAATTTTCGTCAAATGGAATTGATACATTTCTTACAGTGATGTTGAGTATTTAAAAACTTAAAGGCTAAATGATGTTTTTACTTACTCGCTCAATGTTCTCTTTAATATATGCTTAAAAACGCGCATGTTTCCTGACATGTAGAAGGTATCGTGCATCCAGATTAAAAAGAAAGATGACAAGCATAGTACTGAAAACTATTTACCAATATAATCTCGAACTTTGCAAAAGTTTTTGAAATATACTTGTCTAATCCAATTTATAATAATGTCTGAAATTAACGACACTCGGGTTTTATTAAAAGAAAGTTGGCAATCACAAATTTGTTCAATATAACACAAACGATAAGTAGAATACTATGGTTTCAAGTCTGTAAAATTGTATGCATCTGGTACTCTTCAAGGTTCCGTTTTGGGACCTTTGCTCTTTAATGATATAGTATTGTTGTCAATGGTAATGAAAACTGTCTGTTTTATACCCACGACATGAAATTGTTCTATGTTTATGAATGCGTAACAATGAAAAACATTTTACATGCTATCAATTCCTTGTGCGATGTGTATAAATTGCCGCTGAATGTTTCTAAATGTAATACATTCTCTTTCTCCAGGAAAAATAACTCCATGCTTTTCAATTATATATTAAAGGAGTTGTCCATCGAGTGAATCAAATTGTTGACCTGGGTATAAAGTTCGACTCAAAATTAACTTTCAATAGTCGTATTTTATCTACTTATAAATTAGTTTTTTTATTAGATTATCTATAGGTTTTAATGGTATCGGACTACGTAACATACTCTATAATTTATTTGCAAAAAGTAGGCTTGAATAGGGATAACTTATTTGGAATCCAGGTTACAGTAAATATTAGCTAAAATTTTAAATTTTTAGTTGGCAATGTGTATCCACCTTTTGGCATACCTCAAGAGCAACTATTGAATAGATTATCATTTCTTTGTAAATCCGACAAACGGAAAGACAGAGATAAGTACCTCAATATTCCTACATATTAACGTCAATTGTAGAATATCACACCCCTTGATTTTTCATCTA
The DNA here is from genome assembly GCF_000390285.2 of Anoplophora glabripennis. Classification (NCBI taxonomy): domain Eukaryota; kingdom Metazoa; phylum Arthropoda; class Insecta; order Coleoptera; family Cerambycidae; genus Anoplophora; species Anoplophora glabripennis. The sequence goes on from NW_019416278.1 coordinate 852,909, forward strand.
TGTATCTATAATTGAAATGGGAAACTTCGTACTCCACGAAGAAATGCTTTCGCCTCTTTACAGTATGTGACAAAATTATATTGCTCTTCAGAAACAGTTCGATACATTCAATGATAGTATTGCCGGGAGGCGCATCAGGTCACAAAGACAGAAGTCCTTATTAGTTGAGCAGCAACTAATAAGGTCACTGGACATAAGGCAACTAGAGGGTGATGAAGCAATTTTGACTCCGGATTCGGTTTCAGCGCGTCAAAATACATAAGGATAGGTGGGTCTAGTCTCTGGTATTTTCAACTTTTTTTTTGTGGGTCTGTGTTATTATTAGACTGCAAAAAAGTTTCTACTTCAGATGATAAAACCAATAATAAACGAAAGCAAAGAAGATTGAAGTTTTTATCATATTTTTATTCCATTCCATTCCATTTTACCTTTTTATTTGATATCATTTTATCGGAAATGTGTTATTGTTGAAACCATTTTCAATTGTATCAAATCTCACATTCGGCTTAGAAGTGTAACTTTTACATTTACCAAATTTTCATTATGGTTTATTCGTTAGCTGAAAAAGTTGAAATAATGTTTCTTTATGGAAAACAAAATGAATGTGCTAGAGAAATTGCTCGAATTTTCATTGAGTTGCATCCTGATCACCAAACAAGTCATACGTACGTGACCCAGATTGTTAAGAAATTTCGAGAAACTGGTTCCATAGCAAATCTTAAGAAAACCAATCCTCCTAACGAATTAATGGAAGTAGGAATTTTGGGCGAACTGACAATGAATCCACACCAATCCGTGCAATCGTTAGAGCGTACTACAGGGATCCCTAAGTCGAACGTTCAACGGATTTTGCAAAAATATAAATGACATGCGTACAAAATACATCTTGTGTATTGTTTGAACGAGGATGATCCGGATCGAAGAATAGAATTTTGAATAATCACATAGATTAGAATTTTTTCATGATCACAGAAATTCTGGAGAATGATGATCAGCTGGATGAAAATCTTGTGACGTTCCAACAAGACGGAGCTCCACCCCATTTTGAGCGACGAGTTCGGGCTTATTTGAATCAGAATTTTCCAGGACGATGGATAGGTAGGTGTGGGGTTATAAAATGGCCAGCTCGGTCGCCCGATTTGAGTCCAAACGATTTTTTTCTCTGGGGACATCTCAAACCAGTGGTTTTTGCAAATCAACCCGAAAATCTTGAAGATTTAAGACGACGTATTGTAAACGAATGTCGGAATTTAACTTCTAGAGGTATTTGCAAATGTAAGATGTTTGTAGATAGGCTCCATATTTGCCGAGAACAACTGGATGTACTGGATTTGAGCATCTGTTATAAACAATTTTAAATGTAAAAATATAAAATTCCAAAAATTTAATTTCAATGTTTTTTTCTTGAAAACGCAAAATTACTTCTTTATTTTTTCACGGATTCAGTCAGTATCAAAAGAGTTTTCAAACGATGTTCACATGTCCTGTAGTGCCATTTGAAATTTCAAAATTCATACCTCGATCTACGAAAGGGTGGCAACTGCAAAATAAGTAATGATGTAAATCGATGTTCTCCTCAAATTCAAAATCGACGTGTTTTTGAAATTTTTTCAAAACTTCATATTAAACGAAAAGTTTTATATGGGATACCCTGTATAAATGCACTTTTGCACATTTTAATTTTAATGTCTACCTAGGCTCCGTAATTGATCTGGTAAAAAGCATTTAGAAATAACAAAATTAAGGGCATGAGGAGTATTAGAAAATCAAGAAAAACAGCATTATTAGGTTTTAATAAAAAAAAACAAATTTGAAAAATAATAAACAGTAAACATTCACATTTACTATTACTAAAAAAATTTTCTGATAATAAAAGGAATAGGTGTTCTGGTTTCATGACTTTAAAGAGGTAAACCATTTTACTGGATAGAATTTGTCTTGCGGCTTTAAAATTATTCATTATTACGGGAAATTCGAAATGAAACGAATGAAAAAGTGCATAATAATTTGAAATGTGACAGCCACTAAGTACGAAGCTTCTATAGGTAGATAAATAACAATAAGAGAGATGGAAAACAGTGTATTTCGCAACGTTCACGGTTAGTGAGCACTTTTAATTTAAAAAAGTGCATTGTTACGTTTCCCCTTTTGTACCTAAAATGCGAAGTGGATATGCGGAAATCAGATATATTTTGTTGCTGCCATACCCGGACTTTTTACTATTATTTGAAAAGTGTTAAAACAGTTTTACGTAATTGCATTTTAGAGCATTTGCATTTTAAGATATGTAGTGAAAATTTTCATTCGTAAGCTGCAGTCGGATTATTTTATAAATCTGATAAAACGTTAAATTTAAATAGATGATTTAAAAGACCTTTTTCCTTTTAACTCCTTAATTAGTTTTCCAAAGTTGGAAGTTACGATAAAAACTACTTAAAGTTCCATATAATATCTCGAATTAATTATTTATGCATCAGTAAAGCAGTTAGTCCAACTAATCAAACTATTTTCGAATTAATGGTCTAACTCAAGAGACATATACACGCAAATGTATTAGATTCTTGAAGAAGAAATCCAACCAAGAAAGATTAATAAAATTACCTAAAAGTTATATTTTCAAGTACATTATTATTAACGTCACATTGTTTACGCTAAAGAAACAGTTACAATATTAAAACAATATAATATGAAAATAAATTGTTGTATGAATACTGGGTATTACTGATATACTCTGCCAAACTTTATCGGTGGACTTTACGTCACAGGTCAATAAAAAAGCTCTTATAAACATCGTCCATCGAAAATAATTTCAAGACTATTCGTTTCACAAAAAAATTACAAGATTTTTTTGTTAGAACCTTCGGAAGCCAAAAAGTCATTGAAGTAGCAATTTTAAATTTTTAGGGGGTTAATATTCTTCAGAAAATTAAAATTCCTACACCAATAATCTTCATGATTAACAATTAACAGTTTTGTTGTTCAGAAAGGCTGAACTGATTGTCAAGTCTAGTAACTTTTTTAACTGATGAAGGTTGATTTAGAATTAATGTTGTCGTAGTTAGTCATTCCTTTAAAATATATTCAAATACTCTTCTCTCCGATTATTACTGGTGCTTCCCCAAATCATTTGGTGGGAATGCGCATCACAGCCAATAACCGGATGGCAATTGTTCCTTTTGTTGTAGGCGATTAAATCACGCAATGGAGGTGGAAACTATTGTTATCCGCATCACCCGGGAAAAATCACCTTACCAGAAAGATTTCCCAAAACAGTTGCCCGGCTTGTATTACCAATTCAGGCTTCTTGAATAAATGCAATGTCAATTTGCTCTTCCTGGAATCGTCTTGAAAGGGCCTATGTTGCTGCCTTGGCGTGGCATTTAAAGCGTTAACTGCAGATAATTTTTTTCTTACTGTCACAATGATATACAGGGTGTCTCATAATTAGCCATTATTAGCCAACCCTGAACAGGCCGATTCTATTATCAAAACTAAGTAAAAAAGTTCATATGAGCATGGGTCCGGAAATGCTTCCTAAGGGCACAGGGACCCATTGAAGAGGGAGGAATGGAAATCATTTTTTTGCAATATCTCTCAATCGCGTTGTGATAAATGAATGAAATTTGGTATACACAGCTAAATTTTGATGAGCAATTTGATTAACTGTTTCACGTTAAAAAGGTACTCTTGTTTCAAATCGTTATCTTTAACGGTTTCTGAGAAAATCGCTCTTGAATTAATCCCACTTTGGTCAATTTCATAGTAATTTAAACAAAAAAAAATAATAATAATTTAATACGTAATCAGTAATACACATTATTGATGTAGAACAATTATGATATGATGATTTGTTTATGGCTTTTGCGATGGTAATGCTGCGCGGCAGAACGCGAGTACGGCAGAAGGTTTCCAAACAGAAGGCTGACATCAAGGAGGACATTCCTCACTGTATTCCGCAATTTAGCTGCAACCGTCACTTTTCGAAGGGATCATAAGATGGAAACTTAATTTTGATAACAGACAACAAGCTATTTTAAAAACTGTTCAAAAAACCCTCCACCTTCTCTGATACAAAGTCTTGCCCTACGTGTAACACTTCTCGAAGCTATTAAGATGCTAAAACGGTTTTGACGAATTTCATTGGCTGCATCATTGATACGCTGCAGCAATTCCTCACGGGTATCGACTTCGGTGGCGTAAACTTTTTGATTTAGATATCCCCAGAAAAAGAAGTCCAGCGGGGTTAGGTCGGGAGAACGCGGCGGCCAAGCTACCGGTCCGTGCCTCCCTATCCACCGTCCAGCGAAATTTTCGTTTAGGAAATTTAGAACATTGCGACCACTATGTGCCGGGGCTCCATCGTGTTGAAAAAACATGTTACGTCGTAAATTTAGAGGCAGATCATCGAGAATTTGGGGAAGATTTTCTTGAAGTAAGTTTAAATAAAGATTTGAATTGAGACGTTGTGGAATTTCAATAGGTCCAATCAGAGTGTCGTGAATTATTCCCGCCCATAAATTTATGGAAAACCGTTGCTGGAAGTTTGTTCTCCGAACAACATGTGGGTTCTCTTCTTCCCAATAATGAGAATTATGAAAATTTAATTTTCCATTTCGGGTAAAAGTAGCTTCGTCACACCACAAAATTTTGGAAGCTTGCTCGTTGTCCAGCGACAAAATCCAGCGACAAAATTGCATACGTGGCGCAAAATCTTCTGGTATCAAGCCATGTACACGTCGATAGTGATAGGCATGTAGACCTTGTCGCTTTAATATTCTTCCAACCTGAAATGTTAGTAGCACATCTAATCAATTCTGTTAAGGAAATCTTTAAGATATGTAGTACCGTTGGCCGAGGAACATTTATTTGCCTTGAAATGTTCCGTATGCTAGTCGTAGGATCTTGTTCAATAGCGTCAAGGACCTCCGCTTCCCTATTAATCCTGGGACGTCCTTGACCCGGTGCCTTTCGAAAAGTGGCGGTTGCAGCTAAGTTGCGGAATACCGTAGGGAATGTCCTCCTTGATGGCAGCCTTCGGTTTGGAAACCTTCTCCCGTACTCGCGTTCTGCCGCTGCAGCATTACCATCGCAAAAGCCATAAATAAATATCATATCAACTAACTCTTGTCCCGTAAACTCTTCCATTTTTTTCGCTTAGAACTATTAAATTGGCAATCGGGTTGACAATACTTTGACATAAGAATACCTTGATAATTTTGTTTAAATTACTATGAAATTGACCAAAGTGGGATTAATTCAAGAGCGATTTTCTCAGAAACCGTTAAAGATAACGATTTGAAACAAGAGTACCTTTTTAACGTAAAACAGTTCGGGAAAACGGAATTTGCTGTCCAATTTGTTAAAAAGTCAAAGATGAAAAAGTTACACACGCAAAGTACCAAGGGCCCCCCCGTACCCACCCCAATGGACCTTGTGGAAATAAATGGATTAGTCCATCAAATTGCTCATCAAAATTTAGCTGTGTATACCAAATTTCATTCATTTATCACAACGCGATTGAGAGATATTGCAAAAAAATGATTTCCATTCCTCCCTCTTCAATAGATCCCTGTGCCCTTAGGAAGCATTTCCGGACCCATGTTCATATGAACTTTTTTAATTAGTTTTGATCATAGAATCGGCCTGTTCAGTGTTGGCAGCTAATTATGAGACACCCTGTATAAGGGATTTCCCAAGATATCTGTAGCCTTGGTGTTCATTCTGTCACTTTCTATTTGTAACTTTCCTTGTACTTCCTCATTTATTGGTTTTAACAGATTTTAAATTGGCTGACAAAACTTTAGTGATATTCCAGTCGTTCGCAATAAGACCTATTGACAAAAGTAAGTCTGTACCAAAAATCACACTAGTTGGTGTTTTACCATTAGTTTATGAATTACCAACGTACCAATAAAAGACAGGTGGAATCCCAATTAACCTTCTTCTCAGTGACGACAGATTTCAAGAAAATATATTAGAATTTCCTCATGTTTATCTTCAATAGAATCTGAAGGAGATTCGGCACAAAACTGTGCCACCAAGATGTTTTGTTGGAAAGTGGTTCACCTAAAATTTACTAGATCCCTTTAACAGGTATGATTTCTCCACTTATTTCCAAAATAAAGTTTCTGTCTTTCTTCTATACTCGGTAAAGGCGAAGGAGAAGTTCGATTTTACGGTAGTATGGATCATTTCAAGGACCTTCTCGCATTTCTCACAGTAGTACGAAACAGCTAATGGAGCTTAGTAACACCTCCACGCTTTTGTCTCTCAAAACTGGCTAGCTGATGTTTCTGTGGCTCTGCCGGATGTATACTTAGGCCATCGATTCCTAAAATGTCTTTCGTCACCGCAATTCCCACATTGGATGGATTTTCGTCTGCTGAATACAGTACAATTGGCGAGTAGTCATTCTAAAAGTTGTCCAATAAACCTTGTGTGCTCTGCTACGTTCACTCAACTCTTCGTTGTTCACCTGTCTGAAGCCTAAGTTGCCTTACCTTGCGCTGACCGTCTCTAGATGCTGGTCGAACCAAAGCTTCAGAAATATTGTTTGGCTAACCGCAATACTTGCCTAATAAGCTACTTACTGCCAGTAGCTCCTTAACTCTGTTCAAAGCCAGAATAACCGTCACCGTCTCTATGAATATGTAATTTGGAAGAAATTCAGGAACTCTTTTCAGGGGCAATATAATTTGATAGATACTTTCTTTGCCATTAGGACTGTCCCATACTCTTTTTAACAGGCCAGTCTTCACGACCGAGGATGGTATAAAGAGGATATTAGTACCAAAAAACGCGTGTAAAAAGTAGAAAAATCATAGTAGTTTAAGGATACTTTTATCGTTTTCACCGATAAATAATTACCCTTTGACAAAAATTTTGATTTAAAATTTAAATTGTATGTTTTCCGTTTTATACCTACTTTAAAACTCATTTTCTAGCAAATGAAGTAAAAATTACTCATCATTTTTGTCATGTGTTCTTCACATCGAACGAGATCAAAATGCTCCATTTCGATGGCCATCACGATCGCCAGTTTTTAATCCAGTGTTTTTTTTTTTCTGGGGGTTTTATGAAGAAAATTAAGAAATTAATAATATGGAACATCATGGCGGCTAATGAACTTCGGCAGAAAGAAAAAAAGTGTTAAATTGAATGTAAATATCCAAAAAATCATGGAAGATATTAAGAAAAACAGTTCTGAAAATTACCGACGATATTTAAATCATTTTCATATACTATATTTGTTTAAAACATTGTATTTTGATACCAGAAGTCTATGAGTCTACGACGAAAGGTTTCGCGTTCTTTTCTAAGACGCCTTTTATACTGGGTGTCCGGAAACTAAACTGACAAACGAATTCTAGGGATGATTTCGTATCGATAAATCGTCTAATCCAAAAATGCTTTCTAAGGGAGATAGGGCTCATTATTTTTTTAAATTATTCAGATCGCTGTTTATTTAGAAGGATCAATCTCAGGTTATGTGTTAGCTCTTATACGGACAGCTTTTTGATGTAAAATTGACATTTTAATTATAACCATAGGTGTCACATTTGGGAGGGCCAGCTGATATTTTTTATTATATTTTTTTCTTCGACTTTTTACCATTTTTAATATCAAAATCGAAAACTTTAGAATATTTTAGAATCTAGATTAAAGAGGTACTGTAACAACGGTAAAATACCACGCGTCCCACCGGGACGCGTGGTATTTTATTTGTTAGTTCTCGGAACGGAGGAGCCAAAAAGTAAAATATTTCAGTCAACATTAATTTATCGGAAAGTTAATGGCTCTCAAGTAGGTATGGTGTGGTCCTTCGGAGAAATTTAGCAATATATTTCGAACAAGTTCACTTAGAATCGGGGCCATGTGACAGTCATCTGTTGCGTCCGGGAGGCGCCAGCGTAGTTTGGGCCAGAACAAAGAAACCCATATTTGTAATAACGCGCGAAACCACGAGAAGAGCGTAGAGGTTCCAAAGTAGAATTAAATCAAATTGTGAAACTGATAATAATTGAAAAAGAAAAATATATCAAATAGCTGGTTTTTAGGCGGATTTTCCAAGCTGTAAGAATAGATTAAATCCATTAGACAACTATTAACAAGCCATAGTTATGCCAAAGCGTCCCGATATTCAGGCCGCCAATAAGATAAGAACAGAAACCTCTGGACCCAAGAAATGGGCGTGTCGAAGTGTCGAAGTCAGGAGAGATCTCGAAAGAAGGCAGTTCTTCCTTAGGTGCCACATTGAGCACTCGACTTAGTTTTAGAGTCTCAGACTACTTAATTAAATTTAATAATGGGTAAAGTTTTTTTCCAAATTTTGCTATGAATCTCGCATTCCCTGAATCTCGGTACGCTGTCGCGTATAAATAAACAAATTAATAATGTTGTTCGAGCCGTGGTGTTGTTATTTGTTTGTTTGTTTTTTTATTGTTATTAAAACCCTTCCTGGAAGTTTTGGTATATCTTTTTGTTTCTCTCAACTTCAGTTTCACCCTGTATAGCAAGCCCCTGGATTACATTCTACGTAAGCAATAAAGGGTAAGTGTCTGAAATTTATTCTCTGAAATACAACATTTCTAAGTTGCCACGTATTAATTAAAGTATAATGATAATTATAAACTCCCGTTCGAGAATTAAATAGTAAACTCTTGTGAAATCCAGACTCGTTATGATACTGATCATAACGATAGATAGATAGACAAAGGAATAAACCCTCAGGTTACAAATGGTGTCAGATCGCGGGATTTCTTGAAAATTTCGGAAATAAGAAATGTTGTTTATGTCAGACTTGTTGATTTTTATATCCACAGTAAATTCACGGAAATTTTGGTGCGAAATTTTTTTCTGATATCTCACGAGAAGCGTTAATAATCGTGCATTGTAGAGATAGGGAAATGCGCTTAAAAATGTTAAAATCGGGAAATATAAAGTAACATTCCGATAGGAATAAGAAAGGACTGTCCTTGTGGAAATAGTAAAAAGGAGGAATTCATACAAAAATACAAATCTTACCTCTTTATAATATTAGTATAGATGTAATAATTTTATTTTATAACTAGCGGCCCGTCCCGGCTTCGCACGGGTGGACATTTATTTTAAACATTTTGGGATATAAAATATATAGCCTATGTTACTCAGGGATAATGTAGCATTCTAATGATGAAAGAATTATCGAAATCCGTCCAGTAGTTTTAGTTTATTCGTAACAAACATACATACATACAAAAATACAAATCTTTCCTCTTTATAATATTAGTATAGATTATCGTGCAAAAAAATACAAACATTTCAAGTAGATTTTTCTCGCATACGGTACACTCTAGCCATTCAAGACAAGAGTACCTCTTTAATCTAGAATAATCTGGAGTTTTAGATTTTGAAATTAAAAATACCAAAAACTCGATGATAAAAATATAATTAAAAATATCAGCTGACCCTCTCAAATGTGACGCCTATGGTTACACTTAAAAGATCATTTTTACATCAAAAGGCTGTCCGTATAAGAACTAACACATAACCTAAGTTTGATCCTTCTAGATACACAGTGACCTGAACAATTAAAAAAACAATGTCAAAGGGCCATATTCAAAGAGTCCTACCTCCCTTAGGAAGCATTTTTTGGATAAGACGATCTATGTTAAATAGATATGAAATCACCCCCAGAATGCGTTGTCTTCATTTGACAGTTTAATTTGCGGACACCCTGTATATTTAAATAAGACAATGTTCACATTTCGGGAAGAAAAAGATCAATCCGTAACTTTTACAAATTACCCTTTTTAAATTATGATTTGTTTCTTCTTCGTTCAATAAACTCCTATACGAGTATAATTCTAGCAGACACTTCGACGGAATAAAGAAGTTGACTGAATTTTTCCGATTGTAATTAAATATCGAACTGAACTGAAGACTGAGAGTGAGCGGAGATTAGAAATACTTTGTGTTTAGGTATTTATGGGCGTTTTCTTTAAATGTAATGGCCAACTTGAAGCTCTAAAAGATAAAATTCTTGCATTAGCGGAAAATGAAAATCATTCCGGTTTTTATGGGGTGCGATAAATTTAGAGAATGCAAATAAATGCAACAGAAACCGCGAAATTAGTTTTTGTTGTTGGGCTCGTTTCGAGTTTACGTGTTTAATGCCCTCATATTGATTCATGGCCGTTTGATTGCTACTCAACGCATTACAAAGATTCGTTTTGTGTAATTAAAACTTTCTATTGGCATTGTGACAACTTTAAGTTTCTATTATTGTGTTCTATTTACTTTTTGCGTGGAGTTCGAACCGTCCCCTCTAGCTCGACGTCCGCCGTTACACGCTTTTTTATGGGCTCTCGTTTGCATCGGGGTTTCTTTAATTTACTGCCGCTGCCGAGGCCAGCTCATTTGATCTTTGTTACTTTTAAAATTGTTTGTGTGCGCAAACAGTTTTAATCGCGGTTACATTATTTCATAATATTCCATTAAGGTTTTATTGGATATTATTTATGCAACATCGTGAAGCGTGTCGGGGCAAAAGGAAATTAGAAATATAAACATTGTCACTCCAAGCGCGTCAAATACAGAAGATTCGCATTCAGCTTATTTTGAATAAATCTCCATTTTGTACAGATGTTAATGGTCTTAAACATATTACGCAAAATTACACACCAGAATATTGGTTATTTCAATATCACAAATATTCATATAAATTAACTTAACAAGTAAAATTAGGTATATTAAGTATGTTATTTTGTACTTTTTATATTCAGGATGGTGTGAATTTTATGCAGGAAACTTCCAGGGCAGATAGATCTCTTTAAAATAGTATGTATTTGCTTTATAAAAATAGCTCCGGAAAGGTCTCGGATAGAGGGTGTTGAAGTTGTAAAAAAAATTGATTGTTTATATGTAGTGATGTGAGTGAAAATATATAACAAATTGATATATATCAATTTTTGATACATATCAGCTATTATATTTATGTTAATAGCTGATATATATCAATTTTCCCGCCATTTCATCAACAAAGCCAAATTTCAAACTTAACCTTACATTTTAAAACTAAAAGCTTGTGGTGTGGTAGTTAACTCTTTTATCTATGGTGGTAGTTGAGGTGGCTTGTCATTGTCAAGCAAATCATAAAATAAAAAGTTATTTAAAAATCAAAATGCCACGTAAACAAAACCTTGTATGGAAATACTTTAAAAGGTACTCAAGAGGAAAATATATACATGGAAATTGTATATATTGTAAAAAAATGTTTATAGCCAATCCTAGGAGAATGGAAAAACACTTATCAGTTTGTTCAAAAGCGCCAGCCGAAATTAAAAGATTGTTTTCTCAAGAAAACAGAAGTTTTCAGAATAAAGAAAATCAGGTATCTACTTACTTAAATTTCTCATTTAAATTGTACTACTTTTTTACCATTTAATTACCTACCTACTAAGATTACAAAGTATCTAATTAATTTTTGCAGATTCCTACTGCTGATACACAAAGTATAAAATCTTCGAATTCAAGCATTCTAAACTTTTGCGACCACATAAGTGATAAAGAAAGTTTACAATTGAATACGCTACTAGCTAGAGCAATATATGCCACATGTTCCCCTTTGTCATTGGTGGAAAACAAATATTTCAAGACATTTCTGAAAACTATACGACCATCTTACAGTCCTCCGTCAAGATATCAAATATCCACAGGTTTGTTGGATAAGGAGCACAATTTAATACAGGAAAAAATTGGTGAAAAATTAAGTAAAGCCAATTCTCTGATCCTGCTTTCGGATAGTTGGACGGATATCAACGGAATATCCTTAATAAATATAGTATTTTCAACACCGGAACCGATATTTTACAAAACGATAGATAGTAAAACAGAAAGTCATACAGGGCAATATATAGCAGATGTGTTATCTAAGGCTATAGAAGAAGTGGGATCACAAAAAGTAGATGCCGTAGTGACGGATAATGCGAGAAATATGAAACTAGCATGGAGTTTATTAAAAGAAAAACACCCACACTTAGTAACCTATGGATGTATTGCTCATGGAATTAACCTTCTCCTTAAAGATCTTTACAGCCTGCCCTCAGTTTCAAAATGTACTGCATCTATAAAAGATATTATAAAATTTTTCAAAAATAAGCATATGGCAAAGCAAGTTTTAAAAGAAATTCATTTAACCGATAATGGTAATAAAGAAATTGCTCTAATAACGTATGTTGAGACCAGATGGGGCTCAATGGTGCAATCTTTTGTAAGTGTTTTAAAGAACAAAGATTTTCTTCAAAAAGCTGTGTTGCATAAATATATTCGTCCAATAGTGGACGCACGAATTCGTAGATACATTTTAGACGAGGACGAGTTTTGGCCTAAGGTAAAATTTATTACGGAATTTACTAAACCAATTGCAGATGTAATAAAGGCACTGGAAGGAGATACTTCTTTATTATCTAAAGTATATTCCCACATAAAAGTACTGGATGACTTATTTTGTGATAAGTTGGATTTCCTAAATAATGTAGAGATAATTAAGGCTAAAGAAATATTTGAACACAGAAAATCCTTTATTTTTCACCCAGTCCAATTAGCGGCTTATCTTTTGGACCCGAAAGAAATAGGTAACAGAATGACTGAAGATGATATGAATATAGCTTTGAATTTCATAGCTGAGTTTGCTTCTATCCGGAACTACGATATGGACAAAATACTGTCAGATTTGGCAAATTATAAAGCCCGAGCAGGGCCATTTAGTAATTCAAATATTTGGCGAGCTGCCAACAGTACGAATCCTACTATATGGTGGAAGGGTTTTTTCCAGAATTATGAGTTGTCAAAGGTAGCCACAAGAATACTAAATTTCCCTCCAACATCAGCTAGTTGTGAGCGCAACTGGAAAACGTACTCTTTGACTAAAACTAAAAAGCGAAATCGATTGACCATAGAAAGAACAAATAAGTTAATAACAGTAAAATACAATTTGCAGTTATTAAATGACGAAGATTTCCAACAAACCGATTTACTTACCGGAAAAGAAACTGAAGTTAAGAGTGATGAAGAAATTGCAATGGGCGAAAGTACAGCAAGTGAGGACAGTGACTTGATAATATATGATGAGACTGATGATGAACAAATTGATGATATTAATGGCGAAGACAGTATTGACGAAGAAATGGCAGAAGAGATAGATCTAGAAAATGAATGCATCGAAGAATTTGATATTGAAAATAATCAGAGAACTTTTTCTGAAAATAATGAGCAAGGTTTAGAAGAAGCAAATGAAAAGACCATTGATGAAGATGACCAAAATATGGATATGGTAAATGAATTAAATATAATTAGTGGACAGAATGAGGAAGACCCAGTAATTGGCACTGACACTAATGAACAGGATAGAATTATGTACGTGCCAGGCAAGTTTTTTGTACTTGGAAGACTTACTACAGAAAAAGACCAATGATTTATCCATGTCTTAATTTGATTTACTATATTTTTTATTTTTTCATATTGGAAAACAAAATATGTTTATTATTAGTTTTATTTATTTCCATACTTTCTGTTAAGTGTTGAATGTGAGTAAAGTTTATTTTGTTTTTTAAGTTTTTATATATTTACCTTCCCATCCTTAAGTAAGTAGGTACTACTTTAAAGCAGTTTCTTTATTATCATAAGTTTTTGATAATTTTTATTTCAATTTTTATATCTTTATTTTTTTTAAGTATTGTGATATACAGACTAAATTTTCTTGTTCTAGAAACTTCCCATTTTTTATTTATAGGTAGGTAAAACTAAATTGCTAATAAACAGCGTACTTGCTTATAAACAGTCATTGTATTATATTAAGTACACAACAAAAATTAGAAGTCATTGCCATCATAATTATAATGAATTTATTAATTAAAACAACAACCTATTTCAAATAGATTATTACTTTTACTATAAGGTGTCTTAATGTAAATATGATAAAAAAAAATAAAAAATTCCAATCTAAATATGAAAAAAATAAAGATCACTTGATAACTTTTCTAACAGTTCATATAAATGACATGTATTTGGTGTTAAAATACTCAGCAAGGCATTAGCAATATAAAAAAACTAATTTTAGTATAGTTTTTTTTTAACAAAATTCATCTGATATATATATTGATATATACTTTGATATATATCACCCAAAAATAAATAGCATGCTATTTTACATCACTATTTATATGTGTATATCTCCGGAATCTATTAACTGATTTCAGTAAAAGGTACAAATAATGTATGATACTAGGCTTTGCATTTTTTAAAATAGAGCTCTAAAGGTTCAACCAGTGGTGTACAACTGGAAAGGGGTCACCTCCTTTTTTATAAAAAAAATCTACGCCACTGCATTTTGCAAGTTATTGTAATGGATCTGTATCCTAATGCAAAAAATACGTATTTTTAATTTGATCCCTAAGATTCGCCGTTCTCAAGTTATTCATACCAATACCATCTCCTTGTGGCAGACACTTTTAACCAAATATTACAAGAATATTAAATGTTTTATCATTAAAAGTAAGTGCAATGAAGCACATCAACAAAATTCGCGTTCCTAGCGCGTTTTAGTTTCGCTTGTGGGCCTAATCCATCCACTATCTTTACAAATAAGAACAATTTGAATCAAAATAATAATTGTACATTTACCAAACAACAACAATACAAGAAACTAATGTTACGTATTTACAAAATTTTTCAAAATACAAACCACCCAGTTATTTCCAAATTTTCTAGAAAACCATCTATTTGAATTATAGAGGATGTTGCATTAAATATACGACAAAGTATCTGGATACAAATGGATAGTGCTCCTCGAAGAATAAGACAAAAATGACTTAATGAAAATTATATGGGTCGATGGATAGGTAGAAGACCAAAAGCCAATGTCTACCACACGGTGCGGAGGGTCCAGTGCATTGGCCAACCAGGTCGCCAGATCTAAACCCCCTGGACTTATATGTTTGGGGTCATTTGAAAATTAAAGTTTACTCTACTCCAACTGGTACAGAATCACAACTACTGTTTTTTTTTTTATTTAAGACGAATGAATAATAATAATAATGAATTTTGTTTGATAAATGTACATTTATTACTATTTTGATTTAAATTTTTCTTATTTGCAAAAATTGTGGATTAGGCCTCCAAAGGAAACGCGACAGGAACTCTACCTCACAGGTGGTGTGGAAATGAGTTTAAAAAATTTTGTTGATGTGCTTACAAGTTGAACTTAATTGCATAAACATAAATATTCTTGTAACATTATGTTATATAATAATATGAGAGCGGCGAATTTTAGGGAGAAAATTCAAGATACCTTTTTTACGTATTTTGTGCATTAGAATATAAATCCGTTACATATTGCAACGGATTTGTAAAAAATGCAGTGGCGTAGGTTTTTTTCTAAGGTGGTGCCCCCGTCCAATGATGCCACTGGTTGAACCTTTAGAGCTCATATTTTAGGGAATGCAAGGCCTATTATCATACATTATCGGTACCAAATTTTATTAAGATCGGTTAATAGATCCCGGAGATATAAATAAAAAATCATTTTTTTACAACTCCAACACCCTGTATCTCTAAAACGAGGCCGTTCTAGACCTATGTTTATAAAGCAAACACTTACTATTTTAAAGAGATCTATCTGCCCTCGAACTTTCCTGCATAAAATTCGGACGACCCTGTATAGTTAAAACGTCGTGTATGAAAACAGCAGTGTTTTAACTCCAAAAATGTTACACTATAAATTAACACATATACGGGATGAGTTAAATTTCGTGAACGTGATACAACCTTCAAAATAAGTGGAGTTTTTTATATGAACGTTTCTTCAGAAATGCTTTATTTTCGATACAAGGTGTAAGAAGTAAAAAAAAAACACTATTTATTATACTTTCCAGCCTAAGTAACCAGTGGCGGACATACGAGTTATAGCTTCAATTAATTTAAAAAAAGTAGTACGCCTTTGTGCCACGTAATAATAATTCACGTATTTCGATAAAGCTTTTAAACTGAAATTAAAAAAAGTTTCTTGAAATTTCTTATCTGTCACAGTTTCACAGCAAATTAGATTTTTTTATTTCTCATTAATTTTGCAAGATTTACTGCGTTTATTAGAATTTGGTATGGTATTTTCATTTAATTTGGACTATTACAAACAAGAAAAGTAACTGTTCAAAGTGCTCCCATTTTCATTTAAACATTTTTCAATGAACAAATTATTATTAATTTGCTTGTAAATCTTCCGCAACACACTACTATTTATTTCACCTGCAATTTCTCTGATTCATTCAGTTAATAGTTCCACTTCATACACTTTTTGTTTTATCCAACCCCAAATTGGTCATAGAACGAAACGTCAAAAATCAGCAATTTTCAGCAAGAGTTTCGGTTCGGTTCATTGGAAAAGTGTAGTCCATTTATTTTTCCGGAGAGACAAATGAATAGAATTTTTATGCTTCCTCAATGAGGATTTAATCACTCGGTTCCAAGATGTTTCTTTAATTAAATTTACTACATAATTATTGAATTCGATTGGAAGGGGTCCCCCCATTTCAGTAATAACCTTCAGCGCTGGCTAAACGATCACTTTGAGGAAATTTAGATAGGAATAGGAGGACCAATGGCCACCGCGCTGAACCGATCTGAAACCTCTCGATTTGGGGCTGAATTAAGTAAACAATGTATGACGTTCCCATTATTACCGTGGAATTATTAAGTGAATAAGAAAAGCTGCAATTGAAATAAAAAATAGAAGGTACCAGTTGAAGAAGACACAACAAAATTAGTTTGCGCATTGAAAATTGTTTAAATGAAAATGGCGGACACTTTAAATAGTTTCTTTTCTTGTTTTCCTTTTTAAAATAGTTCGAATCAAATGAATATACCGAACCAAATATAAATAAATTCAGTAGAGTAGTAAATAAGTTAAATTTAATGAGAAAGAAATTGAATTCTGTCAATTTTTTCTAAAAAA
Organism: Anoplophora glabripennis; assembly: GCF_000390285.2. Classification (NCBI taxonomy): domain Eukaryota; kingdom Metazoa; phylum Arthropoda; class Insecta; order Coleoptera; family Cerambycidae; genus Anoplophora; species Anoplophora glabripennis. The sequence goes on from NW_019416278.1 coordinate 869,896, forward strand.
TGTTTTTATATACTCAAACAGTTAAGTCTACACAAAGCTTTGTCCGTATAATTTAATTATTTATTTACCTAACATACACCATCCAGCAGTTGTACTTAAATCATTTGAAGGTTGAGAAGAAACAACAATGATATGCAATAACCTCATACTACTACGTCGATTTGCGTCAAACAAAAAAATTATTATTAAGTTCTCGGAATAATAAAGAACTTACAGAAAATAGAAACATAAAAAAATAACAGAAAATAATAAGTTTAAAAGTGTACATACATATAGTTATAATTGTTTTAAAGAACTATAGCTACAATTAAGAAATATCGACACTGTTCTGTTCTCATACAAAACCTAATGTTTTTAGTGTGTTAAGGTAAAAAGTAATAACATCTTCAATCTCAATTCTCGGAATGTAGAACATAAGCTGCTCAATAAACTAGATATAGTCAATTTTGGTATTTATTAATTTAACAAAAAGATCAATGAGTGCAAACTTCGTTAATAATTTGTTTCAGTATACCACAGATAATTCTACAGATACGATTTGAAATAAAAATCGTGCCTACAAAAATTTCAAATTTTTACGTCAGTTACTTTCGTTTAGGTATTTAAAATTGTATGTAATTTTGTATTTTCTTTAATTGCAAAGAGCCTTTATTTTATTTATGAGACCTATATTGATGTAAAGCTCATTTCAGAAGTTTCTGTACTAGTTTAATTTGAGTTTGCTATTTTCTAATTAAAAAATATGTATGGGTATTTCCCTTGTATTTCTTTTGCACCGTAGAAATCTAACATATGCACAATTGACTCCAAAGTGATTTCGAATGTTATTTGCACAAAACCACTTATTTGTTCGACTGAAATATGGCTTCTAAGAGAAAACGGGTCCAAGAACCAATTACATGCACAAAAAGAAAGAAACAATACAGCGATTTATTTTCCCCTTCATTGCATGATGAAAGCCTCGATAAAAGCTGTATAAATCAAGAAGGCTACATACATATTTACATTGAATGTAGTATTATCCTAGTCTAACTGACTTCTTACTTGACCTCGGTCAGTGTGCATATCGGTCAAATTAAGATGAATTTTAAATTTTTTTTAAATTTGTCCTATGTCGTTGATTCTCATTTTCTTTTTTTCTAAACAAAACATTGCTTTTCGGCCATGTCTACAAATGTCTAGTAGTTTTCCTGATTACATGTTATGATTTCCAGAACTTTTTGCATATGTTTACATTCTATCTCATTCCAATTTTTCAATAATAATTCGCAATAAAAGAGAATCATAAATCACCCTGCACAGCGCTATAATATGACACAATGTTCCTCAGAAGTAAAAGTTGCCGTTGTTACTCTTTACTATCTTTACTGACCCTTTTAAAATAAATAGCCAATCCACTGAACTACAAAACAAATGGAAGTATCAAGGACCTATGAACAGCGACTGTATTGACTCGGACTGGCCTAATCTACATTTAAAGTATTGTCGAGCTTTAATTGTTATATGCTGGTATATTTAAAAAATATCGGGTCATTATTACTTTTCCATATAAACAAAAAAAGTAAAGATAAATAAATATAGTGCTACTGGCTAAAAGCAAGAATTTGAACGATATTAATTATTCATCAGTCCAAACGTATCATATTAGATTCTAAATGTTTTTTTTTACAAAATTTTGTTATAAAACGTTTCTAATATTGTTCTCAAATTTGATCCTGAAGTTCAATTATTCCAAAATGAAGTATTTTCCGTTCTACATCTATTGAAATTCTTCAAATTGAATAATTCAGTAAAATACAGGAAGCTATTTATAGTTCGAAAAAAATATTCAAGTGTGCTCCAATAGGTAGGTACCTCTAGTGAGTCCATCTATTGGCAATGCGTCGGAAAGGTAGATCCTTCATTGACGTACTGTCAAAATTTTATGACATTTGGACAAATCGAAGTAGAGTTATTGCGTTCGAAGTGACACAGAGCTAATGTTTTGTTTTAAACTTGGTAAAAATTTTACCGAAACGTTTTAATTGATGAACCAAGTTTATGGTGATGATTGTTTATCCCGTGGCAGACGACGATCTAAAACACTCATTTGACATGCTTTTAGACCATGCAAACCGCTGAATTGAGTCGGAAGGAGTCTATTTTGAATAAAATAAATCGAATTTGCCAGAACAACTTTTTGCTGTTCTTATTTTTAAAAAGTCCTGTTTACTATGGAAAGCACCTTGTATATAGAGTTAAACACTTTTAGGCAGCACCTTCAAATATTACCAGTGTAGCAGTGTTTTATATAAATATTACTACACATTGTATAAAATGGATATGTAAAATTTTCGTTTAAAAACCATTATTATTTACATTTATTGACTGATGAATTACAAATATGAAGAACATGGTCCATAGAAATTTAGAGAAAATAATTTAAAATAATGTGTTTACATTGTCCTCTATAAACTAAATCACAAGTAAATAAATGTCACAAGATTAACTGTTTTTAATTCTATTTAATTTGGTGGTATAATATATGACAATCTCATTCATAAATAAACAATCACTTATATTTACAAACAAAAAACAATGTTAACCTTTAAGGAACTACAAGCTTTTATTTTAATAGTTCTATTTATCAATGTTGATAATAAATTACAAAATTATAAAACATGGAAAATATAAAGTAAAAATATACACAGTGCAAAACATTTTGTGATCCATACATTTATTAAAATATACGTACAAATATGTAAAATTATTATTGTTTATTCTATATATAGAAGACTGGAGAAAGATTTTAAAAATATAAGAGTATAGATAATAACAAAGTAAAGTCATTTTGAGTTCTCTGCAAAACAAGATACGTAATAATAGACATAAATTCGCATTAGATCAAAACAATTTGAACAAAGTGTAAATAAAGCATTTTATTTCTGATTAAGTAATTAAATAACAAATTTATTTAAATAATTTATCAATGAAAACCACTAAAGAAATATTTTAGTGTATATCATATTGAAATAGAGTAAAATAACAATCTGGCATAACATTGATAACACAGGAAACAAATATTTATAGCATAAAATAATAAAATACTTATATGTATATAGAAATTTACACTTGAAGAGGACGTGTTTCGTTTAAAAAAATGTAAAACAATTTATTATTGAATATCAACCTCAAGAAAAAAATTTACATGGTTAATCGAAATTTACGTTGATGTATTGATGTTTATAAATTATCACAACAATTTTGTTCATTCAGTATAGTAATTTTGAGGCCATTAATGAAAAAGTTCGATTAAACACTTCCATTTTATATCAAGGCTGTGAATTTTATGGAAATGACATATGAAACCTATAGGTATATGAAAATATAAAAAGCGCTAAATGAAAAAAGTCTTACAAGGAAAAGTACTCTTCAGCAGCATCAGAACAGGAGTTTATTCCTGATAACAAATTACAAGGGCGCTACCAGGTGATGTTAATATATACATATTTTTTTTGTACAGACTTAAATTGGGGTCATATTTATACGGAGACTACCTTTGACCTTTAGAAACACGTATCATAATAATACGTTTGTTTTCTCAAATCACTTCCTGAAAACTGATTTTTTTTAAACCTTTTTTCAGTAGTTTTCATACCCCACCGCTGGACAAGGCTACTGTGACCTCAAACGACGACATAATCCGTTCACTCACTTGATTTTTACAGCATAATAATCTCTTAATGTTCTACCAATATTACAAACATTTTTTATAGGGCATTTCGGGATAATCCATCTGATATCGTCTTCTTGCAGCAGAATCGTTTTTGCCAAACAAAAATTAGGCTAATATTATCACCTTTTTCTTGATTCGTGTCACATACAAACACAAAAATACCCTGTACCGTCACTAAGCGCTGAAATAGATAACTTTATAAGGTCGAAATCTAAAATAGATACCTATGTAACAGAACGAAACAGCGACGACGTATTCGGCCATTCCCGTTAACAGGTAATTAACATGACAGTTTCTTTTTAACGAGTTTACCATCCCGTCGTATCATACCAGGTGTAAGGTCAATTGACGGTAGCCGATTTTTAAAGCATGTCCACACAACAGCAAAGACTTCGTTACCCCCTTTCGTAAGCGTTCCGAACAGGTCGGATTTTGCTTAAACTCAAACTGTTCATGGTTTAATTTTGCAGCTATTTTATTTATTTTGGATTAATTTAATATTATGTCTAGCATTCGCTGCTGAAGTGGCTGAATAAGAAAAAATAATGGAAACATACCAATTTTTAATATTCGGCGCCGCGTCCACATTGACATAAAAAAATATGGTCACTAAAATAACACGTCGCCAAGTTATACAAATACAATGTATTTTACAAAATTAATGTCCATATAACTTCGCACAATGTAGATTGATTTAAAATTTAAAAATTAATTCATACTTTACAATTAAATTAAATTATACATAAAAAATAAATTAAATTACTTTACAATTGAATTAATTAATACTATTACCCCTAAAAAATTGCCAGTCTTGTCGTTATGTGACCAAATAATCAGAATATGTATAGTTTTTCCGAAGTCAATTGAAGAACCAATATCTTCAAGGTATGTACCAGGCTCGGTCGCTAAACAGCAACTCGGCATTGAAATACCCATATACAGATCTGGTCGAACGAAAAGTGCAGGTGGTAGAAATGTATACGCTCAGTTGAAGAATGCGCGTGCGGGCAAAGAGCAATGCGCACTGTTTCTCTGGTCCATTGCGTTGTCAAAATTCAGTTGTCGACTAGTCGCCTAACAGTGCAGTGCGGGAATGCGGAATTTGGTGTGATTCAGATAATTTTAATTTATTATAGGCACCCTTCTATTCACATTACAATTGCGAAAGGGAAAAATAAGAGGGATATTTGGTTTACTAATATTATTACAACATGGCATTTTGGAGACCTTTTGAAATGGAACAAAACGAAATTTACCATCAATATAATAAAATTGTTTAAGGACATAAATAATTAAAATAAGTTGTTGGTCAAATGAACATATAATAGAAATTTTCTACACATTTAAATACAAATTATTATAATTTTCTACCTTTAGCAGAAAACTTTTTTAGGGACGCCCATGAAACTCATTAAATTTGATTGCTCGGTTTTTTATGCATGTTCAACTGACTTCGGAAGAACTATACTGACAACCATTAAGATAAGATAAGAAACATATTAAGGACGCTGGAAGAACTAACATTGCTATTTAAAGCAAAAAGAAGAACTTTGACAAATATACAAATTTCTAACAAGTTAGCAAGTAAAATTATTACTTTATATCACTTTCACCAACAGTACGTTATTTTCTAGTTGAACAAGAATTGTTCAAAACAGTTACTGTTACCACAGACATTACAAAAAGTAAAAATAAATTACAAAGCTTTTGTTTTAAAAAACTTATCATTGAAAATACGTAACTGGAATTAATTTTTATTAGTTTGTCTCTGAGGTATAATCAGTTAATAAAAAATGTTTTACTATGTAAGAAGTGTCCCTCGTATAATAAAATATAACTCAATCCTGTTTAATTTTTTACAGTAAATTAAAATTCATGTTAACGTATTGTATTGGTATATGTAATAAATATAACTTACTATGTTGTGTTAATTGAAAGAAAGTGGAAATGATAACAACTAATTGATATTTTAAATTAGACATGTACTACAAATTGAATTATGAAAGCAGTAGTGCATCGATACTGTATGTTATTTATAAACTTATAAACACTTTTGTAAGGAGGTTACAAGGTAGTATTAGTATTTACATCTACAATTTAACAGGATCTACTAGATTTGAAAAATATAACCACAAAAAATAAAACTAATAAAATTCATTAAAGTTAATTTTATAAAATTCGCCTGTGTTAGAAAAAATTAATATTTTTTTTACCAGTCGACTTCAGATGCATTCAACGTTTATACATGCAGTTTTTATAAGAATGCAAAGCCTTAAGCATAGTCTGAACAAAAAAAAACTGTAAAATATCCAAAAGTTACCAAGCCCTAAATCAGAATTGCGTAACACAAAAAAAAGAAAGAAATGTGTAATTTAAAAAAAACAGGAAAATGTTAGAAGGTCAATGTGTACTACGACCACCATTCCTCCGTTAGTGCTTCTTCTTTTTTGTCAAAAGTTATACAAAAGATTTGTCGGTATAAAGCACACTTACTAATAAAATAACAACAATTATTATTAATGAAATTTTTTTATTATAATTTTGACACCTTGAAAATGGGTCTAAATGAAAAATAACTAATGAAATAAAAAACAAAAGTAACAAAACAATTCCTAAGGATTCTAAGATTTTTCAAAGACAAGTTCTTAATCAATCATTCAAGAGTCAAAGAAGATACAGATTTCAAATTTGATACAGTCTATTTTTGCTGTAATAGTTAAGTGTGTAATTTAATCAAAATCTAACCAGTGACTTAGAAGGGATTAGAAAGGTTTAAATTATCAACAAAAGTTATTTCACATCACAGGTAATCTTATGTATAAATCTGGATAAGTCATTTCTAAATGCAACTTCTGTGCTTCTTGATATATTTTTTTCTTTTTTATAGAATCACGACCATGACAAGGTTTTTAACAATAAAGCGTGTTTGAAATTCAGAAAAATTTGTAATTTTAAACAAATTTGCATTTATTCCAATTAAAGGTTGTGAGATAAGTAAATTCAGCTTTTTCTAATGAGAAATTAGATTAAAATGATTACCTGACTTTGTCTCGGTTTTTGGTCTTTTAACAAGTGTTCAATTCATTCCGTGTAATAATTTCAAAACGAGCAAAAATTTTATTGGGGAACAAAAACAAATTTATTGTATTTATCAAAACCTGTAAAAGAAAGATATCTACGATATCAAATATTTTTTTTGCAATATATACCCCTAAAACCCCTTCTAATTTCGACGACACTGATCAGTTGTTGATCAAAATTGTATATTTTAGAATTATGAAGTAATTAGACTGAATGAAGTTTGAAGTAGGTATAATTTTCTGATTCCTGAATAATTGAACAAAAATCTTTCATGTTCATAGTCCTTTGAGTCCAGTTGCAACATATTTATATTAACTGGTTTTAGAAAAATGTTAAAGATTTAACTATCATAAAAATGTCAAACCTAACCAAAAACTCATTGGCAAAATACAACAAATAAAAATTATTACCGACGATAATAGTACCTAAATATATGATTGATAATTACAGAGTGATGCAAACTTTGAGAAAATTTTGTAATGATAAGTAAAATGCATTATCAATAATAATCAAAATCACACAATAGCGTTTAAAATTAATAATAATTGAAACTTAGTAATATACTAAATACTACTAAATGAACATACTAAAATGGCCCATCAATAAACCCAGTAACAATGAATTAATTGACATTGTGGTAACATATGGAGACACTAGTGAGAACTGTGAGTTTAACTGCAGATCTTTATGTAGGTACCACTATTTGTGTAAACATTTGTAAACAGAGCGAATCTATAGAATCAGCGGTGTCCAAACTGTTTTTCCATATTGTTGTTGCACGTCAGTAGGTATTAAAAAAGTAATTATATTTGCAAAATGTATTTCTGCCATTTAAGTTTTCGCATCTCGATTTATTTAGCCTTGAAATATTCTTTCAGAGTGTGTACACCCTGCATTTTATATTTCAAATGTGAATTCTCTGTACACGAATAAAACCCAATATATTGGTCAAAGTTTGGAAAATATGTTAGAGAATTTATTTGTTGTTTATTTCTATTGCATGCCCTGAGAAAGAAAAATAACAAAATGTGTAGTAAAATTGGGTATAAAATTAGGTAATGGTGGTTTTAAGGCTTTCACTGCTCGTGCTAATATTTAAAACACGATGGTTTTTCGAGTTTTTATGCCGTGGCATGTGTACCTAGTCGGGCTACGATTCTCTGACCAACCCTTGTTGTTCTCGGGCTGGGCTCTGTGGAGTCAAACCAGCTATTACTCAGTGGTACTCTGCAAATGCTTCGCTGCAACTCAAGCGATTTCTAGCTAAGACTAAGGGAGTGAAAGGTAATTCTGTAACTGGCAGCGACCAGGTAAACAGACCGCGGCATAACAACCCGAAAATCATCGTACGTTAAATAAAAATGGGTAGTTTGAAAACCAAACAAATGCACTTTTAAAAATGGAAGAGTATTACTGACAGCAGTTTATTTCATTATTAACAAATTAAAACTTTTACCTAAAAGATAAGAAATCTTTGATGATAAAATCTGAATTTATACGTTATTTAAGTGAAACTGTGGACAAGATAAAACTAACATGCAAAATTTAACGCGAGGGCAATCTATTTTCGTTTTCAGTTTATTGCCATCGTAAACACAAACTTATAATTCATAACGATTTGTTTTAGGTATTTGAACTTGCATTTAAATTTGAAATTATTAATGACATATTTTACACTGTATGTTCTTACTGACACATTGTGATATTTAAATAAGTTGACAAAAATTGTTGACTTATAATCAGTAGGTACTTAATGATGTTTGCAAGAATGTTTATTTACCTGTTGAACGTATGTAAATGTAAATACTCGTTAAAATAGCTTCACAACCATTTTAAATACATAGTTGAAATAAACATTTTTAAATATGTGTAATAATTTCTGGAAATATAACTGGCCACGGCCTAATTAAAAAGAGCATATTCTGAGCTTTCGAAAAATATACAGTCTTAAAAATAAAAGTTACAGCCGATTCTATTTTCCAAATAAAAAATAAGGTGGAGTTGGCTATGACTAAAAACAAACGCAAACTAAACATAATTTGGTGCCTCTGTTGCAAATAGCTGGTTACAGAGAAAAATAAATGTGTACCAGTCGGCGAGAAAAATATATACTTACAAAAAATTACTTGTTTTCATTTACCTACTGCGATTTCCACTTAAAATAATGCAATTTTTATATCTAAGTTGAAAACTGTTAGAGTTATTAACAAGTAAGTACGCCATTGGATCTGTAAGAGGAACATAACAGAAAAAAGTCTAGCTGTAGTCGCTACAGGAGTCATCCAAATTATAAAAATTTGTGTGCACTAGGTAACTATAGTAGGATCATATTCGATGCAAAGTAATAAATCATTGTCTGTCAAAGGAACCAATGAAGTACGCTTTTAAGGGTTTTACAAATTGAATAATTTCTTTATACATTATGAAGGGACGAGGGGATCAGTTCAGGTCTGGCACCCATGTTCCTACAAAAATTCCTTTATTCTCATAAACTATTTATTTTAAATGTAATTTATTATAAATCCAATTTGTTTCCTAAATTCCACATATTATGTACTATCCTTTACCTCTGTACGCGCCACTGTTGTTTACTTGTTTTTTGGAAGCGCTCTCTAATTGACGGCAAAACTCGCCAGGTTAGTATTTGACGTATAACCGACCAGTTCGTACACTCGATGCACCTGGCCGACTACAGCTACTACCAGAACACAGTGCGTATGCAGCGGTATTTCAGATTTTACATTGAATTTCATTTTAAATTTGAAATGATTTATCTTACGCCTCCTAAAAATGATGACACGATTTTCCTTTGATAAAAGACCGACAACTTTTTGCTCTACTTTGTATCGAATACGATCCTACTATAATTGTAAGTACTAATAAAATCGGTATGAGAATAAAATATAGGAAACGTGTAACCTCAAATAAAGGTATGATAGCATTTATTTATAACATTTCTCAAATATATTTCTATAAACAAATTAAACAAATTTAAAAATAAATAAACAAATAAATAAAAAATAACCTACAGTGCTACATCTTTTAAAAACCAAATGTCGACCTAGAAAAGGACATAATTTAGTTGGTAAGTTAATAAAAAATGGTTTTGTCCTTGGTGTCACAAAGACAAAGGAAAAAAATAAATGCCTATACATACAAACGAAGTTTCACAAGAAAATTCACTTCATAAAATCAACAAAGTAAATAAGAAATTATTGTCTGTACATAGAAAACATATAGTTCATAAGAAGTGGGTAAACACATTTGACACCTATAGTTATATACAATGTTTAATAATACTGAATAGTTGATAGTTACTACACAGGGTGATTTAGTACAACAGTACAAAAAAATTAGAGGCTGATTCATACAAAATAATATTACCAGTTTTATATTTTATACGGTGTGTTTCAGATAGACCTCCCGTAAATTCAGGGGGTGATAGTACGACAAAAAATAAGAATTTTTTTTGTCTTATGAACTATATGTCTATCTCCTCTTGTTTTTGAGATACAGAGCGACAAAATACATTTTTTTTTAATTTTTACAAAAATTTCCAAACGGTGCGTAATATTTTTACGAAATTTAGTATTCCCGGGTATACGCTGGTCTAATTATTTTTTGGATATTTCATAGAGGGCGCTAGTTACGCTACATTAATATTACATTTTAGATTCCAATTTTTTTAAGGTTACGTTCTTTACCATTTGGGCTCCAATTTCTAATGTACAATTTTATTTTCTAAAAATAATGTACTCTTGTTAGGACTTCCTAATGTGGACGGTTTTCGAGAAAAAAAGGCTTTTAATTGAACTCTTACAATATTACGGTGAAGAAAATAAGTGACTTTTCTCAAAGTACGCTTATGTCAACTCTTATTGATATGGATGTCTCATAAACAACACATACATTCTCAGTAATGTTTTAAACTCTAATTAACTTTATATCAAAATTTTAGTGATTGTTAGTGACTGTAGTTAGTAATGACTAATTGCAGTCACTAAAATTTTGATATAAAATTTTGATATAAAATTTTGATATAAAATTAATTAGAGTTTAAATATTACTGATTTACATAAGCCTACTTTGAGAAGTCACTTATTTTCTTCACCGTAATATTGGAAGAGTTCAATTAAAAGCCTTTTTTCTCGAAAACCATCCGCATTAGGAAGTTCTAACAAAGTACATTATTTTTAAAAAATAAAATTGTACATTAGAAATTGGAGCCCGAATCCGAAACCCGAAAAACCTAACCGCAAAAAAATTAGAACTTAAAATGTAGTACGAATGTAGCATAACTAGCGCCCTCTATAAAATATACAAAAAATAATTTGGTATCCTTAAAAACCCCGGAATACCAAATTTCATAAAAAATATTTCGCACCGTTTGGAAATTTTTGTAAAAATTCTATTTAAAAAATTTTATTTTGTCGCTCTGTATCTCGAAAACAAGAGGAGATAGACATAGTCCATAAGACAAAAAATTCTTATTTTTGTCGTACTATCACCGTCTGAATTTACGGGAGGTCTTTCTGAAACACCCTGTATAAGTAGCTGTATTAAAGTCTTTAGGCCCATAGCTTTAGGGTTTTCTTCCACCTCGTTCTATCCTTTTCTCTCCAGTTAACCACATTTTTATCTTTCAAGTCCTGCCTCCATCCACTTTCTTCTTGGCCTTCCTCTTATTTTCTTACTATCTGTAACCCTGTTAGCTATCGTTTTGCCTATTCTCTCATTTCTCATCCTTTCCATGTGTCCCAGTCACTGCAGCCTGCGTGCCCGAACTAATTCACTAATCGGTGTTCCATTAAAAAGTTCATATACTTCACAGTTTGTTCTTCTTTCCCATCCTTCTTCCGCCTTCTTTCCTCCAAAAATTATGCGTAATATTCTTCTTTCCCACCTTTCAAGTTGATTCTGAGTTCTCGGATTCGTTGTCCACGTTTCCGCTCCATATAATACTGTTAGTCTTAATCCCGTTTTATGTAACCTTATCTTTGATTGCCTGGATATTCCTTTCCTGCTATAACACTACCTTTTGCTATTCTTCAATTTATGTCACTAGCCTCATCAATTTTGTTATCGATTAATGTTCCCAAGTACATAAAACTTTCTACTTCCTCTATTTTTTTCCTTACCTTTAATCCTGCTTGAATTGTGAATTTGATTTGCTTCCTCTCATTCGCACTGTTTCTTAATTCCATAAATTTAGTTCTTTTCATATTGATTTCTAGTCCCATCTTATCTGCTGCCGCGATTAAATTGTCTGTTATTTCCTTTTTGTGTAAAGTTATTTTTCTCTCTATTTATTTGGCTATTTTGCTATCTGTGAAAATAATTAAACAAATCCTTATGAAAACAAACTAAAATTATGCTCCAAGTAAATCAGGCAATACCTCAAAGTAAATTTTTTTAAATAAATATTTGGTCGTTTTTCCTTGTCAAGCGGTTTCTTTCAGATTAAGTACATTTAGGTACCAAATTACTACCAACAGTATATTTGTGAATAAAAAATTGTCAAAATTCTAGAACCGTTAAATGTTCTTATTAATTTGAAGATTTTTTGATTGTGGTGTTTTTTTTTAAACTACTTAATACTAAATATCTTACAAAAAAGTCGTCTTCTTCAAAGTCAATAACACTAATCGTTTCCGAGAAAAAAGTATTTAGTTTTAGGTGACATTACAAACAAAATTGACCTGTTTTACAGTACAGTGAAGTAGATTTCAAACATAAAAAAAACCTCTGTTTTATACAATTATTGTAAGCTGTCTGTCTAATTATAAGATTTAAAAATAGTGATGGTTTATCCAGATTTGAAAGGAAAATAGTCTGAAATTCTTTTAACAAAGCATGTTTAATGTTTAGTTTGTTGAAAAAAAAAACACAATTAAAGTTATAGCTATAGAATTTCGATTAATCCACAGATGTATTTTGTACCATGTTTGAAAAGAAATCGATTGACCGAAAGAAAGTTATTACCAAATATCTATTTAAAAAAATATAACATTCAGATTATTTCGTTAATACTGAGTTTTAAAAGAAGTGCCATTATTTTTATAAGTAGAATCAGTCCCTAAATATTTTGCACTTTATTATATCACCCTGTATAAAAATCATATTTCAATACAAACAGAAACATTATTTAACCTGTCTTGTTGAGAATGAAATTTAAAAAAAAAAACAAGTATTTGAACAAAGACACAAAATAGTTTTTAATTTAATTAAAATAACAATTTGTACGCAATTATTGTTTTTACTTATTTTACCGACTTTTACAGAAGTAACTTCAAAAAAGTATTGCATGGCTCACTAATTCCAAGGAATTATTAAATAAACTGCTGCATTAAGTCAAATACAATCTAACATCATGCAAAAATAGTAAGACCGATGGTTAAAAAAAGCGTAACGAAACACGATAAAAGAAAAAATTGACAGATTTTATCTTACACTCAAATGGAAATTATACATAGTTTAATAAGTAGACACTCCCAAATCGCATAAACCTTAACTTTATGTATTTTAGAAAAGTAAGGCTAAATTTATCACCGTCGCGGCTGAATGTTAGGATTTTTATGAAAATATTTTTTTAAGGAATGGTAAGGAAAATGTTGGGTTTCCTACTAAGAAAAAAATATTTGATAAAACTAAACTTTAAAGTAAGACGAAGAGGACAGATACCTAGAGGGCAAATAAGCAATGCGTCCCGGGTAAGATGTTACCGAAACCTTCCAAAATAAAAAACAAAACATGACCAATATCCAAGATACGTGTTTAAGCAACAGAATTCAATTTATCTTCGCAGCATTTCTATGAGCTTAATTGTTTAAATTGGGTAGAGAAGATAATTTATTACCTTTCTTCATTGCGACTTTTCACTTCAGGTTATTTTCAATTCTACGACCAAATGTAGCATAAATAATGTTGATTAGGAAAGTAATCTAAGGTTTAAGTGATACAAAGTTCTGAGAAATACTAAGATTTAGATGACACTGAGGTTTGAAAAGATCTAAGGTTTTAACAAATTTAAGTGACACAAAGTTCTGAACGTTATTACTATGAACTAAGGTCATTTTACTTTGCTACAGGGCCTTTTATAGGTTCTTTAGTTGGCAAAAAGCTGGTGAGAAACAATAATTTTTCTAAGAAATCCTTGGCAACTTGATAATGGCCTTTTGTTCTAGCTCTTGCTCTGCCAGCGGTATAAGAGATGCTCATTGGAGCACGCAGTCCATAGAGCTGTTGTTTCCTGCAATATCAGCAGTCAGGAATCTTGTTTGGGGGTTATATATCTTTCGCATACCTAGATTTCTGGTATCGAAGAACATTCTTTGTCTTCATTCCGTAAGGTTTTCTAAAAAAATGTTTTAAATTTGTTTGAATTTGTTAAGACCATAGAGTAAAAAGTACGATATCTAATAACAAGTGTTTTTTAATGAATTTGCGTTAAACATTTATAAGAGTAAATAGAGGATTAAAAATTGATCAAGTACCTACTATAATACTCGTATGTGAAGAATGTTTTTCTGATTTATCTTGGTTTTTGTTAGTAGTTACCCAGTCATTAAAAATTCGGTGGCAGATGGATTGGGCGACAGAGGCCAGTATCGTGGCTGTCACATTCCCGGGGCCTGACTTTAATTCTAAGACCTGCTATTTTCGAAAAAATGTACTAACTAAAATATCACTCAGACATGAAATGTTTGCATAGACGTTGGTATATTCAGCAATTGTAGTATCTGATAATTAATAATGCGCATAACTTGAAGTGTTTATAAACGGTCCTAATGTACAAAACCACCAATTTTCAGATTAATATTTAATCATACTACTTCTGAAGATGACGCAAATTGATGTTTGGACTACTCGTATTAATTTATCTGCTTATAGTCTGTTTGGAAATGAGAGAGTAATAAAACCCCGAGATAAGAACCGGCCATGGACGCGCTAATATTTCGTTTCAGGTAATTATCGGGTAACACTAATGCTAACAGGTAATGGGTGTACATTAGTATATTTTACTGGATACATATAGGGCAGGAGCCAGTGTGTTGTGACAGATCAATCCAGTTTTAGAGCTGAATATACGAAGAAGTGCTAGTGCAGTAGAGTAAAAAACGACTTGTGTATTGTATTGTGCCAGTGGATATAATATTGTTTGGGTAAAATGTCGAGCTTATCAGATTACGTACCTGCTAAACACGTGAAAAGATGTGCGCTGTCTCAGAATGAGAAGATTATTATATTAAATGTATTTAATGCATTGAAACACCAAAATCCTACCAACAAATAACGGTACTACGGTTACCACCTTATCACTGTGAACTTAACCCAATCGAGGAGATGTAGCGCGAAATAATACGACATTGAAATTAAGTGACGTGAAAATTTTGTTAAAAAATTCCTTGGAACGAGTAACTGCAGATAACTGGCAAAGATGTATACATCATGTACAAAAAGAAGAGGAGAAAATGTGGGAACTCGATAATTTAATTGACGTTACTATGGAACCTATCGTTATCAATCTAGGAGACGAAGATAATTCATCAGATTATTCAGAGGATGAATTTTAATATACCTACTTTTTTATTTTCTTTATTGTACATTTATACAACACTACATTTACTCACCATAATTTGAATTTTCAAAATACATATATTCTTGTGTGGAATAAAAGTCTATTCATTAAATTTAAATGAATATTTTGATAATAATATTGAATAATTTTATTTGAATTACTAAAAACCCTCTTAATCCGGTTATGATGCTTAAAGTAGCCTCATGTTTTGAAATGCTGTTTTTATATTGTTTACTTATAAGAGAAATGGACCGAGAAATTGAAGCGGCATAGACAAGGACGGATTGTCGGGGATTAAATTTTAGCTACCTGCTACAATTTAGTACAACCCGGTCACACAAAGTTTTTTTAAAAGTACACTTCCCCTATACCGAAAATACATAATATAAAAATATTTAATATAAGCACCAGTACTACATTTATTTACGATTTGCCTACATAATAAGCTTTTATTACTCTCTTTCATTTCTAAACAGACTATAATTAAAATTCTGGTATAAAAATCTAACAACTGTGGCGAAAATACTGAGAGGAACCGTCATTAAGAATCCCATAATTTCGACGCCATCGAATAATTTAACTGGACAAGTGTATTTAATTCCTAGCTGCTATTTTTTATATTTTAAAATAGGTTTATTACAGTTACATATTTTAAAATAATCATAAAACCTCATAATTTCCAAAAGAAGTATAAATTCTTAGCAAGCTGCACTCTGTATACTATTTTTAATGTCACTTCTTTTAGTTGACACATCAGTAGAGCTGGCATAATTTGTCCGCTGGCCATTGGTGCCGATAGTCAGCCACCCGAAGTGCCTAGTCGTCGAGTTGGCTGTAATCAAACGATTATTCATTTCTTCCACTATTTTAGTTGTATAATTTCGGTACATAATTGTATGTAATTATGTCGGGCTTACATAGTTGTAAAAAAAAACAGCCAAAAATTCATACTAAGTACACAAAAAAAACAAATTTAACGTTAAGTAGCTATAAAATTATTTAAAAATAAACAATCTATATTGGTAGAAAATACAATAAAAGGTTTTTTTTTAATAGAAAAGAATTTTACGATAGGAAAGGAAAATTATGAGTTTTAAAAATAAAAATGCCTATTTAAACTACTCCCTTCTTTCAAAATTTTGTATTTATTTCTGTATTTTTTTATGTAAAATGCACAAAAGGCAAGAAGTAATAAATCATGTATTTAGGTCAGCACCACCACTTTATCAGTTATCCAACAAAGCGACACTCAACGACCTGTGTGAAATTAGTTGCCAAATATATTAACCAAAATTCCGAAATCACTCATTCACGTTCATGCAAGTAGGTCAAATTTACGTGCAAATACAAAAATTTGCATGCAGGACACTATGAAGACCACGAGAACATAAATCTCTTAAATAGGATAAATGAATGAATTAAATATTAAAATAAAACTTTCAAAAATCGGTTATAATTTAAAGGTAAAGCAGGTCGTGTGTCAGCTTCATATTTTGGGGCAAAAGTATCATACATCAAACACTAGCTCCTCTGTGAAAATAACACCTTTCAAAAATTAAAAACCTGATTTTTCAAAAATACCAGTTTCATATTGTGAGGTAAGGTATCCTTCATCAAGAACTAGTTTCCCTGCGAAAATCATCCCCTTGACTTGGGCATTACACATTGAAAAAACTGGATTTAAAAAAAAATCGATGATAATTTAAAGGTGACGCAGGTCGTGTGCCAGCTTGTTATTTCAAGTACAGATAGTCGGGAGGGTTAAATAAAAAACAGTACTTTGTTTTACTAAAAGAAATTTAAACAATATTGTAATTATATTCAGTATATACATTCTCGTTTATGTATAAAAGAAATGGCGGAAACCAGAAGACCAAATTTATGTTTGATTTAATATTCAAGCTGATTGCATGCAACTACCATTTCACATATTGGATAATGAAACTTTCCTTCTGGAAAAAATACAAACTCGAGTGGAAATAACCAAATCGGTCCAGGTTACGAATAGATTCTTTTAATTATGTAAACATTATGTACATCAGTAGGCGTCGAATGGTCTTGTCTTCACATAAAAATATTTTATAATCAGTGCGACTAAGTTTCGCTAAAACAGGGAAAAAAACATAATTGATGTTACAAAGTAACCGATCTGCCCCAGATTACGGAACTGATATAACGATGCGTAAAACAACTTACGTGTTTAACAATGACATAAATCTTATAACCATTTTTTACTTTATTTTATGTTACGTACCTATGATCTGCATGTATTTTGCGCGGACAATAATTAATGTGCCAGCTCTACTCATCAGTTATCACAAGCAGAATACTATACCTGCGAATTTGAGAATAACTATGTTTATAAGAGAAATATGAGGAGGGATTTTTATTTTTGCTATCCCCAAATGCATTTTTCCTGTTTACAAAGAATTCTTACTATACAGTAACGCTTTATAGCATATTATTGGCGTCGAATATTTTTTATTAGGTCTACTCATACACTATTTATCATTATTATATCTACTACTTCATAGAAAAACCTAATTATTGTGCTAAAAATATTTTTTTTATGTTTTATAAACTATTGTTTAAACTAATTAACCTAATATTGACCTTAAAAACATTCATTTCATGTTCGGAACGTTATTTACATGCATTACAACCATTTCAAATTCAACACCTAATAATTACTAACAATACCTAAATATGGTTAAACATATACAGTACGTCAAACAAGCGTTATTCATAATCATAATCCATTCATTAATCATAAACATAACTGAAGTTTATAACAAAAAAATTATGTTTAATATTATAGAATACAAAAAAAAACGTTGCGTTTTAGTTCAAAGCTATTATTTCAATGCTGATAACAGACAATTGGATAGACGGTTTAGCGAGCGGTTTAGCTTTTCATTTGTCTTGTATACTGTTTTATGTGTTCGTCATGCAACTATTTTATTTATTAAACCGTATATGTGTATAGGCCATCGCTAGAAGTGCAATAATTTCGTAAGTGTAAAAAACATATTTTAATTATGTTTATATCACTAATTGATTGTAAAGTCAATTATTGGTAAAACCAGAATATTTATGTGTCATTTAGTTTATTCGAAATATTCCAACATGTACATAAATTAAAACTGAAAATATTTATGAAATTTAAAGTATCATACAGCGTGTCCCGGTCTGGATGAATTTACACCTTTCACTGTGTCAAACGGAAAAGAATATTTTCTTTTGCAAAATAATTTCTTAAATAAAGCTGGATGCAGATAAATTATAATTATTAATTATTACTACTATTTATACGATGAAAAAGGGTGTGAATGTTTCTGTAACGACACAATATAGCAAGGTCAAATGAAAATAAATATGCATACGTTTTTGACAGAAAACTTGTTGAGAACCGCTGGCTATGGTATTTACGTCATCAAATATGCAGTGCTGACCGGGTTACCTACAGAAAAAGTCTTATACTCCCACTTTTTATATGAAAAGGCTCGTGAAATGAGAAGAAAAATAAACAAGCATTTTTTTAGTCGGTAGGTCAAAGGTATTTTGAAATATTTTCAACACATGTTTACGACCACTTCCTTAATTTGTCGCTTCTTATCCGCCAATGAATATCGACAATATTACTAACGATATTATGTTATTGTTATTCACTGCCTGTTACCTCATAAACTCAATGTTCATTTGTTCATGATTTTCGAGACGAGCGTTGCGGTTGCTATAAGTTAGTGCTTTGAAAAATCATTCTGTAAAAGTCGAGAAAGTGTTTTGTTTGATTTAAAGCATATTTGTATAAAAGTGTTGATTTTCGTTGTGTACCTGAATGAAGATGAGAAGATTATCTTTATCGTAACAGACCGCTGGCTAAATTTACTTTATACTAATAATTTAAATGCATTATTTTTCAGTAATTTAAATAAATGTACGTTTATATTTAAGATTCATTCTGTATAATGTATCGGTACAAAGGTATAGAGATAATTAGTTACGTATTTTCTTTATTATTGCCGCAATGAGTTAATCTCCCATATTAAGGAAGATATGACCAAAAAATAGTATGCCATAAGCGCAATGTGTAATAAAAGTATGCCTAATAATTAATATGTACCTAATCCTAAGTTAGTGTTCTACAGAGCCTTCATAAATGTTTACACGCCACGTGACCGCCGAGCTTAGGCAACCCAACATTGCACGTTTGGTAACGAAAATTCCCTAAATTTTGGCGTCACCAATATTAAGCATTCTTTCACCAAGAACAATGACAAACCGTTTCGTCTACGCTCGAGATAATACGAAGTACGAACACCGATTGGTTGAATAATACCTCGTGAAAAATTACACCAATCACAGCCGATGGAACAGAATGTTGCGTTTTAATGTGATCTTGATCTTATTGCATTAATAATTTTTAATTTTACCGAAACTTAACTGCCAATAAAATTACTGTTCCAAACAAAATTGCTGGTCACGTGGCTTGTAGTCATTTATGAAGGCTCTGTATATATTTGTGTATTCACTTGTTTCATCTGATAAAGAAATTCCAGTCCTTTAAGGGAATTTATATGAATTTTGTGTTTAATATGTTTTTTTATTACTTTTCTAAAAGGAACTGCTATAAATGATCAGAAAAATATAGAAAAACACTGTACACTATTTTAATTTTTCTGTACTTATTCCTGTCTATAGTGTACATGGGCAAGTATCAAGAGACAAAGTTTCAAGTGTCAATTGAAGTGAAATATTATAAAACACATATTTAATTCTCCAACTACGGTTAGATAGTAATTATTGGTAAGTTATTTATCGAATATCTAAGTAAAAATAATATAAGTGGGATCTACTACTTGTACTTAATAATGATCGATAAAAAAATGAATAAGTGCATTCGTTTGTAACTTGTATAAAATATACAGGTACAAAGGTATAGGTACAAAGTAATAATTTTACACGGTATTCGTATCGAAAATCGTCAGTGTTAGTATGTTTACTATGGTATTAAGGATTTTCTGACATCTGATAATAATACAAGTAAATATTGTACGTATTGTGCAGAGGAAGTTTATCATTTTGGTTAAGATGTTGAATTAAATTGTGAGATGAACAGGATTGAGCGTAAGCAATTAGGTTATATTAAAGGTATTCAGCTAATTCAATTAGATTCAAATAAATATCTCTAAGAATCCTATTAGATGAAATCAAACAATATTCTTCGATATCAAGAATCTAGGTATGCAAAATACGAACAAAACTTTGTCAATAATATACTTTTCTGCGATAAATCGACGTTCTGCTTAAACAGTTTTTTAAATCGACATAACGGTTGTTACTGAAGTGATCAAAATCCATATTGGATAGAAGGAAATTATACTCAATATCCTCAGAAATTAAATGTATGTATGGACATAATCAGAGGACACATCATCTGCCCATTGTTTCTTAGAGAAAAATTGAACACTAATCGTTATTTAGAACTTTACGCCAGCAAATTGTTCCAGCACTGATTCGTTTATTTCCAAACCAAGCAAATCCTGAACTACTCTCAAATGACATTTGGTACCAAGATGGAGCTCCGCCTCATATGGAGTTGACGTGCGTCGGTACATAAACAATGTATCTCCACAGAGATGGATAGAGCGAAGAGGATATACTGAATGGCCACCGCGATCGCCAGATTTAAGTTCGTTAAACTATTTCCTTTGGGGTCATTTAAAATCTGTTGTCTACAGGACCAAATCTCAGCCGTTTGAAGAGTTTGAAGATCTAATTAAGATGGCCGTTCAATTCCCTAAGAGCTTTCGTTGATCGATTAGGACATTGTCAGGCATTTACTCTGAATCTTTTTTTAATATTTAAGTGCTCCATATTTTGCAATAACAAATTTCATTTTCATTAAATAAAATGTTTACTTTTTATTTTATTGTTTTATTCAACATTTAAAAAACAATAAATCGCAAACCCATCATCATTGTAATCGGTGAAAATCTGTCGTTCTAAAAATAAACAAGGCGGTCCATTTAAACAACTGCCGACAACGCCGTGTTTCTAAAAATAAAGTAAATGTTGGAAATTAAAGTAGGCCATTGAAAAGAAAAAAATACTACCTACAAAACTCACCGACACATTTGCCCAATCCTGTATATACAAAGTAAATTCAAATTCAATAAATTAAAATTAAATAACGATTTAAGAATTGGTATCTGATAAAATCAGTAAGATGAACTTGGGACTTTCCTTAACGTGACAATTACTGTTACCTATTTATTTTCCATTACCTACAACGTGTCAGATAATAAACAATTATAATAAAACAGTTACATTAACTATAGAGTGTGGAAGATAATTACTTTTTGTGAAAATGCTATTAAATGCGTGCAAATTTATTTTTAATGCGATTGTTTTTCATATTTTTCGTTTAAAAATAAAATTACTAATAAAGATGGAACCTCAGCTTTTCTCCTATTTTTTTAATTACAAACATGTTTTTTGTTTATAAAATTTAACATAAAACTACCCTGTACATCAAAATTCAATTTTGTCCATCGTAACGCAACTATTTTGACAATCTTTTTGAAAAAAAAAAAACCAAAATAATGGTTTCTCCTCTCCGGCCAGTAGTCCTGGGACACACTGGATATGTCAGAAAAAAAATCACATAAAGTTTTATATTTTCTGGTTTTGAAATCAAAATGTACTACTTTATAGTTCACAAAAATGCATTACCTCATTTTTTCCGGACTGAACTACGCCACTGCTTCCCCATCATGGTCGTGATTCGAACGATTTCAGTCGTTTTGTAATCCGAGGACGGCAACCGTAAAAAAGACCGTCAGCAAGAAGCATGGAGATTTAGCCGAGATAAAAACCATTATAAAACACGAATTGACATTGAATTTGCCTGTGTACCATCGCGGTCGCTCAGTTGCATGCCTCTAATTACAGAAATGCAGGAAGACAACTTAGTAGAGAAGTAAAAAACGCATGACCGAGCCAGAACAAAGTATAAGAGACGTGTGAGATGTGCATGTCCGCCCTGCAACGAGGTAGCGACCTCTGCTGACACAGGAAGTATCTTTTCTTGACCATTAACGAACAAAGAGTATGTAGTATAAAATTTGGCTTTACAGTAAAACCTACTTTAAGTATTTGCAGAACCAAAAATTCAAATAAATTCTTATCGCAAGTATCGTCATCATAAGCAAGGCATTTTTATTGTTAACATAATTTTAAATGAGCTCGCTATTCTTTTTTATACATAGAGTGTAACATTAACTAAGGGTCAGTTTTTAGAAGTAATCTTATATGTTCCAAAGAACACTAATCCTATTTTTATCAAATAGTCGAATTATAACTCGTTTTTACTTACTGCACTTACAATTAAATTCTTATCTACGCCGCTACTGGGCAGCTCTCAGACCCGCTGCTATTACCTTTTTAAACCAATTGTATGAAGCTAACAAATTGGCAGAGAGCGAAACTGATGGAAAATAATTTTGTAAAAATAGATTATTTTTGTATAACTCCGCGACATGTTATTTTAAAATCACCATATTTCTTTGTCATTCGGACGAAGTCAAACATTAAAAAAAGTAGTACTAGTACTAGTATTGGTATGTGTATGTTTCTGTCTTATAATGTACATCATAAAAATATATACTTAATAATCTAATAAATTTTTTATTAAAAGTATTTAGTATTTTTTTTATATACTTTCTGATCTCCTACGTAATATCAATCCACCTGATGTGATATGACAACAAAGCACTAGGCGGACAAAAAACAAACGATCAATGTTAATTTGGCGAAAAGAGAATGACTGAATTATGTCAGTTTCATTTTATAACATTTAATATAGTTTTTTAATAAACTTTAAAGCGATATTTAAGCAAGTGACTTCTGAAGTGTAAGGGTTAAAACGGGTTTTTGTGACAGTAGTGTGTGTGTGTATCGTCATTGTTAACTTTCTGTGTCATAATATTAAGTAGTGTGTTTGTGTATCGTCATTGTAAACTTTCTGTGTCATAATATTAAAAAACAAGTATATGAATCAAGAAAGATAAGATTTAACAACAATGGGGGCATAAAAATTGACAAAAAAAGCTTAAAAACAGTGTTTATAACAGAATTTATGAAGCCAGCTTACGATATGTTTCTCAAGGTCAAAGATAGCCTCTATAAATATGAGCCCGTTTAAAGTTACAAATTGTATTTTTATTTTATTTTTATTTTTTTTCAAAAGATTTGCCTTCCCAAACAGTCATTTCCTTGTCAAAAATATGTTGGTAAAGTAGATAATGACTATAATCAAGTAATGTTTTATGAAGTTGTTTTATGTCGTCTCTAAATTACTTTGAACTTTAGTAGAAAATTTTTTTTTAACTATCATTGTTTTATAGATTTATGTATATTTTGATTACATAATTTAACATCGACATTTTCAATATTTCTATGTATCAATTAATTAATTTTATTAAGCAGTAAACTAAGCACTAAACCTACTTTTATTCTCTGTATTATTAATAGATTATAATATTTTTTATTACGTGTTTTAAAATTTTTGTTTTATGTGTTTCAGTTATTATGCATTTGTTATCTTTACGTACTTTACATTATTGTATTATTCCATTAATTGTATCATTTATGTTATACTGTAGATACAAAAAAATGTTTAATAAATAAATAAATAATTTATCATTTCATCGAAAAGAGGTGATGGAAGATTTGAAAAGATTTTTTTTATGAACGCATAAAACAAGAACTGCAACTGTAGTTTACTGGAATCGTCACAGGCCAGCGCCCAAATCATGTACTGAAGCACCGTGGATCAGTGAACCCAGTAAATGTAAATACTAAAATAAATCCATAAATCAAAGTATTTCTTCATTTTTCTATATTTTTGTGTAAAAAATATAAAAAACGTTTGCGATTAAATCCAGTTTATTATAGATTTACATTTAAGCGACTAGCTACGACTATTGGTCGTTGTTGGTACTGCCAACCAAGCTACATTAAACATGAAAGAATATAGACGTCAACGTAATGAAAATTCTTCATGATTCTGAATCTCTTTCATTTAACCTTTTATTCGACACATAAACTAAACAATTAAAAATGTTTCTAAGAAATGTGGCTGGAAACATCTTGAAAATTTCAACAACGGCGAATTCCATGTTTGGAATTCTACAAATAAGAAGTGGATCTTATTTGTGGAAGGGCGAAATGGGCGGTGACTATTAGACGCTTTCATTATAGCCATCTTTCTCTATCGCACGGATTTCTATGACTTTCTTTATCGCTCTCACGTAACGGCCGATGAACCATGGGGACTTTCCGACCCTGTAGATTTAACTTATGAGTAACCCTATTATTAAACTCAATAAAAACCCACGTCAAATTAAATTTATTAGTATTTTTTTAACAATCCGCAATATTTCTACACCATACACCATTAACAAGAATCAAGTTGCAATTTTCTGTAGATATTTTCTTATGGTGAGGAAAAAATCAGTATTAATTTTATATTTATCGGTTGAGAAACATAAATTTGCAAACCGTAAACATTCCTAATAAATTGATATAATTTTAATAAGTATTAAAGAGACTGGTCTGTGCTACTGTCTAAGCCAAGCTAAATTCTTTGATAAATGAGAAAAAAAAATGAGAATCATTTTCAAAACATTAGCAAATCGAAATTCAATAGGTACTTAATTCAAAAATATAATGAAAGTTCAAAAATATTAATTCTCACTCATATGTCAACATTTATTGTTTCAGAAAACATGTAGGTTAAAATGTCTACTTCTGATAAATCTGCACAGTTTGATATGTGCAGGTAAATCCTTATGATATATGTTTACATGTGCAGCTGGTTTAAGAATCGGCATCAAGTAAAAAAATTCGAATATATACCTACGTATGGATTTAATAGACGTAATAGACGTATTGTCACTAGACGATATCTAGACTTTTATTTCACAAAAAAGATATCTACCCTGTTAATTTTCTCTTCGAATCTGCTAAAAAGGTACTCTAATGAATTTCCTAAGAGAAAAATATTGCTTTTATGACCACTGTCACATTATACGGCCCAATAAAATCCCGTTGTAATTCACGAATTCCGAGTTCAGAGACTTTTCATCAATCAATCAACATTGAAATTTATATCTTACTTAATCATCCTGCGGTTCTATCATAAATAAGGTATCCAAACGGAGATATATTTTTCAAACTTTTCTTTATATTGAATGTTCGTCTGTGCTTGTCAGTATTTTCTTTCTAAACAACAAAAAATATACACCTAAAATATACAGTTATGGAAAAAAAATAAAGGTTACAATATTTACTTACTTAAAATGAAAGAACACTATAATTATAAGTGCTAATTCCCCAAAAAATAACGATATTTGAACATTATAGTAGGCATAGTGAGGCACGGAGTTTAACAGGACCGTAGTCAGACTACGAATGAAAATATCAATATGTTTACAGAAAATATGTCGCAACATAGTACTATAACCAAAGAGCAAGACTAAGTAGAGGATAAATTTTATATAGATTATATATCATGAATCTAAAAAAAAATGTTTTAGACAAATCCTACGTACTTTTAGCCGTTGACTCCGATTCTGCATTAAAAACACCTACAGTTAGGGGGGAGAGGGACTAATTTTAGCACTAATATATTCCGTCCGTGGAGTGATTAAATTTTGATGATGGAAATTTTTTTCGTAGAGTGCTTATTTCTAGAGATATTTGAAAGTTTTAGAAGTTTTAGGTTAATAAAATGACCTGATATATGCTTTCATTACCCTAAGAGTTTAACTCAAAAAGAAATTTTGGTCGACATTCTCAAACACGGTATTACTTTCGTACTTTTCAACCACTTTCAATGTTTTATGTCGGAAACTTTTTTTGTCCGCAGTTGTATGATCCCAATTCTATAAAAGTTTAAAATGAAGTCTTTTATACAGAGATTCAGAATGATTGAAGTGTTTGGAGATCGCAGCCTGTGCCTGTCTCTGTCAATACTACAGATTTTTATATGCTAAAGATGGTGTTAGAAACAGAGGCTGCAATCATTCTGGATCTCTCGGTATAACACATTTTAAAATCATAAAAGAATAAGGTGATAGTACATCCACTGTTCAATTCCATAGTTTTAATGTACTTATTATTTTCATTTACATTCAGGGGATAGACCAGAGAAATAGTTGATTGAATGCGCTTTTATTACAGATGGAAATTTTTAGATTAACTTATAATGAAAGGCTGTTTTAAGATTGTACTGTTTACCAAATTTACTATCGGTAAAACATAAACGCGCAAGTTTCAACATAATCACACAAAAACTAAACACATTGCATCATTTTATTACACTTCCTTGTTTGCTTATTTTAAAATACACAATAGATAATTTATTTACCTAATACATATTTATATCAGATTTGCAGTACATACTTCGTTATTTCTATAAAAAAATTTAAAATGTGTGGTTATTTAAATACATATATTTCTTAACTATTCCTACTAAAATAAAACAGGAAATCAAATATCCATACAAAGAATATCGTTCGTCGTCAGTGGATAGATAGATTTCGAATGCACTTGCATAAAGGATGAACAAAAAGTTAATTATAAATAATAAATAATTAATAAGGCCTATTAATGAGTAATAATTAGAAATACATATACATACAATTTTCCCTTTGTTTCTTAATGAGAAAGTAAGCAGTGGTTCGCTGTGACTAAAATAAAATTAAATCACAAACAAAATAGGTAACGAAACAATGACCAATATTTTAGGTGTGATAAATCAAAGATGTAATAAGCCCATTGAAATGAAGGCTGAACCTCCATTTTTTCCTCTGTCGATAAAACCAGGGCGCAAATATGTTTTCGACCCTCAGAAATCCGAATCCGCAAAAATTTTTTACCTAGGTGGTCAGGAAAGGGGTCAAAAGATCAAAAAACCGTGAAAAATAAGCTTTTTCGCAAATATCTCGTAAACAATTGCACCATCGTGTTCCCAGGGAAATTTTACATCGATTTTATGCTATTGCTTATTAAAATTAAATAAATTTATGTCATGTTTTGGACAATTACTAAGCAATAGAGGGGAAGTGTATATCTCCGGCGGTGAAACGTATTTGGGTAGTAGAACGCGCGCGCTACATGTATCGGCTGACTCGCAGTTGACAGCTCTAGCAGGTGTGCCTCTTTGGAATATAATGCGATTTCAAATATAATTAGCCTGTAGTTGTAGTGGATTTTTTTTGCTACTTTAATTTTTAAATGGAAAACCAAAAATATTACTAATGATTAATGAATGAACAGAAAAAAAAATTTTAGAATGAAATACTTATTGCAAAAATGAAATATACAGGGTGCTCGAAATTAGGGGGTAATATTTCTACAGAGTGTTCTGTGTCGAAAAAGATTACTTTTTCTTTATATAAACGAGGGTCCAAAAATTCTTCCTAAATTTACCATAACTTTTTTGTGCCTTGACTTTTTTTAACTTTTGAAAAGTATGAAATTTCATAATTTTTTATTAAAAAAAGGTACTCTTGGTTCATATTGGTAGATTATTCCATTTTTGTGTAAAATCCGTTTAAAAATAATATTACATTTGTTAATCATCGGGAATCGAAATTGTCAATATTTTTATCGTCGCAGATTTTGAATAACAAAAATGCGTTTGACGTTATTTGCATTGACAGTTCAGTTATTTAGTTTTTGTGAATTGTTATCTTCATAAAAATTCTCGAATCTTTAGTAAATGATTATTTGACAAAGTAAAAAAAAACAAATGATTTGCAGCCAAATAAATGAATCCTCTGTTGTAATTCTTCCAAATGATTTATTTCTGTAGCATAAACTACAGCCTTCAACCTACCCCACAGAAAGTAATCTAGAGGATATAGGTCTAGAGAATGAGGTGGCCAATGGGACCACCTCTACCTATCCACTTGAAAGGAAAATTATCGTTTAACCAATTTATGACATTATGGGTAAAGAGAGGTTGTTGATAGTGTAATGTTAAGCGTACGTTTAACGGTGTATCATCCAATAGTTCTCTTACATCATTTTGCAGAAAGTTTAAGTATCCTTCTGTATTCTGACAAACGGGAAACTAGATTGGTCCAAGTAGCTAGATTGGTCCTAAAATTCCTGTTCACAAATTTATTGCAAATCTATTTTGAAAATTTGTGCGCTGTATTGCCCGTGGATTTTCGTCTGACCGGAAATGGGTATTATGAATATCTGCTAGCTCTACATTCGTAAAATATTGCCTTTGCGACTGATAACAATTCGCAAAGAGTAAATAACTGAACTGTCAATTCAAATGACGCCAAACGCATGTTTGTTGTTCAAAACCTGCGATGATAAAAAATATTGAAAATTTCGATTTCCGGTGATTAACACGTGTAAAATTATATTTAATGGATTTTTTACAAAAATGGATCATTCTACCAATATGAACCAAGAGTACCTTTTTTTACTAAAAAACTGAAATTTCATACTTTTCAGTCAAAAGTCAAAAAAGTCAACGCATAAAAAAGTTATGGTAAATTTTACCCCCCTCCCCCCCAGTGTTGGAACGTACGTGATGAAAATTTGTAAATTTCGTTTCAGTAGCGGACTGAACACGTAAGAGTTAAGCTAATTACCAAATTTTATAAATTTATCTCTACTGGTTTCGGAGTTATTTAGAAAAAACCATCATCAGATTGGCCCCTTTAAGTGGCTATAACTTCCTTAGGAAGAATTTTTGGGACCACGTTTATATATAGAAAAAGTATTATTTCTCGACATAGTACACCCTGTAGAAATGTTGCCCCTAATTTCGGGACACCCTGTAGTTCTCTGAAAAAATGACTAGTAAAGCCAATTCTACAAATACTTGTTCATAAAAAAGTAAAAATTTGTATAAACTATTCTTCACAGAATGACAACCTTTTATTTCTTAATTTTAAAGATAGTAAACTTTTGAGGAATTGAATAATGAATAAAATAAGGTTGGTAGTCCGGACGAATTAGGTTTTTTTTCAAAAATCGGGCCTACCTCGAATTTTATGGGCTTAAAATTAAGTAAAAAATACACAGAATAAAAGCCTAAATTTGTGTATTTGTAGAGATCGAGCGTCATATTGTTTATAACAAAAGAAAATAAAATAATAGTTTTTTTCAGTTTTTCGCTTATATCTCCGAAAATAAGCCTCTAATCGATATGAAGTATACTTACTGATTTTGTTTCTGAGGAAATTTGCTACAAGGGTAGGCCTTTGCGAAAGCTCACAAAATTTTTTTTATATTGCAAAATTAGCGGCGAAAAGAAAAATATGCTGAATTTTCAGAATTAAATAAGAAGAACTAATTTGACTGAAGTTGGATGAACCTACAGGAAAAAATAACTGTTGAGGTGCTCAACAAAAACCTGGAATCCGGACTGCAAAATTATTATATTCGAAAACGCGAGCGGGTATGTCTTCTGCCCAAGTGAAGATATCGAAATTCGGCAGAAAAGAATCGAAAGGTAATTACATTATCTGGCGTCTGTGCAAATGTCAGATTTTTAAGTTGAAAAATAAAAAAATTATTAACAAAAAACTAAAAAAAACGGTAACTAGGATCCTTTTCTCGGCGATTTTTTAATATACAGATTTCAAACCAATTGCATGAAAGAGTGCTTAAAAAACATAAATTTCTTAAAAAAAAAGCGTCTCGATCCAACCAATAGGAGCCGAGATATTTTTTTTTATTCTGGCTGTTCTATTTACTATTTTGTAATAAACTTGGGCTCGTTGTGAAGTAGAAGACCTTTATACGCTGAATATTTTTTTTGAAACGATTTGACCAAGAAATGACCAAGTAAACGTTCGTTAAAGGCAGCGCGATTCGTGCGGCTGAGTGGTAGTCAGGAGAGGGGAGTGCTGTGACGTGCGTGTGTGCTGTGTGCCCTTGCTGCGCTCATCTTCGCAAAATTCTTCCTTAACAAATGGATTGTGGCATTTAAAAGGCAGCTACCGAGATGCTTTTTTTTAAATCGACTTTATTTGCGTGCTCAGAAGAGGTCGACGTATAAAATATTGTCTTAAAATTAACTGTTGTTGCCTACGAAATTTAGCACATTTTTCTTTTCGCCGCTAATTTTGCAATAAAAAAAATGTTGTGAGCTTTCGCAAAAGCTTACCCTTGTAGCAAATTTCCTGAAGAACAAAATCATTAAGTATACTTCATATCAATTAGAGGCTTATTTTCGGAGATATAAGCGAAAAACTGAAAAAAAGCAATTATTTTATTTTCTTTTGTTATAAACAATATGACGCTCGATCTCTACAAATACACAAATTTAGGCTTTTATTCTGTGTATTTTTCACTTAGTTTTAAGCCCATAAAATTCGAGGTAGACCCCATTTTTGAAAAAAAAACTAATTCGTCCGGACTACTAGGCTTATTTTATTCATTATTCAATTCCTCAAAAGTTTACTATCTTTAAAATTAAGAAATAAAAGGTTGTCATTCTGTGAAGAATTGTTTATACAAATTTTTACTTTTTTTATGAACAAGTATTTGTAGAATTGGCTTTACTAGTCAATTTTTCAGAGAACTACAGGGTGTCCCGAAATTAGGGGCAACATTTCTACAGGGCGTTCTATGTCGAGAAATAATACTTTTTCTTTATATAAATGTGGGCCCAAAAATTCTTCCTAAGGAAGTTATAGCCGATTAAAGGGGACAATCTGATGATGGTTTTTTCTAAATAACTCCGAAACCAGTAGAGATAAATTTATAAAATTTGGTAATTAGCTTAACTCTTACGTGTTCAGTCCGCTACTGAAACGAAATTTACAAATTTTCATCACATACGTTCCAACACTGGGGGGGAGGGGGGTAAAATTTACCATAACTTTTTTATGCGTTGACTTTTTTGACTTTTGACTGAAAAGTATGAAATTTCAGTTTTTTAGTAAAAAAAGGTACTCTTGTTTCATATTGGTAGAATGTTCCATTTTTGTATAAAATCCATTAAATACAGGCAATACAGCGCACAAATTTTCAAAATAGATTTGCAATAAATTTGTGAACAGGAATTTTAGGGGACCTAGCTACTTGGACCAATCCAGTTTCCCGTTTGTCTGAATACAGAAGGATACTTAAACTTTCTGCAAAATGATGTAAGAGAACTATTGGATGATACACCGTTAAAAGTACGCTTAACATTACACTATCAACAACCTCTCTTTACCCATAATGTCATAAATTGGTTAAACGGTAATTTTCCTTTCAAGTGGATAGGTAGAGATGGTCCCATTCCATGGCCACCTCGGTCTCTAGACCTATATCCTCTAGATTACTTTCTGTGGGGTAGGTTGAAGGCTGTAGTTTATGCTACAGAAATAAATCATTTGGAAGAATTACAACAGAGGATTCATTTATTTGGCTGCAAATAATTTGTTTTTTTTTTCTTTGTCAAATAATCATTTACTAAAGATTCGAGAATTTTTATGAAGATAACAATTCACAAAAACTAAATAACTGAACTGTCAATGCAAATAACGTCAAACGCATATTTGTTATTCAAAATCTGCGATATTGACAATTTCAATTCCCGATGATTAACACATATAACATTATTTTTAAACGGATTTTACACAAAAATGGAACATTCTACCAATATGAACCAAGAGTACCTTTTTTTAATAAAAAATTATGAAATTTCATACTTTTCAAAAGTTAAAAAAAGTCAACGCACAAAAAAGTTATGATAAATTTAGGAAGAATTTTTGGACCCACGTTTATATAAAGAAAAAGTAATCTTTTTCGACACAGAACACTCTGTAGAAATATTACCCCCTAATTTCGGGCACCCTGTATATTTCATTCTTGCAATAAGTATTTCATTCTAAAATTTTTTTTCTGTTCATTCATTAATCATTAGTAATATTTTTGGTTTTCCATTTAAAAATTAAAGTTGCAAAAAAAATCCACTACAACTGCAGGCTAATTATATTTGAAATCGCATTATATTCCAAAGAGGCACACCTGCTAGAGCTGTCAACTGCGAGTCAGCCGATACATGTAGCGCGCGCGTTCTACTACTCCCCAAATACGTTTCACCGCCGGAGATATACACTTCCCCTCTATTGCTTAGTAATTGTCCAAAACATGACATAAATTTATTTAGTTTTAATAAGCAATAGCATAAAATCGATGTAAAATTTCCCTGGGAACACGATGGTGCAATTATTTTTTTGCTACTTGCCGTAGTTTATGAGATATTTGCGAAAAAGCTTATTTTTTACGGTTTTTTGACCTTTTGACCCCTTTCCTGACCACCTAGGTCAAAAATTTTTGCGGATTCAGATTTCTGAGGGTCGAAAACATATTTGCGCCCAGGTTTGATCGACAGAGGAAAAATGGAGGTTCAGCCTTCATTTCAATGGACTAATACAAAAGTATGCTTTAGTGCCAAACTAGTAGGCAGTGAGTCATTCTCAACATGTAGACCCTTGCAATGGGGAATTCGATTCCAGGGGCGTATCATTTTACAAGGAGAAGCTAAGGTAATCGGATTTTTGTAATTTTTTATATTTATGGTACGTGTAGTTTGGACCTTGAATAAGAATTTTTCGAAGTAGTTCGACGCAACGTTCATAAATTACGGAGACAATCGATTTTGAAGTTTTACCTGACAGCTAAATCCACTAGATGTGACAAATTCTTAAACTGGGAGCGTGGACTAATTGGTAGCGTTCGGGACTGACAGTCACGAGATCGCTGGTTCAAGTCCGTCACGTGACATTTTTTTTTTCAAAACGCACCATATGGTTTTTTATTATTTTTTTTTATCTCGAAAATTATGAACAAACGAAATATTACAATAAATACTTATGTATATGTAGGAATATTCTTCAAATATTTCATTAAAATGCACAATTGGTTGATAAACAATATTTATTATGAATTAACAATAAAGTTTCTTTAAAAAAAAAACAAACGAGGTCAGGTAGGTGTTTTATTTTATTTTTAGTATTTGACATTTTACGCAGTGTGGCATAAGTTAGAATGATAGTTATCATAGAAACATGGGAAACAGAAATTTTTTAAGCATCTAGCACGTCGTGTAAATGTTATTTTTTTACAGGAGCATTTTGTTTTCAAAATATCGACGTCGAAGCAAATTTCGTTAACATTTTGAAAGATTGTTCTCTCATTACATAGTTTCGATGCTTCTCTACCCTTTGTGGAAGCGTTTTTTTTTAAACACGGTGGACGACCCACACAACCTAGCTCAAAATGTTAATTAAACACTTGAAGAATATTCCTACATACAGTTCTCATAACATTTCGTTTGTTCATAATTTGCGAGATCAAAAAAAGAAAAAGAAAGGAAGCTATCTAGCTTAAAAAATTTCTGCTTCCAATTTTTTTTATTATAGCTACCATTCTGGCTCGTGCTACACTGCGTAAAATGTCAAATACTAACATAAATATAAAATAAAAGAACATCCTGCCTGACCTCGTTTGTTTTTTTTTAATGAAACCTTATTGTTAATTCATAATAAATATTGTTTTCAACCAATTCTGCATTTTAATGAAATATTTGAAGAATATTCCTACATATACATAAGTATATATTATAATATTTCGTTTGTTCATAATTTTCGAGATGAAAAAAATAATAAAAAACCATATGGTGCGTTTTGAAAAAAAAAAATGTCACGTGACGGACTTGAACCAGCGATCTCGTGACTGTCAGTCCCGAACGCTACTAATTAGGCCAAGCTCCCAGTTGAACAATGTGTCACATCTAGTGGATTTAGCTGTCAGGTAAAACTTAAAAATCGATTATCTCGGTAATTTATGAACGTTGCATCGAACTACTTCGAAAAATTCTCATTCAAGTCCAAACTACACGTACCATAAATATCAAAAATTACAAAAATCCGACTACCTTACTGTCTCCTTGTTAGAAGGTTCCAACATTTGTTAAACGTATAAAGAGGAATTCAGCGGAACCTTGATAGATAATGTCAGCTTTTGATATATAGAGTGTGTGGACAAACTTAAGGAACAATTCCCTGAGATTTCTGAATAAAAAAAGTTATTATATACATGGGTTCAATTCTTCATGGTTACCAAACTATGGTTCTTTATTGTTTAGAAATAAAGTATTAATATTCAATCTCGCTAGCTATGAACATGTTAGTTGACGAAACAAGTGATAGTTGACATGTCAAAATTTATAAACCTTTTCTGTCAATACGTCTGTTTTCAAACGAAAAGTACCTATGTCGACATAGTTTTCATTTATGGATTTTGTTATGGAAATTCATGAGCTACCCGTAGATAGTATCAACAACGATTTCCAAGCAAAAGAGTGACAAATCGTCAAGCATTTGATTCTGTCCTTTGACATATTATGCGAACGCATGGTTCATTTCCAACAATGTCAACTAACTATGAACGTCCTAGGCAGCAAAATTTGATTAAGCAAGAAAACATTTTGCAGGTATTTGAAGACTGACCAGAATTAAGTACCAGGAGAATTTTCTCATGGGAGAGTATGGGGAACATTACATAGCAATCTATTGTATCCTTATTATGTACAACAGGTTCAATATTTAAAATAGCATGACTACTACTACTTCTTTCACGGGTACATTTTTGCCAATGGATTCTAGGAAATCCTCAATCAGTAAGGTGTATTTTATTTACCGATGACTCGCTGTTTACTCGAACCGGAATGAACACAACTTTCACAGATGATCAGAATCTTTATTTCAAAAAAGAATCTACTTTTTTACGTAATAAATTGCCATTTCTATTGAAAGATATTTTTATACTTACAGGACAAGATGTTGGAGCTCCTGCTCATTTTAGTCGACCAGAGGGTATCTTAATGAAAGTTATATTAATAGGTGGATCGGACGTGGAGGACAACATTCTTGGCCACAGAGATTACCAGATCGCAATCCTTTAGACCTTTAGACTATTACCTGTGGGGATATCTTAAAAGATTACGAGACACCAATATTTAATAGTAGAAAAAAGCTTAGGTAAATAATTATTGATAAATGTCGGCAACCGAGGAATAACCTGAGGATTTTAAGAGCAGCCACTCAATCTTTTCTTGGTTATCCAATCAAACATAGTAAAAGTTTAAAATCTGTGTACATACAAGTATTTATTTCTAAACTTTAAAACGCCATAACTCGGTAACCATGGAGAATTGACTCCATGTATATTATAACTTTTTTACTCAGCATGACTTCAATTTGTCCAGTACGTCATGCAACTAGTGTCCGACCGAACTTTCGGTTTCGGTTTCGGCCTAGTTTCGGCAAAAAACGGGTTTCGGTTTAGTTTCAGTTTCGACTGCCATCTAGCCGAAACTACGGCCGATACCGAAACTGAATTCGAGAGATTTCGCGCTGCGATCGGACATGCTCGATGCACTGAGTTGCGAGTGACGAAGAGTCATTTTGCCGCGTCCACGCTCATAGTCGTGTCATAATAAACTCGTTTTGTTTGTGTCTGTTCATCGCAAAATTTGCATGAAAAATATCTAGTTGTTGTACTTAGTAGGTAGGTACTTTTTAATTTTAATTTTATTGTAGTTGATTAACAAGAGTGCCATATAAAATGACCAAAGTTTAGGAGAAGTTATTTTGTTCTTAAGATGAAAGATATTTTTTTGTTTTATGTAAATACCTTAACATATTAGGTAAAAAGTAATTATTTTGTACCTTTTATTTTATGTTATTCGTAAGTAATATTAAAAATAAATAGTAGGTAGTAGGTTCAAATTATTTATTTTTTTATTTCAAAAAGTGCAAATAATTTATTTTAAATAAGGTGTGATAAATGTTATATTAATGATTAGTTCAAATATCAGAGATTAAATAAAGACTGACTAATTATAACTGACTATTTATTTTTCTTCCCACAAAAATATGACCTTATATGGAAGTTTCGGTTTCGGTTTCGGTTTCGGCCGTAAAAAGTAGTTTCGGTCGGACACTACATGCAACATATATTTTTTATTTTGGGGTTTTAAGTTTAAAAAAATATCGACTTTTGTATTGTTACCAAAGTAGTGGAGATATTTAAGCCACATATATCAAGCACTTTTAACAAAGAGTAGCGAAGGGTATGGGAATTTGGTACCCTTAATTTAGAAAAAAAAAAAGTTGTACCATCCTGTATAATATTAAAAACGATGACAGTTTTAAACGTACAGTTTAATTTGAAGCAAAAATTAATTTTGACCTACCTTCGGTTACGTTACAAATGACCCCGCAGGTTCCTTATGGAAAATGGCTTCCAGCCGATAGTTCTGAAAATTTGGATTTGAATAGTTCTCGAAGCATAGATAAAAAGTTGTCATAGACACTAAGCTGAGAAAATTATATTTTTCGAAATATAGTCGCCGAAAGGTAGGAATTGTAGTACCGAAAGGTATAAATTGAAGAAAACTCATTGTAACGTCAAATGAAGAGAATGAAGAGAAGAGAATTCTGTCCAAAACACATATTTCTTAGATTGTCGGGGTTACTGAATCCAAATCAGCCATCCATTCGGGTATACAGATGCTATACAGGATATACAGTATACAGAAGGTGCTTAGGGAAAATATGATGAATTTCAATTGGATGAACATATAGATGAACAGAACTTCTAAGAGTACGAATTTTCTCAAGATTCCGAAATTCTACAAGACATCAAATATTCATTAGCTATGTCAACGTGGATCAATACTTAGATAATTATGGTGGTGATCCAATCCTAGCATATTACTGCACGTGTTACTTAGGGGCGAGAGTAGTAGAAACTTGTGCTCATGTGGCCAGTGTTTTTTGGTTTTTAGGCTATACCCGCCATCAACCACATATGAAGTACCCAGATGATTCGCTATTAAATACTAGAATGATTGCAAATAATGAATTGATAATTGAATTACTTAATTATAATTTATGTTATACCTTTTATTTCAGACAATATTATTTCTTATTTGAAAATGATTCAATATGTATTCGTTACGATGTATAGTAAAGTCAAAAACATATGTATTCATCAACGATGTTTGATAGGTGTGTAGTACAACATTAATAAAGAATTTACTTTAGTTAAAAAAGTTTTTATCGATTTTTTAACCTACCCAATTAATTAGTAAACTCCAGAACCAGGTTGGCCGTGGAACATCTTACAACCTGTTATCCTCTTAAGACTGTTTACTTTGCAAATGCGCAATACAATATAATAAAAAATATCACTTAATATTATTATAATATGATTACATAATTATGTTTGGGACAGATTACATTATTTACAATGATCTTACAATGACCTTCATTTGATCTTGATGTGAACTTGAAACTCATCCGCACAGCCGAATGGATGGCAGATTCGGATTGAGTGACCCCGATAACGTAAGGAACATGTATTTGGGACAGATTGCACGACTTCTTTTTATTTGACCTTACAAGTTAAGAGTTTAATTTATACCTCACGGTGCTATAATTCCTAGCTTTCATCGACTATATCTCGGAAAATATAATTTTCTCAGCTTAGTG
This sequence comes from Anoplophora glabripennis, assembly GCF_000390285.2. Classification (NCBI taxonomy): domain Eukaryota; kingdom Metazoa; phylum Arthropoda; class Insecta; order Coleoptera; family Cerambycidae; genus Anoplophora; species Anoplophora glabripennis. The sequence continues at coordinate 907,862 of NW_019416278.1, forward strand.
CCTATGATAACTTTTTATCTACGCTTCGAGAACTATTCAAATCCATAGTTTCAAAACTGTCGGCTGAAAGTCATTTTCCATAAGGAACCTGCGGGGTCCTTTGACTTTTCCATTTATTTCACTATTTCAAAAAATAAATTTAGTAATTATTATTATTACTGCTTATGGTAAATAATAATCCATAACTAAAGAGGAAAAATATGTATTTATGGTAAAATTACGTTTTCTCTTGATTAAGATGTGGGTTCCGAAGAAACTATTATTGAAATTAAATTTATACATTTTCAGGTTCAGATGGTCATGGTAAGGTATCGAAATTTGCGTAGAAAGTCAGAATCCATTGACAAAAATAGACTCATTTTATGGATAATCTGGCCTCAAGTTTTGTATGGACCGCATGCAAAATACAGGCTGTCTAATGTAAGAGAGCCACTCCTATGTATCTCTCTTAATAAACGATGCACGTCAAAAATCTTTATATGTTTTTTGTTGAATTTTTTGAGGCCTTGATGCTCGTAAAAACAAATTTGAGATCCATGGCCAACTTTATGAGTAATCATAAAAAAACCGCGAAAGTACCGAAAGTTTAGGGTCGTCTAACTTTTTCATTTTAAGAGATAGAGAAATCTTATTAAATCTTATTTTAATAAAATTTCATGGCAAAATTGAAATCTTTCATCTGGTGTAAACAAATATTTGAAGTATCGTATGTAATTTGCTGCGCCCACTACACGGGCAAAAAAAAATTTTATCGAAGCGGGATATGGCTACAAAAAATTGCTTGTTTTTTCCTCTTTCATGCGATATACTACATGTAGCCTTTATTTATTTATTTATTTATTTATTTATTTATTTATTTATTTATTTATTTATTTATTTATTTATTTATTTATTTATTTATTTATTTATTACTTTTTTTATAATTTTGGTATCAAAAATGTAGGTTAATGTAGAAATTGTTTTAAACACGCCAACTACAAATTTAATGAATATAATATACTTCTTATAAGCAAAGAATCTGCAATATCTGGCACCCATCAGTTTACCATCATAGAGATAAGGTCCTATGATATCGGTATCAAGAATTCTAACCCAAACGTTTACTGAAAACCTCTGTTGAAATGCAGTTTCTCCGTGCCAAGGTAAATTACCATTAGTCGATTTGAAGTGAATGTTTCTATTAAAAAATCCATTGTTATAAAAATTAGACACATCTGACCAGAGCATATACCGAGCGTTGTAAAAACCTGGAGCGTGCTCGCATAACCTAATACGACACCTCCATCTCTTCGTCCACCAGCACCTCAGACGATTCCGAGGATTGGCAGAATTCCGTCAGCGTATCGACGAAAAAATGAATAAAAAAGAAGATTAAAAACCTGATGACCTCATATCCTTCATCAAGGAGGAAAAGAAGTCACTGAGGGTTCACAGAGAAACCCTCAGAGAACAGATCCGGCTTCTTGATGCGAAGGAGCTCTTCCTCGGTAGGAAGGAACGTTCTGCCAACAAGGGGAAGAGAAAATATAAGGCCATCGCTGCAAAGTTTAATTAAATTAATAATTAAATATAAAAATATTTTATTATTATTAAATTACAGCTCCTTTTGTACATACTTTTATACATAATCTTATATTTGTAGTGTTTAGAAAAATATATCTAAATATAGTATTATTATTTATTCATTTGTTTTCTTTACCAGTTGAAACCTAAACACCTATGAAATAATAAAACATTCTTTTTGTGATTATCCAGTTAGTTTTTGACAGGTGCGAAAAAAAAGCCAATGATTGGACTGGACGTGGTTTAAAATAACAACAAGCTGATGCGAGAACAGTGTCGCAGCAAAAATTAGGAATTTGTAGATGTTTTTTGTGTTGCAGTTGATTGTAGGTACATGTTTTTATATACATTGGGTAGGTTCACCCGATCACAGCGGCTAGGCATTGTTTTGAAGACGACAGTTAGCGAATGCAATAGTGCTGCATATCATTGTGACAGTTACAAATACCATAACTTTACATTACGATGGTGTTGCGTTTAAGTGAGAAACAAAGCATTGAAATCCTAATTATGATTGGATACAGAGATAGGATCCATAGTTATGATGAAGTAAGTCAATTATTCATTGCCAAGTATTCAGAACAACCAATACCTCCGTCTACAGTACGCAAAGGCCAACGACAGTGACGGAAAATGATAGGCAAAATGTTATGTTAGCTGTCACTGAAAATCCACATACTGTCGTTCGTCCTATCGCTGAAAACGCCAACATATCAATGCATAAAAACATGTACCTACAATCAACCAAAACACAAAACATCAACAAATTTCAATTTTTGCTGTGGCACTGGTGTCGCATCAGTTTGTGATACCTACTTTTGTTGTTATTTCAAACCATGTCCTTTCTAATCGCTTTTTTTTCGCACTTGTCAAAGTAAAGTAGACCAAACGCGCATCGACGCATTTCCCTTCAAAAGGACTATCCATTTATGCTTAAAAAATTAGGTAGTGCTATTTAAAAAAAATGTCGATGACGTCATATGTTTATAAAATATAGTGCAAAAAAGGTTTAAGCAACGTAACAAAACGACAATTCCTATTTACTAATTGACGTGTTTTAGTGCTTCTGTGAAAACGCACACAAAATAAAATACGAATTTTTTGCGTTACTTCTGGGACGCACTGTATATATTCGTTACAGAATTTGTCAATTGTCCATTAGTTGCCCATCGTCTCTTACGACATCGGTTATATCGGCATATAAAAGGATATTCCCTCTTTCTTTCTTGTCACTACCTACAGAACCCTAATTTCCTCGGTTTATCTCGAGGGGTAAACCACTTAGTAAATATGGTGTACAAGTGATGTAAATATCGTAAATATTTGTAAATATTCATAAATATTAGTAAATATTCATAAATATTAGTAAATATTCATAAATATTAGTAAATATTCATAAATATTAGTAAATATTAGTAAATACTAGTAAATACTAGTAAATATTTGTAAATATTCGTAAATATTTATAAATAATGGTAAATATTTGTAAATGTTAAATGTGGTGTACACATTTTCGTCAAGTGGTTTACCCCTCGGTTTATCTTCTTCCCTCAAGTGATGCACTTTTTTTACCTTGTAACATTTGAAACCATTTTTTCGTAATATCCTTCTTGCACTATCCTTCTTTACATTGTAGTTTACTTCAATCTCTCACTGTTTTGCTCATTTTTCCTATTTACATAATTTAAAATTCTTTCAACATTACCTATTTTATAACAGCTGATTTTATTAGCGAAGGTTTTCTATATTCCGCAAGTGCTTAAATGCTTGAATAGAATTGAAAATGCATTGATAATACAATAGAAACATATTATTACACTTCTCAATATGTGAAAATATTATTATTAAGTATTCAAAATTATAATTTTTCAAATCACAGTGAACTGTAACAATTTCCAAACCAACAGTTATGTATAAACTATAACAATAAACTAATTCCTTAAATGATGACAGTACTAAGGTAACACATTTGATTTCGTATCATGCTACATTTAATGTAAGCGAAGTTTGTTTGTGGAAGAACAATGTTGAAGGCGAGGGGCGATCCGCTAAGGAAAAAACGTACGAAGATTACAAAATTTCTGAAATCTTTTGTAATGTATCTGCAAATTTCAATATCAATTAAAAAAAATTATAAATTTCATGTAAATAATCAAAATTACAATACAGATTACAAAACATTTCAGGAGATTTCAGAGTTATTTTAGTAGATTTCAATTATTTTTTAAGATTTCAATAGGATTATTAGAAATTAAAAGAAGATTTCAAAATTTCTTAATAAGGTTTTAAGGAATACGGGAAGATTACAATAAGTTTTGAATGTCCATTTGAACAAAAATAATTGAATTAATTTCAACCGAGACTTCAACTGTCATTCATTTCATTCATTAACAGTGGTACTTTCATTAAGAATTTCCAATATCATTTATACGCAAAAATTGTAACATTCTGATTAAGTTTTTGTTCGAATAAACGTTAAAAACTTTTTGTCATGACAAAAATGATAACGCCATTTTGAAAGTAGGTAAGTATATATTTTTATTGAAAGATAAAAATATAATAATCCAATAAACTAATAAAAATAAAAAAATAGAAGTAACATAAAATAAACATTTTCCCAAAAAATAAATAATAAGAAATATTTTAAGCTTTTATTAACACTTGTATTTACTTTACCTGCATACAGTGTATTTAAAAAAGACGCGGCAATATTTAAGGGGGTGATTGCCCAGGTCATTTTATATAAAAAAGTTCCTATAAACATACGTCCGCAAACGCTTCGTTACCGATCTACAGAATGTTTAAATTTCATTAAAAACACAGCAAAAATTAAATTTCTCCAAAACCGCTTGTGATATGAAATTTTATGCCTGTCAACAGCTATGGCAGACGCGTACTTTGCAATACAAAACGATTTTTTAGTCTTACCAGTGACGCGCGTATTGGCACATCACTAGCTATTTTTAAAGAAAAAAATAGGACGCCGCTGTTTTTTCTAAAAATAATTTTTTTAATTCCTTGTTCAATTATGAAGAAGAAAGCTTTCCTCAGATTATACGCACCGTTATTGAGTAAAAAATAAAAAATATTTTATTGCACACCTAAAACCAATGTTGTTTTAATTTAAAAATTCAAATTATTGAACAAAGAAATTCAAATTATCAAATTTGCCTGATTTTTGAAATGTGGTACTGTTGTTTGTAGTAGGTAATAATAAGGGGCTGCATTTTGGAGAAATTTATTTTATACTGTTTTTTAATGAAATTTCACATTCTCTAGATCGGTAACGAAGCGTTTGCGGACCTATGTTTATAGGACCTTTTTTTATAAAATGACCTGGGCAATCACTCCCTTAAATATTGCCGCGTCTTTTTTAAACATGCTGTATACAAGTAAAGTATTAAATGCAAATATTAATAAAAGCTTAATATATTTTTTATTATTTAGTTTTTGGGAAAATACTTACCTACTTTCAAAATAGCATTATCATTTTTGTCATGACAAAAAGTTTTTAACGTTCATTCGAACAAAAACTTAATCAGAATGTGACAATTTTTGCCCAAAAAATGCCTGATACTGGAAATTCTTAATCAAATTACTACTGTTAATGAATGAAATGAATGACATTTGAATTTAATTCAATTATTTTTGTTCAAATGGACATTCAAAACTTATTGTAATCTTCCGGTATTCCTTGAAACCTTATTAAGAAATTTTGAAATCTTCTTTTAATTTCTAATAATCCTATTGAAATCTTAAATAATCATTGAAATCTACTAAAATAACTCTGAAATCTCCTGAAATTTTGTAATCTGTTGAAAGATATTGTAATCTTGTTTATTTATATGAAATTTGTAATATTTTTTGAATTGATATTAAAATCTGCAGATACATTACAAGAGATTTCAGAAATTTTGTAATCTTCGTATGTTTTTTCCTTAGCGGATTGCCCTTCGGAACACACCAATCACACCATATAGGTTTCTGTGGCATCCTTTGGAAATTGAACCAGGGGGGGGTTGTATAATGACTACATCGACGAAATTCATTAGCTGATTACATAGATTACAGCGGGGATTACAGATAGATTACAGATAGATTACATAGATTACAGATAAGATTACGTAGATTACAGATAGATTACATAGATTGCAGATAAGATTACGTAGATTACAGATAAAATTTCATAGATTTCAATTTCAAAGAGATTCTTAGATGATTACAAAATTTCAAAAAGATAATTATTAAAACGTCTTAATTACACGGAGATTGCAAAGATTTCAAAAACGATTACATAAAGATTCCAGGGCAAACGTACGAAGATTACATCAGCGGATCGCCCTTCGGTTGAAGGCTCAGTTTTCTCTAAAGTAAAAACAAATATTATAGTATATTATATTTATCAAATTTTTTGTTGTTGACGTGTTTATAACAATTTCTACGTTAACACGAAAATGTTTACATTTTTTATACCAAAATTGTAAAAAATGTAATAAACATAAAAGATAAAGGCAACATGTAGTATATCGCATGAAAGAGGAAAAAACAAGCAATTTTTTGTAGCCACAGCCCGCTTTGAAAACATTTTTTTTTTGGCCCGCGTAGAGGGCGTAGCAAACTACATACGATACTTAAAAAATCTGTTTACACCAGATTTTGCCATAATTTTTTTTTAAATAAGTTTTCTCTATCTCTTAAAATAAAAAAGTTAGACAACCCTAAACTTTCGGTCCTTTGGTTTTTTTAAGATTACTCATAAAGTTGGCCATGGATCTCAAATTTGTTTTTACGAGCATCAAGGCCTCAAAAATTCAACAAAAAAACATATAAAGATTTTTGACGTGCATCGTTTATTAAGAGAGATACATAGGAGTGGCCCTTTTATAGTATGAGCCTGTATATGTTGATTATCCCGTTTCAGTGTCGTAAACATTTTACTTTGGTTTACTTGTATGTAGTTGCAAACGATGCCCTCCAAATACTTAGTTGATATCCATTTACTTCATATAATTCCAGGATTCTGTTATCGGGAGAGTTATTGTCGCTTTCTCTGTCGTTACATTTTCCTACACCATCCTCGGTAAAATGTCTGTGGGTCCAACTAAAAACTTGATGTGCTGGAAAGTTCTTTGGTTAGGGACTCTTCTGTAATATTCTGCTGCTGCCGTTCGCACATTTCTAGTGCAGAAGCCATAAATAAAATGTGTGTCAGAATTCTCAGCATTTGCAAAACATACGGACATTATAATAAACGAAAATTTGGAAAAATACTATAACTAACTATCTACCACCAATAAATAATTACTACCACAAGATTTAAAAACCGACAACAGCTCGAGAGTAATTTAATCCTCGGTTTGACAGATACAAATAAGCAGGCGAATATCCACCATCTATATGTATTTTTAATTGTTTCTTCGAAGAGCATAATAACTGTTATTGCAATTTATTTAGAATTCCTTAATTTCTTTGTTATTTTTATTTACTTATTTAATAGTTTTATTGGAAAGAACATAAATTGTATAACAACTAGATACACTTAACCAAAGCAGGAGAAAAAAAATCAGATAATTACTAAAAATGTTTTCAGTTTTAGCTTCATCTGAAATATCGTTATCTGATGAGACCTAAGTTCACTGGGTAAATTATTACATATTCTTGACTTGATATTTTAGCTATTAAAAAATATTTTACATAAGGAATTCGAATGTTATTACATTGTCTAGTACCTATTTTGTGTATATTTATGATTAAAATTAAACACTCCTTACTTTTATAACGAGCGTTCAAATAAAAACGTTGTCAAGTTGGTTCTGAAAATTTGCACGTAGGGCGTAGCGTATAGCAAATGAACTTAAACATTATCTGTCAAAGCGCTATATCGCCCCTATCAATTTGAATATTTTCGTTTTAAAAAGCGTTTAAAATGGTGTTTTCTCAAGAACAAAAAGTGTTTATCATAGAGTCCTACTTTAGAAATGGACGCAAGATTGATGGAATATGGAAGTATTCTATTGAGGAATGTTTCATAGAATTTCAAAATCAATTTCCCGGCGTTGTTGAGTACAAAATTTTTCAAAGTGCAGTTCAGCGTTGTGTTAATGTTTTTCGTGAAACGGGCAGTGTAACAAGAAAAGAAGGAAGCGGCCGACCTAAAAAGCGGACTGAAGAATTAAAAGAAAATGTCCAACAAATAATGGAAAATGCGCCAAGAACTTCTGTACGTGTTTTATCACAAATGGTGGGAGTATCAGTCGGTACCTGCCACACAGTGTTAAAAAAAGATTTGCGTTTGTTCTCCTATCGTTTAACTTGTCAGCAAGAACTTCATGAAGTTGATTTTCCGCGACGGGCTGTATTTTGTGAATGGTTTTTAAACAACTACGGTGAACTTCATAATATCACCTTTTTTTCTGATGAAGCCTGGTTTCATTTAAGTGGTTACGTAAACTCACAGAATATGAGAATGTGGTCTTCTGAAAAACCAGATAACTTTTTTGTCGAGGGCCCTCTACACGCTCAAAAAATTGGAGTTTGGTGTGCTCTCAATCGAAGGAGGATTTATGGACCTATTTTTTTTAATGGTACTCTTACTGCGCAAAGGTATAGAGAAGAAATTATCGCTCCTTTTGTTAACCAGCTGGAAGAAAACGAAATTACAAACTTTTACTTTCAACAAGATGGCGCAAGGGCACATACGGCAGGCGAGACGATGAATATGTTGAGGGAAGTTTTCCAAAATCGACTAATAAGTCTCAATGCTGAACATGAATTTCCACCGAGGTCATGTGATATTACGCCGTGTGATTTCTTTTTGTGGCCTTACCTTAAAAACACTATTTTTGAACTGCCTATTCCTGATTTAAACCATCTGCAGGCTCGACTTATAGACAAGATTCGTGAAATTAACAATACCCCGAGCATCTTAGAAAATGTCTTTAATTCTTTGAGGAACAGGTGTGAAAAGTGCTTGGAACAAGGAGGGGGACACTTTCAGCAGCTGCTTTAATTTATTGTTATAACAAGGAGGGGGACACTTTCCGCAGCTCCTTTAATTGTTTGTTATTGTTATCACGATTATTCTTTAAAATAAAGTTATATAGTCATTAACGTTATTGAAACTGACAGCTGCTATACAGCTCGTTGAGAAATGAGGTTAAGTTGGTCGCTATAAGCTACTCCCTACGTCCAATGTGTCAGAGCCAACTTCGACCACGTTTTTATTTGAACGCTCGTTATATGTACAGATATTTCTAGAATAAATAAAGATAATAAGGGCATTAAATTTCTTGAATACATCTCTATATACACAAACTATCGGCAAATACTCTTAAAATAAATTTTTGTACAGGATGATTGATTTTCTACAGCTTTATAGGGTACAACCAAAACGGTGATAGATACAAAAAATCTGATATCGATGTCCCGTTCTTTTCTTTTGAGTTTACTTCGCTGGTACCAAAAGATCTTGGCTAACTTGATTAGTTTTAGATATACAGTTTTTTTGAAAAATCGCCCATTTACATTAACCTCTCTATCTCCGTTGTCATTAAATTTAGAAGAAAAAACATGATTTGTTCTATTTTTTTATGCGAAAGCCATTGGCGTACTCAGATTTTTTACAATCACACAGTTCTTCCGATATTACAGAAACATAGTCGTTCAACAAGCTTGCAATCAGTCAAAAATAAATTAACTGTCAATATTAAACAATAAAAGACAAATACTAACTGACCAACTGAAAAAATACCTTAATACATTTTTTGCATTTTTCTTCATTTAGGCTATTATTACATATGGCTGAAAAGATAAAAAAATTGCTATTCAACGGGATGGCCAAATGCAGGGTGTTCTATTAAAAAAAAACTTATATTTATGAAATATCGGAAAAACTGTTCGATTTGTAAAAAATCTGAGTACGCCAATGGCTTTCTCATAAAAAACAGAACAAATAATGTTTTTTCTTCTAAATTTAATGATAACGGAGATAGAGAGGTTAATGTAAACTAGCGATTTTTCAAAAAAACCTTGTACATCTAAAACTAAGATCTTTTGGTACCAGCGAAGTAAACTCAAAAGAAGAGGCCGTTAAATCGATATCAGATTTTTTGTATCTATCACCGTTTTGGCTGTACCCTACAAAACTATCGAAAATCAACCACTGTACACTAAAAACTGAACAAGAAAAGCTAGAGTTGCCCCAAAAACATATTCAATAAAGCGATTTACACCCAACATGTGTTTTTCATGCAAGATTTCTTTCATACATTTAATTAAGTAACTTACGAAACTTCATGTAGAAACAAGATTATTGCAATGTTTTTTCCAGTTTAATGTATCATCAAGTGTGACTAGCAAGAATTTCACGCAGTCTGTTTCACCACTGGTTATAGTGTAGTTATTTATATTTGCTGAGACAGAATCGCATTTGTTTTGTCTCTTATGGACTCTAATTAGTTTTATTTTATCTGTATTAAAATATAAGTTATTGTAATGAAAAAGTCAAAGCCATCTAACCGTAACAAATATCCAGGGTGGTATTTTTTTTCCAAATTGACAATACTGCCACACCTCCGCCACTGATTGTTGAAAGTGCTTGATACTTTTTATGATACCATTAAATACACTGTATACCGAATATGGTTTAACTATCGCAACTACTTTGTCTCCAAAATATGCCCGTAGCTAATGTTTGTAATAGTTTTCGGATAAAATTAGTTCCAAAATTAAGTAGGTACAGTGAAATTTTATAGCTGCTATTTTATTTTTATAACTAATCAGAAATGAGAAAATTTGATGAAACAATAACAGAGTCACACAAAAAAAAGTCCAAATCCAAGAGACCCACATATCATTTCCGAAAGATTTGAAGAACACGATCCTAAAAGTCAAGTAGTCAAAATTCATGCCTTCCCGATTAATTTTGGGTGAAAACTGGCTGAATATGGATCAAAACTAATTTTTCCCTAAATTTTGTCCAAATATATCATTTTCGTAGTATTTTCAGTAAAATTTACCCGAGACCTCGATATTTCTCAGAAAATCCATATTTTTTTAGTGTGACTGTAATTTGTGATGACGCTAAACTGACCACAGCCAATCCTTTCTTCATCCATTCATAAAGTTAATTCTTTATAAACTTAATTGTTTATTTAGAAATAGTGTTCATACCGATAAGTAATAATAAAAATATTAATTAACATAAGATTGTGACAGTTACCTAACAAAACCAAATTATTACAGCTACTGTTAGCTACAATATTATGAAATTGATTTAAAGTTATTACATTTATTATTTCCGTTACATTCTTAACAAACTGTATACGATTCAAGAATTCTTAAACATATAATCCGGCATCAAAATCGCAAATAAATGCTAGTATGTGATAACGATAACTAAAAGGAACGGCAGATAAGAACAGCCAAACTAAAAAACTATTTAGAAAATAGCGACCATCTACCTCTATCAGTCAGTATCACTATGTGTCATAAATTTCTGCGTTATCTAAAATGATTATTTTTGAAGGATTTATTAGGTTACAGTTCGGTACACACAATTGGAAACATCGTAGCTGACGTTTTTATGTGTTTAGTTTGTTTATGTACTTCATTTCAGTAGCAGCCGCTTTACCTAGCCACTTAAAAATCCCGCTAAAAATACCGCACATGAATTTATAAAAGATGATTGATTGAATCAAGAAACTACCGAGGTGCCCAAACCAAACACATGAATTCGGAAATATCCAACTATAAATTTTTATAAATTATTTTCGTTGTAAAGGAAAGAACGGTATTAAATATAAAACTTCCTCTGGGAAAATTTGATTTTAAAAGTTTCTCTTTCTCAACCTCCGAGTTATGTGTGGACATAATCGGCGACAGAAAACATACCTGATACACTCTAATTTTCATTCTCCAAAGTTAATCAATATTTTTCAGTCAAGCCTATTTAAAAATTAATAGCAGGGATATTTCACGTCAAACCGATCACCCTACACAAAAATTGACTTGACCGATTTAGGCGTATAAGGTCTTAAAATGTTTGTCTGTTAATATAATAGGCTTTCAAAAGATTAGTGGCGATTTGAGGAATTCAATATGGTGGATCAAATATGGCGCCTACAAAATTCACTCTTCATGTTAAATTTAGGAGAATACATTGATAACATTTTTAAAAATGGGGGAATATATCCCCAACGCATATATTAGACTGTTTTTGGGTCCGCTGATTACGAATCTATGACCGGAAATACGAAATTTAAAATGGCAGATTCAATATAGCAGACATAAAACCCATATAACAGTACCATAACGATTTTAGTTCACTTGAAAGTTAGAGTCCGGGGTCTTTTTTCTCTGATAACAAATTTGACATTGGACTTTAAACCAATATGGCGGAAGAGGAGCCTCAACTATCCTTCTTTGCGGCAAAAAACGATAACATCTCACATAAAGTAATGTCTGGAGTTTTTAGGAAGTGAAATTACAAATTTATTACTGAAGTTTTAAAATTCAAAATGGCGTATCCAATATGGCGTTCGAAGAACCCCGAATCATCTCCTTGTCGGCAAAAAACGATTACAGATCACTTAGGTCACTGAAAGGAAATAGTCTGGAGGTAGAAAGTCTGATCACAAATTGGCCATTAGATTTTTAAAATTTCAAAATGGCGGAATTAAAATGGCGAACATGTTCCTCAACTATTTTCCTTTGAGGTATAGAGGATAGATTCGCTCATTAACTATAATTCAAATGGGACATGGCGTTTACCCCACAATCGAATGAAACATTGACTATTAAGCGATACTCTAAGACTTCAAAAATCATTGAAAGAAGTATGCTATGAACTCAATGTTACTCTTTAATCACCACTGAAAGAAAATACCGCGAACAAGTAGTCAAAAATTATAAAGCTGAAAAAATGATTATTAGCACCAGAACATCGATGGCGAATTTTTTGGACATGGATTAGGTTTTTTACCTCAAAGGAGGGATAGCCATTTTGAATCCGCCATTTTGAATTTAGAAAATCTAATGGCAAATTTGTAATCAGACTTCCTAGGAACCCCCAGACTATTCAGTGACATAAGTGATGTGTAATCGATTTTTGCCGACATGGAGAAGATTCGGGGTTCTTCGAACGCTATATTGGATCCGCCATTTTAAATTTTAAAACTTCAGTAATAAATTTGTAATTTCACTTCCTAAAAACTCCAGACATTACTTTATGTGAGATGTAATCGTTTTTTGCCGCAAAGGATAGTTGGCGTATCTCTTTCGCCATATTGGTTCAAAACTCCCAAGGTTTTTGTTATCAGAGAACCCAAAAGATCCTGGACTCTAACCGCGCCATTATTCTATGGCTAGAAATTGGCCTCAATGATTTTGGATCGAGGGGGATTATCCCTCTTTATCCTGCCTCATCTCGTGTAGGCCTGGACAGCCTTCGTAGGTGGGCCCCATCCGTCGTCTACCCCGACCGCAAATGCGGCCGGTGTAGGCGCTTTGTGGGACCTCCTTTTGTCCTGGCTGGGCCCCGCCGGCTAGGGCCCTTTCTTCTGGCGCTCTTCTTGCTTCGCCGGCTCGTCTGTGTAAACCCCGGGGGTAGTGTCATGTTTATGTGTGGTATGGTTGGGTAGGGTAGTGCGGCTATGCAGCCTGGGATGCGCTTTGCTAAGGTGGCCCTTAGGCTAGCGCGGGAGGGGAGGGGTAAGGAGGGTATGGGGGGTGTGTATGTGTGTGTGTGTGTGTGTGTGTCGTTGTCTTCGTTTCTTGATCCTGGCTGTCTCTGAAACAGAAAAGGTTAGCGGGCAGGGGGGGGGGTCATTGGGGTGGTCACCCAGGGTCAAAAAGTTGGTGTCTAGGTCTTTTGTGTTTGTCGGTCACGTCGGGTACGTAGTCAACGGCTTGCCTGAGGAGGGGATTGTCATGTCTAGCGGCTACGTCAAATCGTTTCTCCGCGTTTTGTCTTATTGTCTGTGTAGCGTTTGTGTATTGTAAGTCTCGTAATATGTCAGTGTTTCTTACGTACCAGGGCGCGTCGGTGGCCGTAGGACTCTAACCTTCAAGTGACCTGAAATCGTTATGGTACTACTATATTGGTTTTATGTCCGCCATTTTGAATTTCGTATTTCCGATCATAAATTCGTAATCAGCGGACCCAAAAACAGTATAATTTATGCATTGGGGATATATTCCCCCATTTTTTTAAATGTTTTTTTCCTAATTTACCATAAAGACTGAACTTTGTAGCCGCCGTATTTGATCCACCATATTGAATTTATCAAAACGCAACTTTTCTTTTGAAAGTCTATTAACAGACGAACATTTTAAGACCTTATACGCCTAAATCGGTCAAGTTAATTTTTGTGTAGGTAGGGTGATCGGTTTGACGTGAGATATCCCAACAATAATAATTCATATCTTTTAGGAACAGGAACTTAAGGAAGTTATTTAGAGACTCATTTCGAATTATGTATACAGGGTGTTCTACAAGTTCTATGACAGATTGACAGATGGGGGCTGGGTTAATTTCAAACATTTTTTCTTATATGATGATGACATAGGTCCGATTCGTTTTTGTTTAGAAATTACATGCATTTTAAAAAATACAATTTCATATTTCAATAAAAGTAGTCCTCGAAGTTGTCTGATAGATAAAAATTATTTGTTTCATCATCATTTTTTTGATTAAAATATGAAATAATATTTTTAAATTTGCTTGTAACTTCTAAACAAAAACGAATCGGACCATTGTTCATATATGAAAAGATGTTTGAAATTAACCCATCAACTATTTGTCAAAGTTTGTCATACAGCTTGTAGAACACCCTGTATAGCAGCCTAATTTAAAAATAAAATTTAAAAATGGATGTAGGTAAAATAAATTAGTATGTTTGACCACAGAAGTAGGGATATTACAAGTGATTTCTGCAGTAAATTTCTTATAGTCCTTGTATTACGCTTGCGCGGTTGCGGACTATTTGCTAACGGTTGTAGATTTTGCTCGGTGCTTTAGTTTGACATGTTACACTGAAATTTGTAGTAAAAATAACAAACCAACTACAGAAAAATCTGTTAATCTTAAATCTGTCACTGATTAGTTGTGTGAGTCTTTTGTGATTACGGATAATAAGAGAGTAGAGGAAAATTATTTTAATTTACGATATTTTCATCGAAACATATCACATAAATAATTGTTTTAAAACTTTATTATTAGGTACCATAATTTTACTCAAGCTTGTACATCAAATTACTCCTGCGGTTTCTCCCTCGGTATGTACTATCAGAAAACGCGTGGCAGATTAAATTTATATTTTTAATTTAATTGAACATCCAATGTATTAAACAATTTTTGAAATTGTCTTTTTATGATTCTGGCAAAACCAGTATGATTTAATAAAATTAAAGAATTGTGGACTTGACATTATAATACTGACATAAAATATCGAGTACCTAATCTATCCTTGATGAAACCAAAAGGTATTTTAAATTACATATTTTTGATTGGAAGGTATACTTATTTCTTACGTAATACATTTTATTAATATTACAACTTTTTAATGAGTACTTAATGCTATTATTCTCATATTGTGAAGGCCTCATTATATCATCAATTTACATGTGTCCACTTTGCCTCCAATTGTGTATGTTTGTACAACAGGAAATAATTTAAAAACAAATTCAATCAGGATCACATATTGCAACAGTTTCATGAACTTCTGTACTTCAATCGACATGGCAATCAACGCATCCAAAGGTTTTAATATCTCCATTTGAGAAGGTACTACAGATTTAACTGAGAGTCTATATAATAAAAATACGGGTCAGCATTATAGGTTTATAAAGTTCATCTAAATTTCTAAATTACTTGTCCGATTCTGTGCAATAATACAAAACAGTGCGTTTCATATATTTTATATATTTGCAGCTAATTCATATGTTCAATGAACTGTTTAACATGTTGAAAACCATATAAATTGAGTATTTGCCACACTGAAAAGAAAATATTTTAATGATATAAACTCTTGTGCCAAAAAGGATCAAAATCAAGACGTTAAATTTATAAACTTAGTTTTTGCCTAACCAGAAATATCTTCTGAATTAAGCTATAAGCAGTACAACATACAACACAGTCAACGTTTCGAAAATCTTCTGAGTAACTCTAATCAACATTGACAGTTTTTTGCTGACTTTTAAAAAATTTGATTAAAAACATTACGCATGTGCTAAAACGTATTGTAACTTTTCAAATGATTTAGGTATACATTATTACTTGAAGTTAGATTTATAGCGTTGTCGAATTATTTGCACTGGACGAAGGATAGATACTCAATGTACACTGTCTGGTAACTATAAAAGTAAACAATTCATTATTATATGCTGGAATTTACACGTACCTATAATATTTTACTAGACTGTTTTTTACAGATCTAATAAAAGTACGAATCGGAATAACTTACTTCGTTTCACGTGATTTTTTATTACTTATTAAATTTATTGTTTTTTAATCAATATGCGCCATCAAAAATTAGCAAATAAGAGCATAGAAAAACTATCAAATTTTGAATAGTTCTCGTTAAAATAGAATATAAGAGAACATTTACCATATTCTTTTTTAAACATCTTGTAGGTACTATAGAAATAACAAACTATGTACGTTACTTTAAAGGTAATGAGTTAATTCAAGTACATTTAAAAACATTTCTAAGCTTAGGTAATCAAACGAATTGGCTCTTTGATATCAAATACACATCTAGGTAAGCAATAATTTCATAAACTGGTGATATAAAAAATAACAACTTTGTTAATTAGACCGTTAAGTTTTCACAATTTTCTGAATTTGTTACAAGCACATATTATCCCGCTTTATTATAGTCATAAGATATTATTAAAACAAACACCAGTGGTAAACAAAGACAGTAAATATTTGCTTGCAACAGAGGAAGCAAGTAGGTATCTCTAACAAGAGCCTTAGTGCGATGTTAAATCTAGGACTAAACCAAATAAATTGTAGCTTTCGCATTATCAAAAAACTGTTCTAAATATAAAAAATAGAAATATTTAATTTCTCAAATATTGTATTTCATAACTTCAACTTTTGTTTGTAAACAGCCAAAAATAATTGTAATAATTGTTGTCACCACAAAAGAAAAGTCGGCTGATTTCGTCAAGGAGGTATTTTCTAATTTAAAATGTAAACACAGATCAGATTAGAGGATTGCGCTTATCTGCTATCTCACTACAAAAAAATCCAAATTTCAACGCCAGAATTGCTTAACTAATTTGCTAATTATATTAATTCCAGGGTAAATTTTCGCACAAAAAGAGAAGTATCTAAGACACTAGAATAAATTAGAGAATTATTTTTGACTGAAGATAGACACTGGGTGACAAATTAATTACAAAAAAAAGCGCAAAGATGAGATACCTCTACCGACATCTTGTGGTTTCAGGGAGAACTATCAATAACCGCCCTTTGAATAATTTCGTCCTACGACGCAGGCCCGTTGCGCAAATTTTCGTCGGTTCATTTAAAAGTTCATTGGCATAAGATTTCCGTTTTACTGGCTAAATAAACCTATCAACGCGCCGAAAAATAGTTTGCGCAGAATGAAAAAGTTCCGAAGCACGTGGTTGAAAAATTAAGATCATGGTAATAAGTAATGTAAATATTTTACGTAGAAACTGCGTACTGACTGAACTTTAACGTCGAACTGAATGGCTATTTGATGAATCCATGTCAGACTAATTTAGGAACTTGATTCCAAAAACAACTTGAGCTCGACGGCAAACTTCCTTGAAATAAAACGTCTAGATCATGAACAAACACTGGGCAACACGAAGATATTCCTTAGAACTAGGTACAGCGACAGAAACCTTATCTGGGCACTATTTGCACTTCACAAGATCACTGATAACATGAAAAAAATATTCTTACCTGGACTGGTTTGCCAGCTGAGACCCCCAATGAACATTTTCCTGAAACAAAACAATGCTGAAAAGCAGTAGAGGGGGGAAGGGCGGGTGGCCACCACATGTGTAGAAACATGTGCGTAAGCCGGGCAAGAATGAATTTGACAGTTGCCCAACGGGAACGACGTTGAACACGAATTTTTTTGAGGGGTTTCGGGGTAGTAGCAGTGTTCTGGACTTACCCTGGGTCGTTGGGCACCTCGGCAGGGCTGCCGGTGGCCACAATTTCCTGATTTTGGGGCTCCATAACACTGTTTTGATACGATCTGCTGAACTACGACTAAACTAAAGGTAATAGAGACCGGGATAAGCTATCGAGCTCCCGGAATCGCGTGCTTTACGACACTATCAACACGATACTGACGGGCAAGGAAGAGCGGCGAGTTCGTGCTGTTTCGATGCCGGCTCGTGGAAAAGCTGCACGCCTGCGTGAAACTTCTGATGGATGAGACAAACAATGACTGTGATTGGGTGCAATCCGTGCAGCACCGTCAGTGCGACGGTGACGCAATAATCTTACCGCTGCGCCTTGCACATTAACGCGCCACGGCCAACAATGATAAAAACACGGAAATACCGCGGCCGGATGTAGGCCACTGTGCCGGTGCGGTACCTAACAATACTTTCGGCAAGATCTCAGGTGATGTTCTTTGGGTTGCCCAGCGGATGAAATCAAACAGTCCGATAACAATTATCTTCGCCTTCCCCTCATACCTATTCGGGCTATTGGATTCAGTAGGTATTTTACTTTGAACTACTTAGAAGGGATCCAAGATCCAAACTTTCTTCCTCCTATATCAGTATGGTACCCTTTCATACATACGGGTTGTCCCTTTATTTAAATCCCTAAATTGTATATATACAGGATGTCCCATAAAATTTTCCTTAGCTGGCGGTAATATACGGGATGAGTAATAACTAGGTGAAGTAAATTTAACCAAAACCTCTTCTCGCCAAAACAAAATAATTGGTCAAATAAACCTTTGTTTCAATATGCCTCCTTACAAAGATACAGGATATTAAATTTCATAAAAAAAAAAATATATATTTTCCTTATATTTACAGAACGATCTCATAGATTGTCTTAAAATTTGACATAGTGAACGTCACTGGCAGGTGCTACTTTTCTGTGAAGAACCAACATAATACTAAATGTCACTGAAGTGCAACCAGCACTATGGTGAACATTAAAAAAAATATTTTAATCCTTACATATTTTCAACAAAGGCTAATAATAGTATAAAATAATATGGATTTGCAAAAACAATTAATCGAATAATACCAATCTGTTAAAATGGAAGGTATTTTAAAACATAAAACAATATAGGCAGATACAATATTTTATATTAAACTTTTGCAAAATATAACAAATTTTAAAATAAATGACAGAAAATAAGCAGTATTAGTATTAAGGAATTCTAGCAATGCATAGCACCGTCGTACTATCGATGCGCACACATGACGAATATTAAAGTTACCACGAATTTCATTTGCAATTATTATAATTCGATCCTGTAACTGTTCTCTATTGTTAATTTATCCGCATGAATCTGTTGCTTTAAAAATCCCCTTAAAAAGAAATGTAGTGGATTTAAGTCGGGGCTTCTTGGAGGCCATCTCACAAGACCAAATCTACCACCAAAAGAATATTTAACCACTCTGTAATGAATTTGCTATTGTGGGGAGGTGCACCGTAGTGTTGGAAAAACGTCTAATATTTAATGGATGTCATCTAGTATGTACATCCCATCAGAAGATGTGTTCGAGAAAGGCTTATAACCATGTGCGTTCATGCTGGAATGTTCTGCTTGTAGTAGGAATATCAAAGACTTCATCAGTTACAGCTCCTCATGATCTGAATATTTTGGTTTGAGGTGTTCTAGCCCCTTGAGCTTTTGAAATCCAAGCACACCCAATCTTCGGAATGTTGAAGCAAATACATGATGGTTTGCGTCCTTCTATTATAGCTGTTTTACATTGACAATTTATTAATGAATAAATTGACGAAGTTCTTCATGAATTAATTCACGAATTTATTGGTAAACAGTGTGGTTTTACACTGCTACAGACTTTGTCAAGTTTTTTGACGTATGAATCAGTTCTACCAATGAATCAAAGAAGCAAATAAATTTCAAAAATGTCACCTTTCCAGTCATAATTGTAGTGATACAACAGCGGTACCGTTCTGACATATTATATAAATATTAATTTTTGTAACAAATCAGTAAAAACAATGTAAAACTAGTACGACGCCACACAATTATTTACATATTCCAATAACATAACCCCATTACTGATCTGAGGCTGGAAATCTGTTGGGTTGATACTTCTGAACTTCACGAAGAAATTGACGAAAATTAGAACATGCTCTAATTCGTCAAGAACTTGATGAATAAATTCATGAAGTTATTTGACAGCAGATTTGGTGCATTACACTTGTCCAATTTCTTGATGAAGCGACTTCATGAATTAATTGATCAATAAATTGTCAATGTAAAACAGCTATAACGCATTTTCAAGTCATACACGTAAATGATGTCAGCCATGGGTGCCCCCCGAGATTTAATCTTCTCATGTTCAAGGTTGATTGATTGCAGTATAAACCAACAAATTGCATTTCCATTACCGTAAACCCGTAAACGCTTATGAGAGGAGGTGAGGAGATAGGTAGGTATTGCCTGTCTAAAATTTCGTAAGATATATGTTTTAAGCTTCTCCTAAATACACATCCCCGCCCCAGAGATTTTTCTGCGGACGCCCATGTGTCAGGTAGTTCTCTTGTAGTAAAATCACTTATGTTTGGTTATCAAATCATGGCTACTTGATTTTAAGAATTTAATTTTTACCTTCTGCATTTTTAAAACATATTTAGACATATAAATAATTTCATCTCAGAAATGATTGTAATAACAGTAGAACAGGAAGGAATTATATTGGCTGCAATTTAATGCAAACGATTTTTCAATCTGTATCGTTTTAAGACATCATTTTAGTAGAGGTGTATAAATCTATTAATTGTTTTTGTAAATCCATATTATTTTTTATTGAGGCATTTTACTGAAAATTATGTAAGGGTGCTATTTGTAGAAATACTGGTGATTACTTGTCACTGACTTTTAATAATCCGCTGGTTCGTCAGAGGAGAGTACCAATTGACAGTGACATTTGCTACACCAAAATAGTTTGTTAAGTCGTTCTGGAAATATTAAGAAAATACTATTTTTTTTATGAACTTCAAGACCCTATCTCTTTGGAAAGGGGTATTTCGGAAGAAAGGTTTATTTGATGAATTATTGTGTTGTGAAGGGTTAAGTTTCGGTTAAATTTTGTACATGTAATTATGATTCACTCTGTATAGAACGACCAAAAAAAACTAAAATTGAGAAAATTAATGACGTAACACACTTGGCTAAGTTTTTGCATATGAAATTAGTAACTGGCTACAACAGAGTAAGTAGTAAAGTCAAAAAGTGACACACCAAAAATATTCAAGTAAGAACGTGACGTTAGAACTCATTATTACTATTTAATCCGGTCAAAATAGACCAAAAAAATAGTCGAAAGTTTAGAATAATTCGCATAGAACTAAATATTGGTATAGATCTTTAGTATACTATTATAAGTAAAATGTCAAAAGTCCCCACTAATCCCATGCATGCTTGAAAATGTATTCAAGGTCAAAGGTCGCAAATATAGGGTTTTTGCATTTTTCTCGAAAACGTTAAGTGTTATCATAAAAATAGATCAGACAAATCTTGTAGATCATACAATTTTTTAGAAAAATTGTTTCCTACGAATCACCATTCCTGAGATATCACCATTTCAAACATCGAATGTACGCGTACGCCGCTTATACATATACATCATCGGACGTATACGAAACAGTATTGGTCTGTTTAATTAATACATACAAGCTATACTATTCTGAATGAATATACATACACTCAAATCACACATGCTACTTATACATTATCGATGGAGAATATCTATTACACCGCGTTGTATGAGACTGAGAAGAAACATTTAACGTTATTTTTCATAAATACATTCAGTATGTACCTACATAGACATTTTGGTCATAGAGTGACTATAGTGTTTGATGGTTATACTGATTATAAGAAAAACATTAAAGCTGCAGAACAACGTCGTTCTGTGAAAAATTTACAACTGCGAATATTGTAGTAAAACAAGCTGATAATGGTAATGGTAACAGGTACAACTATCGTTGTTGGTGAAGATGATTTATTAATACTAATGACTGCACGAACTCCATTTGATAAGATTGTTTATTATATAAAAACGTAATAATTTAACTGATTGCGCAGAAGTATTTAAACAGATTGACTCTTCTCCAGAAGTTATCATCATAAACGGGATTCGCTTTCTACTTGATGCATATGGAACTCCAAAAAAAAATGATTGTATAGATAAGTATAGATATTTAAGTTTTGTAAAAAATACACGGAACAATAAAAGAGTACTTTGTCTTCCTCAAACGTCTGCTTCTGCTTATCAACACTTATATCGAGTATACTATCAAGTTCAAGTGTGGCTAGGCAATCAACTGAACCCAGAAGGCTGGGGTTGGAAATTAATAGATAACATTTTGGAGCCATTCATAGATATCCAGCAAGAGGAAGAACGCGAAGAAGAAAGCGAAGAAAACATTATTGTTGAAGTAGCATTTGAAGATTATCAGTCAGATTAAAATTTTCCCGACATCAACAATAATTCGTTCCAGTTTAATCATAACCAATAGTACCATTTTTTATTGAATAGAATATTAAGTATCTTATAAAATCGTGGAGTATGCCAACCACGAAAGGGAAACCACGAAAAAAAACGTGCCAAGTACACTACCTCATGGTGGTGCGGAAATGTGTGCATATCATGTAGAATGCGACTTCTTCAACTTTTGAAAGGGTGATATCTGAGGAAAGGTGATTGATACAATTTTTGTAGACAATTGCATGATCTACAACTTTTGTCTGATCTATTTTTAATGATAACACTTATCTATCGTTTTTGAAAAAAATGCAAAAAACCAATATTTGCAACCTTTGACCTTGAATACATTTTTTAGCACGCACGTGGGAACTTCTGACATTTTAGTTATAATAGTGTATCAAAAACCTATACTTACCAATATTTAGCTCTATGCGAATTATTGTAAATTGAAATGTCTATTTTGACCAGATTAATTGTCCAAAAATGATGTTCTTTGCATAGGCGCCGAAACTTCTAAATTGCAGTGGGGTGAGCATCCACGATGAACAATGAAAACAGAAATTATAAGCGAAACAATTTAAAAAGCTACTATCTACTAATAAAAATAAAATGGTACAAGTTCCTATGACGCTTGATATTATTGATAAAATAGACTATAACAGCAAATAAATAAAATCATTAAAATTTTGAAGTCTCAAATGAGCCTCCAATTGACAAGAAAATTAATTTCTTATTTGTGATATTTAAAAAGAATAAATGGACACCACGTTAAAGTTTTATTTAAAGTACAATTATTTTTGAGGTTGTTATGTTACAGAATTATTTTTTACTTCATTAGCTTTAGCTAGGAATCTTTGACCTGCTCTGGTTGGTCATGGGCTAGTCTCTATGGGTGTGGACCGGCTACTAGAACCTCTAGGTCCGCCCTGATGTTCATTTAATAATAATAATAATAAAAGTCTTTATTAGAAAATGTGTACATAAGCAGGTACAAATACATTTCCTAAAGGCGGAGTCTAGCCGTGGCTAATCTACTCAACCTTTTAGAGGAACAGTTACATCAATACAGCTACAATTTCTACATTACATCTTAAAAATAAAAAACATATATTAGTACAGGTACATGTATACTTAAATTACAATACAACAAAATTTAATTTAATTTAATGGTGAAGTCAAGCGTATAAAAAAAGAGAAAAAAAAAAAAAAATTCAAATGATCAATCGCCAGGAAATAAAAGAAAAAGAAACAAAAACAGTTAAACTGTTTGTTGAGATAGGAGTTCAGCCTTGACCTTCTTACGAAATTTGACTACTGAACATAATTTTACATCGTCTCTTATATTATTATAAATTTTAACCGCATTGTAAATAAAAGATAAACGAAATTTGGCTAAACGATGCGCGGGCAAACATAAATTATTTGTATATCTCAAAATTCTACTATGAACGTTGTGTCGGTATGTCAGCTTTTCACGCAGATAGGTCGGGGAACAAGTAGTTAAAATACGTTGAACAAAAACAGATACATTGTATTTAAAAATATTTTCCATTCGTAACCACTGGAGATTATTTATTCTATCCGAAACTCGATCATATTTACGCAAACGGTATATGTACATTCCTACAGCAGCTATTTTGTACTTTTTGAAGTCGATTCTTAGTGTAACAGTCTAACGCATTATAGTATATAATATTGCCATAATTTAGCACAGACATCACTAATGATTCGCACAGTTTTTTCCTTAATTTAAAATTAATTATATTTATGTTGTTATACAAGAGTTTTAGAGCCACATATGATTTTTTTACAAGCAAGCTGACGTGTTCTTTGAACCTTAAATGTTCATCGTATATTATACCCAAACTTTTCAGTCTACACTCAATAGGCAACACTGTATCAGACAAAACCAATCTCATATTAGTTTTAACAAATTCTCTATGTCTTCCGTTACAGAAGCAAATCACAGCACATTTACTAGCATTAAGTTTTAAGTTGTGATTTTTCGAATATTCCTCAAGTGATTTAAGATCTTTATTAATATTTCCTACTTCCGCTTGAATATATTTTGGATCAAAAGAAGAGAATAACTGTGTATCATCTGCATAACAGTGGGCTTTGACAAATTTTATATTTTCAAAAATATCCGCTGTATATATTAAAAATAAGACAGGTCCGAGCACCGACCCCTGAAAAACTCCGGAACTAATATTATCTATTTGCTAGATATGATTTAAAAAAGTTTATACATTTTTTATCAAAGCCAAAATAGCTCAATTTCGCACACAAAAGAGAATGATCTACCGTATCAAAAGCCTTAGAATAATCAAGCAGAACTAAGGCTGATGCGAAACCCTTATCCAAAGATTTTAATATTTCATCTGTGATATTTGCTAGTACACTTACCGTGCTATGTCCCTTTCTAAAACCCGATTGTAAATCTGAAATAATGTTGTTTTCTATAATAAAGTTGTTTATTTGGTCTTGAATGAGTTTTTCCAAAATTTTTGACAATGTGGTTATAATACTAACTGGTCGTAAGTCACTAAAGTTTTGCGGAGTCTTAATTTTCGGTAATGGAGTAATAATGGTAGTTTTCCATGCAAGGGGAAAATATTGAGACTCTATACAACAATTCATAATATGAGTTATATGCTTACATATAACGGGAGAACATAGTTGCAGCATATAAGCGTTTATGTTGTCACTTCCACAAGCATTTGATTTCAGGTTATGAATAATTGCGTTTACATCTGACACAGCGGCCAACCGAAAGTCAAAATGCAAATCCGGATTATATTTATGTGATAAATATTGCGTAGCTGTTTCCGTGCAACTATTAGGGGTATTATACACTGAGGTAAAATAATTATTTATTTGGTCAACATTACTCAAATTTATTGGAATCTCAGATGATCGGTTCTGTTTAATGTCTAGTCTCCTTAGAGCTTTCCACATATACTTACTGTTGATACGATTTGCATTGTATGTCAAAAATGCAGCCTTTTCGCGTTTTATTGCTTGTACTAGGAGATTACGTATTTGCTTATAATATATCCAGCCTTCGATAGTTCGGTTTCTTTTATATCGACTCAATCCCTTATCTTTTTCATGCTTCATCTGTTTAATTACGTCGGTATACCAAGGTGCAACTGGCTTGGAAACCCGTATTGTAATGAAAGGTGCGTGTTTGTCAAACAATGATAAAATATTATCCGCGAGAAAATCTACTTTGCCATCGATATCGTTTATATAAAAAATGTTATTCCAACAAATATGATTAAGATCCACCAGAAAATGTTCGTAATTGAATGTTTTATAATTTCTGCATTTATTAGTTTGAGCC
This sequence comes from Anoplophora glabripennis, assembly GCF_000390285.2. Classification (NCBI taxonomy): domain Eukaryota; kingdom Metazoa; phylum Arthropoda; class Insecta; order Coleoptera; family Cerambycidae; genus Anoplophora; species Anoplophora glabripennis. Next base: position 933,474 of record NW_019416278.1, read on the forward strand.
TCATACTTTGGAAATGTCACGACCAGGTCGCAAACTACTGCTCGGTGGTCAGATATCAAATCGGTATTAATAGTTCCTGTCAGTTCAGAGCGAAGAGCCGAGCTGAGCAGACGTGTTTGTTTGTGAAGTGAAGTGCATTGCAACGAGCAAGATCTACCTGCCTTTATTAAGGCTACCTGGAAACAATCCCTTTCTTTCCTTTTAAATCACCGACCTAATCCCCGGCTTAAGCATAGACGCCGTCGGCATCTTTGTTACAGGTCCCTGTGCCGGGGTTATGCCCAGGTAAGTTTTTACTTATTTATCAGTTATTTGCATTACTTTAGAATACATCTCTTTAAAATTGCGACCCCCGACAAACAATATACCAGACAGACAAATACACCAAAAGACACGTACGCCCCCGT
>NW_019416278.1:933996-949140 GCF_000390285.2 Anoplophora glabripennis
ACAAAAGCCAAATTGACTAAAGACGGTATAGCCATATACCCAAACACACCTAATGACCACAGACTATTGACAAAGACACTGACAGACAAAGGCGAGGAGTACCACACCTTCACCCTCAGCGAAGAAAAAACGCTGAGGGTGGTGATACGCGGAATACCTGCGGGTGTTTCGCCAAGTGAGGTCCAACTCGACCTCGCAAGACAAGGGTTCCCCGGCGCAATAGTGCACCGCATGGCGAGCCGTCAAAATAAACAGGAAATGCCCCTGGTCCTAGTTCAGGCCCCACAGGACCAGGAGGACATCCTGAAGGTAACCCGCTGCTGCTCGCTCGTGGTTCGAGTAGAGCTGCAGCGAAAGCAGCGGGTTGCCACACAGTGCCACCGGTGCCAGCGGTTCGGCCACGGCCAGACCCGGTGCACAGCTGAGCCAAAGTGCGTAAAATGTGGCGAAAACCACAGCACGCACGTATGCAAAAAGGCCAAAGACACGCCCGCCAGGTGTGCAAATTGCGCCGGGCCACACCCCGCCAGCTATATGGGGTGCCCTCAGTACCCCAAAGCTAAAAACACAAAAACACAAAACACAGACACACACACGACACAAAACACTACACAAACACACAGACAGCCCCTCCTACCCACCCCAAACACAACCCCAGGACGCACATACGCTGACATGACCAGAAAAACACAAAACACACAAAAACAAAAACACAACACCTCACCACACGCACACACAGACACGACACCCTCCCAACCGGGTGCGGCGGCCCTGATTGACGCAACAAAGCGTCTTCAGGACTTCTGCGTCCAGCTGACGACCTTGATGTCGAATATGCAAAAATTATTCGACTTCTAATGGCTCGTCGGCCTTCCCAACCCTCCTCGCTGAGAATTTCGTCCTGGAACCTTGACGGGCTCCGGGCCAAAAAAATAGAACTTGTGGACATCTTGAAGCGTCTAAACATAGACGTTATGGCTGTCCAGGAGACCTACCTCAGCGAGGCATCCCGTACCTCCATCCCTGACTATGACNGTTTGAAATAAATTATTATATACCTACTAACATATACATCAAATATCCAAAAAAAAAACTATTGGCACGATATACCCCCCTCACTATTTTTCAGGTAATTACTTAATTGGAACACAAAAAAAAATAGTATACAGTTTTTATGTGTACCGAATAGTATCAAAGTTATTTTTTATTTATTCAATTGTTTGATAATTCATGTCATTGATATGAAAAGTCAAGCAACGCTGATTGCGGTTAGTACTTAGATGGGTTACTACCACTCGGGAAAGGTTCGCGGTGCTCGTCCACCTCCTAATGTCTATACAGGGTGTCCCAGTGTGAATAATAATAATAATAAATGTCTTTATTAGAAAATGTGTATATAAGCAGGTACAAATACATTTCCTAAAGGCGGAGTCTAGCCGTGGCTAATCTACTCAACCCTTTAGAAGAACAGTTACATCAATACAGCTACAATTTATACATTACATCTTAAAATAGAAAACATATATTAGTACAGGTACATATATACTTAAATTACAATACAACAAAATTTAATTTAATTTAATGGTGAGGTTAAGCGCATAAAAAAAGAAAAAAATTCAAATGATCAATCGCCAGGAAATAAAAGAAAAAGAAACAAAAACAGTTAAAATGTTTGTTGAAATAGAAGGAGTTCAGCCTTGACCTTCTTACGAAATTTGACTACTGAACATAGTTTTACATCGTCTCTTATATTATTATAAATTTTAACCGCATTGTAAATAAAAGATGCACGAAATTTGGCTAAGGCAAACATAAATTATTATTTGTACATCTCAAAATTCTACTATGAACGTTGTGTCGGTATATCAGCTTTTCACGCAGATAGGTCGGGGAACAAGTAGTTAAAATACGATGAACAAAAACAGATACATTGTATTTAAAAATATTTTCCATTCGTAACCACTGGAGATTATTTATTCTATCCGAAACTCGATCATATTTACGCAAACGGTATATGTACCTACAGCAGCTATTTTGTACTTTTTGAAGTCGATTCTTAGTGTAACAGTTTAACGCACTATAGTATATAATATTGCCATAATTTAGCACAGACATCACTAATGATTCGCACAGTTTTTTCCTTAATTTGAAATTAATTATATTTATGTTGTTATACAAGAGTTTTAGAGCCACATATGATTTTTTTACAAGCAAGCTGACGTGTTCTTTGAACCTTAAATGTTCATCGTATATTATACCCAAACTTTTCAGTCTACACTCAATTGGCAACACTGTATCAGACAAAACCAATCTCATATTAGTTTTAACAAATTCTCTATGTCTTCCGTTACAGAAGCAAATCACAGCACATTTACTAGCATTCAGTTTTAAGTTGTGATTTTTCGAATATGCCTCAAGTGATTTAAGATATTTATTAATATTTCCTACTACCGCTTGAATATATTTTGGATGAAAAGAAGAGAATAACTGTGTATCATCTGCATAACAGTGGGCTTTGGCAAATTTTATATTTTCAAAAATATCCGCTGTATATATTAAAAATAGGACAGGTCCGAGCACCGACCCCTGAAAAACTCCGGAACTAATTTTAGATATTTGAGAAAAATTATTGTTTAGTTTTACAATTTGGTGTCTATTTGCTAGATATGATTTAAAAAAGTATATACATTTTTTATCAAAACCAAAATAGCTCAATTTCGCACACAAAAGAGAATGATCTACCGTATCAAAAGCCTTAGAATAATTAAGCAGAACTAAGGCCGATGCGAATCCCTTATCCAAAGATTTTAATATTTCATCTGTGATATTTGCTAGTACACTTACCGTGCTATGTCCCTTTCTAAAACCCGATTGTAAATCTGAAATAATGTTGTTTTCTATAATAAAGTTGTTTATTTGGTATTGAATGAGTTTTTCCAAAATTTTTGACAATGTGGTTATAATACTAACTGGTCGTAAGTCACTAAAGTTTTGCGGAGTCTTAATTTTCGGTAATGGAGTAATAATGGTAGTTTTCCATGCAAGGGGAAAATATTGAGACTCTATACAACAATTCATAATATGAGTTATATGCTTACATATAACGGGAGAACATAGTTGCAGCATATAAGCGTTTATGTTGTCACTTCCACAAGCATTTGATTTCAGGTTATGAATAATTGCGTTTACATCTGACACAGCGGCCAACCGAAAGTCAAAATGCAAATCCGGATTATATTTATGTGATAAATATTGCGTAGCTGTTTCCGTGCAACTATTAGGGGTATTATACACTGAGGTAAAATAATTATTTATTTGGTCAACATTACTCAAATTTATTGGAATCTCAGATGATCGGTTCTGTTTAATGTCTAGTCTCCTTAGAGCTTTCCACATATACTTACTGTTGATACGATTTGCATTGTATGTCAAAAATGCAGCCTTTTCGCGTTTTATTGCTTGTACTAGGAGATTACGTATTTGCTTATAATATATCCAGCCTTCGATAGTTCGGTTTCTTTTATATCGACTCAATGCCTTATCTTTTTCATGCTTCATCTGTTTAATTACGTCGGTATACCAAGGTGCAACTGGCTTGGAAACCCGTATTGTAATGAAAGGTGCGTGTTTGTCAAACAATGATAAAATATTCTCCGCGAGAAAATCTACTTTGCCATCGATATCGTTTATATAAAAAATGTTATTCCAACAAATATGATTAAGATCCACCAGAAAATGTTCGTAATTGAATGTTTTATAATTTCTGCATTTAATAGTTTGAGCCTCATACTTTGGAAATGTCACGACCAGGTCGCAAACTACTGCTCGGTGGTCAGATATCAAATCGGTATTAATAGTTCCTGAGGACGATATCAAATCTGTGTTGGTAACACAGATCACATCTATAAGGGTTTGAGACGTCTGGTTAATTCTAGTAGGTTCCGATATTAATTGTGTAACATTATATGATGAAATACAGTCTGCAAAAGGATTAGGATGGAACTGATCAATGTTTATATCTCCTGTAACTATTATGTTATCATATTGAGGTACAACATAAGATAAAAAATTGTCCAAATATTCTATAAATATATCAATACGTTTTCCAGGAATTCTGTAAACCACACACAGAAGCAAAATGAGTTCCCCGATTCTAAACTCTACACACATAGTTTCAATTCCATCGACATCACAAAAATCATGCAGAACCTGTTTGTAACCTATCCTATCACTTACGTAAACTCCGACGCCTCCTCCTCTCCCTCGCCTATCTTTGCGCAAAAAACTAAAACCTGGAATATTTAAAATATATGTCGGGGTATCTTCATGCAGCCAAGATTCGGTAACACCCATTATATCGATATCATTTTGTAAAATTAAATCTGTAAAATGGTCAAAGCTAGGAAACAAAGATTGAGTATTCAAATGGGCAATTTTTAACTTATTTTTAGTATGTATGCTAATCATAATTAATTCTACTTTTTAATTGATCTAACTTAAATTTATATGACGTACATAAGTGACTATTTGCGGTATGATCAGTTGAAACATTATATTTAAACATCCTATTAAAATTTACACAATTTACACAACAAACAATGTCGGAATTACAGTCTGTAATATCATGCGTCCCCGAACACTTACGACATATGATCTGTGAGCTTCTACAATCTTTTTTTAAATGTCCAAACTGACAACATTTAAAACAACGCGGCAAATTCAGATGCTCCCTTACATTATGCTTTTCCCAACCTATATATAAATATCCCTTTGCCAAAATGCATTTGAATAGCCTTGGTACGACTTCGAGAATAACATTATAAACAGATTTATATTTTAGTTTAACAATAAACTTTATATCTTCATCTCCTGCTGACAAGTTATTGTCCAGAAAAATAGTTTTTATAAACTCACCACTTTCTAAGTCTCCTGCTTTAATATTATGCACTGATATACGAGGATTACGTTTCTTAGGTTCATTTATATCATAATTAAATCCAATTGTGTTTTCTAGACTGTTTTTTAATTTATCACAAGAATTTTTATCTTCACAGTTTATTAATATACCATTCCTTATTAATTTCGTATTTTTGACATTAATATTAATAGAACCGGGATTTATTGCTGATTTAACGTCCTTTTCTATTCTCTTGTTGTCTATAGATTTGTCGTTCGATTTAATTACTAATACTGATGATTTGTTTACAGTTTTTCTGAGTTGATCGCTATAAGAACTGCTCGACCTTGCTTTTTCATTATCGCCACTCGGAGTTATTTCTTTACATTTAATGGCATCCACTAGCGATTTCTGTAGGTTAACTATATATTCCAAATCACTTATGCGCTTATTTGACATCTCAGCTTCCCGAATTAGGCACTCATTTTCCTTTTGTAGTAAGGTTACTTCCGTGCTGCTATTAGAACATTGACCTCTAAGATTTTCGCTGCACGTTCTGCATTTCCAAGTTTTTTTCTCAATAAAAACCACTTTTGCCACTAAATCAAAACATTTACTATGAAGGAGCACATTACATTTTGCAGTAGAACATTTTACACCACCTCTACTAATTGTTTCATTACAAATTTTACACTTTTTATCGAGCGACTCGGATTCAACATCTACATCGCCCGCCATGTTGGCAGGTACAGTATTTGGGTTCTTTCAGTCGATACGAGGCATTTGCACTTGTACTGAAGATACAAATAGTATCGGCGAAACGTTTGGAAGCATTGGATGCGATCAGTTGTATAGGACACTAGCGAACGTCTCATAGAATCATTACTATCGAGAGGAGCGGTTCTGTCCATAGCCGCCATAGACCCAATAATTATCATAATTCTTCATTCAAAAATGAGAATAAAAGTTGCAAGAAACATCAAGGTCTGAAAATGATTCTTATGAGAGCTACAGGCTCTTGATCACGAACCCTTACGGCCTATGTTTATTTAATACTTGTTTTCTTATTTTTGAACGTAGGCGATGAAATTTAGTCCCCCATCCAAGTACTAACCGCGATCAGCGTTCTTGATAGTGGCGAGGATATAGAGAGACACCCTAAATAAGAATTCCAGAATTTCGACGTCATTGAGTATTTTGGATATTCAATAAATTCATTCGATGCGCAGTTGTATTTCAAAGGAACAATGTACTATCCATTTTGTTTGTAAAACGAGTTACTTTTGTGATATTTTTTATCTACAATAAAATACCCTTGACACACAGTTAAATAAATTGAAAATAATACAAATATGGTTCATTTCACAAAATATACAGGGTGTAACTTTGAGTGGGGGTCATGTTTATATGGAGGCTTCCTTTGACCTTTAGAAACATGTATCAACAATTTATTTTTTCTAATTCCGTCGTGAAACCTTAATTTTTTTTACCCTTTTTTCGCAACCCGCCGTTGGACAAGCTAGTGTAACTTCAAACTACAGCGCGTTTTAGTTGCAGGCCATGCACAATGGGGAACTGGGCTGTGCAATGTTGTCAAATCTACTTTTTAAAGGAAAACTTATTAAAAAGCAAATTTCCACACCACTCGCCGTGAGGTTTGGCACGTTAATTTTGTTGAGTGGGTGTTCGCCACGAGCACTATCGTCCCACAAAAACTAAAGTTTAATTCCTTTAAATAAGATTAACTATGAAAGAGTATTTATTTAACAAGTAATCTAACAGAAAACTCAAGCAGTAATCAATAATGATAAATGAAATACACAAAATAAACAATCTGTTTACTCACCTGATATTTATACATAACACTAGTTTTGTGGCAGATCTTCGAGTACTGGTATAGTCTTTCCGATATCAAATGAAGAACCAACAGATTGACAGTATGTACCAGATTCGGTCGCTGACGCAGCAACTCGGCATTGAAATATTTGAAAAACTTGTTCCCATATTTATTTAGCCATACCCATATACAGGTCTGGTCGAACTAAACGTGGAGGTGGTAGAAATGTATACGACCAGTTGAAGAATGCGAGCGCGGGCAAAGGAAAACAAACACAGTTGCATTGGGCTGCTAGGCAATAAATCTCAGCAGTTGACAACTGGTTGATAAATTTCCCAGCAGTGCAGTGCAGCAATGCGGAATTTGGTGTGTTTCAGGTAATTTTAATTTATTATAGGCACCTTTTATCAATCATTCATATTACAATTGCGAAAGGGAGAAATAAGAGGGATATTTTGTTTACTAATATTATCACAACATGGCATTTTGGAAACCTTTTGAAACGGAACAAAACGAAATTTACCACCAATATAATAAAATTGTTTAAGGACATAAATAATTAAAATATGTTGTTGACCAAATGAACATATAATATAAATTTTCTACATATTATATACAAATTATTATAATTTTTTACCTTTAGCTGGAAACTTTTTTAGGGACGCCTATGAAACTCATGAAATTTTATTGCCAGGCCGTTTTTTTGCATGTTCAACTGACTTTGGAAAGACTATACCAGTATCCTCTTCCACGGCGTTTAAAATTTCTGATTCAAAGATCCCATTGTCTCTTAAATGTTGAACTAATCTGACAAACATTTTCTTATTCGGTACTTATAATAAGTCAGCGTAATCTATGTGATGTAGTTTTCTTTGCTCCTGACAAAAAGTAGGTTCTAACCATATCAAGCTCTTTCTTGATTCATATAAAAACGTTTTCTTAATGCAAAAAACTTGAAATTAAGACACAAAATTTCACTGTATCATCATGGAACACTGAAATAAATAACTTTATCGAGATTATACACTTACATCACATAAAGACACTTTATGTGCAACCTTCCTCAAATCGATAAAGTCGAAGACTAAAAAAATGTGTAACCAAATGAAACACTGCAGGTTTCGGTCATTCCTGTGTCAATCAGGTGCAAGGACAGTCGGCTCTTCCTCGCTTTCAAAAGCAAGGAATACCATAACTGAACAGCTGTGTTTGGCGACTCTCAAATAACACGTCGTCACGTGTAGGGTGTAAAAATTATACAATGTAGATTGATTTAAAAACAATTGTCAACCATGAGCAGGGGTGTGCATGGCCCACCCCAGAAAGAAAGATCCAATAATATCATTATAAGTCGCTGACTGCATGATCTTTTTTAGAATCAAATCAAAATTTGTTTAGGTTTTTGAAATTTTATATCGGTAAGTCGTTGACTGGGCGCGCGCGCCCTTTTTTTAGAGGTCTTCATACAGCTTGCAGTCCTGAGCCCACCTCAAACAAAAATCCTAGCTACGCCCATGCTGGCAACGTTGATAGTGCACTAACACAACTTTACACACAAATTCCGGGTCCCCGAAACGAATTGAATTTGATCTGTAACTATAACTATTTGTCATTAGTTCAAGTTTCATTACTCTGCTTCAAAAATATTCAGAAATATTTCAGATACGTGAATTGTAAAATTTCATCTCGTATCTCTAGAGCGAAGTGTTTCTTGATGTTTATTTACAGTATTTTTTTTATTTTTATCAACATAATTTAAATTGAAAGTTTGGCCAATTTATTTTCAAATCTTGACCGTGATATTTATACAGAGGGTTAATGGTATGTTTGGTCAAACTTTACTCATGATAATAATTGGGAGTTAAATGTGTAGTTTTTATACAGTGGCATAGTTTGTGGGGTGTTATATTGCTGGATGCATTGTTTTAAAATATCTAAATAAAATCGCTTAAAAAGTTTTTTAAATTAAATAGAAATGGGCGATTTTCTTTCTGCGAATATTCCTGCATGTATAGATATAGATAAGTGAATGTTTTTTTTTATATTAAAGTGGCATTTTTTGTGTTTTTCTTTTTAATTTCATTCAGTATAAAAGGAGCATAAAGTTTGCACAATCCAGCACAAAATTTCAGCACAATAGCTTTTTTAATGTTTTCGACAAGTGAAGGGTCAACTACACACACGTACAAAAACACTGTTACTTTAAAAATGCTAACTTTTTAAAACAATGAGAAAGTCCACATACAAGAAAATTGGAAGCAATATTTAATCATATCTATCATCTTATACTTGGAATATCCTCAATCACATCAGATATGTCAAGAGATACATAAAGTTAGCAGTACGACCTTAAAATATTGCAGTTTTACTTTGTTGTTATATTTTGTAATTTGCAATGAAAAACATGTTTTTCCAGTAAAATTTTTGTAACTCTGATTTTGTCGCCATAAATAAACGGTAAAAACTTATTCTTTTTCAGCGCTTATATTTTTTAAAGACAAAGGCGGTTTCTATGTCCTACACAGATTAGTTTCCGCTATACAGAGCCTTCATAAATGATTACAAGAAACGTGACCAATAATTTTGTTTGGAGCAGTAATTTTATTACGTTAAAATTAAAAATTATTAAAACAATACGATCAAAATTACGTTAAAACGCAACATTCTGTTTCATCGGCTGGTGATTGATGTAATTTTAAAAATTTTATTCAACCAATTAGCGATCGCTTTAACTCGAGCGTAGACATGACGGTTTATTATTGTGCATTGTAAACGAATCATTAATATTGGCGGCGCTAAGATTTAGGGATTTTTAGTTAGTAGGGTAGTAGAGTTGTTTCAAAATCTTATGAGCTTTGACCTTCATATGCGCAGAAACATAATTCCGACCGTCGCCTAAATTATTCTACGTCCTAAAAACATTACATCTATTATTCACAGTCTGTCTCGAGCTCTCGTAGAGTAAACAAGCCTTTGATCCGATTACAAATATCATAATAAAATGCCCTATTCTTTATCATTTTAATTTAAGCAATAAAAATATATATAACAACGTTCGCCAGTTGACTTTATCGATGCCCGAGAGCATTAGTTCTTTTCTGGTTGTAATGAGGTACGTGGTCTAATTCTGAGTCAATGTTTTCACAATGTGCTTATTAGAAGAATTATGCGAATACGCCACGCCTTTCGCGCATTTCGCGGCTCATGAGATATTGAAACTACTCTACCAACCGCGCAACGTTGGTTGCTGGTCACGTAGCTTGTAATCATTTATGGAGGCTCTGTACAGGATGTAAATGTTTTTGAAAAATGGCATGAGTACCCAAATATCTCGAAAAATGTTTGTCGGTATTAATAAAACTTTAACTGATCAATTAACTAAACTAAGGTTTTTTGAAAACCTGACATAGGCCAACTTTTTTATTTAAAGTGAAAGACTAGTTCTTCCAAATGCAAAGTTGTAGCTTGACTAAGAAAAATTTACAAATAATGCTTTCGGGTTTTGCCAGATTTCTAGTCTAGCCAGTAGCTACTAAAATTATTTTTTTTAATGGCAACACCGTATTTTTTTAACATAATTTGACAGATCTCCAAATTGGAAATGAAAAATGTTATGTCACATTTCTTATTGGAGTAGCCATTTTAGAACAATCAATTTTACAGCCACACAATAAAAAAATTGTCTGTACTTTTCATGCGACATATGTCATCCGCAGTATTTTTGCCTCCTGATCACGAATCCGGTGTCAGAATTGAGCTATCCCATCACAGGAATTTCCTAACTTCAAAAAATAGGTCAAAAATAGTAAAAATTCACGAAAAAGTGCTAGGAAAAATACAAACAACTTTTTTTTGTATATTCAAATGTACATTTATATGGTTAAGACACTGCCGAACGTGAATCCGCTGTCTAAATTGATGGTTCTTTTTCTAATTTAAAAAAACGGGTCAATTAAGATCAGATTTCAAAGCTATTTTCATAGCTAGAATCAGCTATTTTCAAAAAATAGCTGATTCTCGCCAAATTTGGTATGCAGGGATTTTCGGGGTCGCTGATCACGGATCCTATGTCAATTTTGCAAAATTCAACATGGTGGATCTAAGATGGCCGAACAAATTTTCAAAAAATAACACATTCACGCCAAATTTGGTATACGGAGGTTTTCGGGGTCACTGATCACGAGTCCGAGATCAAATTTACAAAATTCGTTTTTAAGAATTTAATCAATTGCCTATGTAGGTACTTTAAGAAGGTTAAAACATGATTGGGTACTCAGGTTATAAAGTAAACAAAAATATTACAAAATGAATTTCGCAATTCTGACCTCGGATCCATGATCAACGACCCCGAAAACCCCCGTATACCAAATTTAACGCGAATCTAATATTTTTTAAAATTCGTCGTATCCGACCTTTTGACCCGTTTTTTTTGAGGTTAGAAAAAGAACCATCAATTCTGACCGCGGATTTACGTTCGGCGGGGTCTTAACCATATAAAGGAACATTTGAATATAGAAAGCATTTTTTTGTATTTTTCGTGAATTTTTGCTATTTTTGACCTGTCTCTTGAGGTTAGGAAATTCCTGTGATGTGTTAGCTCAATTTTAACACCGGATTCGTGATCAGAAGGCAAAAATATTACGGATGCGTCCCATGAAAAGTACAGACAACTTCTTTTGTGTGTGGCTGTGTTATTATTCAACAATACAACTTTTTGCTAAAAGGAATTAGTTTAAAATAACAATAAAAATTAACTCTTATAAACTAATCAATAATTATTTTTTTAACAAATGCTCAAATTGGTGCCTCCTTGTACATAATCTACAATAATGAACACTTTTAATAATATTGTGGCTAGCATTTTCCAGCATATTGGGCGTAATGTTATTAATTTTTCGATTGCCTCAGTTCATCAACAGAATTAGGAGCGGCCACGTATACTTCAGTTTTTAAGAAATCCCACAGGAAAAAGTCTAAAGGTGTGAGGTCAGACGACTTAGCAGACCACTCAACTTCTTTCTATCTATCTTTCTGGCAGCAGTTCATGAAGATAATCCCGCATATTTCGCGTAAAATGACGTGGTGCCCCATCCTATTCGGATTTTATACACATTATACACACATTTTTATACACATTCAAAACTTCAAGCTTTCAAAAAAACACAATGACAGCACAATAACGATGGCTTATTGCTCATTTCAAACAAAACAATTCTAGTTTAATTTCCAAGGCATACTTATTGCTATGTTAGCTGTTTTTGCTGATTGTTCTAAAACGGCTACTCCAATAAAGAAATGTAACAATATTTTTTATTCAGAATAATGTTAAAAAAATTGGGTGTTGCCATTTAAAAATATATAGTTTTAGTCGCTACTGCAGAAATCTGGCAACACCGGAAAGCATCATTTGTAAATTTTCTTAGTCGAGTTATTTCCTACATCTTTGCATTAGGAAGTACTGGTCTATCACTTCAAATAAAAAAGTTGGCCTATGTCAGGTTTTAAAGAAATTACACTGTATACAACAGTTTTAATGCCGAAATGTAACTAGCACTGTCACTTTTTAACTCAACAAATAAAAAAATGCTATATACATCAGGAACTACAATGAAATAAACAAAAAGTTATCGGCACAGTTCATATACTGATTAGACTACATTGTTGTAAGTCTGATTCATAGATCCACATCATACGTACTTCCACCAGGAATCTTTCGCTTAATTTAAAAAATATACATATATACGTAACATGAGATTCCCTAATTTGTTTAATGGAATCTGCGAAAAAATCACTTGTGTAAATCTATATGAGTATTATAGAGTTTAGCGCTAGACGAGGCACAATTATTTTAGTGTATTTTGACGTTAGTAAAAATTGACTGACTATAACAAAATATCTGCATTAAATTGGCCCCAAATACGCTGATACAAATACAAATTATTTTGTTAAAGGACTACTAGTAGTAGTCCTACTAGTAGTTAAAAAGTTTTTTTTGCTAACTTTTTATTTATTATTGCAAGTTTCTATAGCGGTTATGTTGTTGTCCTAGGCAAAGGCGTCGCTCTCCCCTGCTCTCCCCTTGAAGTTCGAAAAATTTTTATTAAAATATTTTATTTAATTAAGCATTAATTTTGAAAATTAAAACACCATATTAAAAAAAAGAATGGTATACATAGTTATTTATTTGAGAAAAAAAAATGTATAATATTACCTAATATGCTTCTATATTTTACAAATTTTGCTCTTGAATTTTAAATAAAAATGAAAAAATAAATTATCTATCGGAATAGAAGTTTAACTATACAGGATATTTCTTAAGTAGAGATCAAAATTAATTATTTTGTTATTATTTTAATTAATGTAATGAGTATCGTAATAATGCAGTTGATCAAAAAAATTTTGTTGTTAATCGGTTTGGGATACAAAAAAGTGCAAAGAAACAGAAAGTGACCTATTTTATTTGTATTATTGTACAGGGTGACATATCTTTTTTTTGCAAATAATGATCGATGATACCCACACCTCCACCATTGGTAAAGCTGTAAGCTTTAAGTATTTTTTTTAAAACTGGTAATTTGCTGGGTCAAATCTGACATCGGATTTGAATTCAGCTGCTCAAACTACATGGGAATAATGCATTCTGGTCATTTGTACAACGCTTTTTTTTGTGGAGCTGTGTAATTTATTTGACCTAAAATATGGCAGAAAACATCGAATGAAGATAATAATATCAATGGAATGGACATTATAACAAGATAATTTTGATAACAGAGAAATTAAAGATTTTTTTGTGAAGTTTACCTTAAGAAAACGTACTGGTTTCATGACCGTGTGCAGGATATTTAAATTAGTCAAAATATTGTGCAAGTTGTGAAAGTAAATATACTAAATACTACTACTAAATACTACTAAATACTACTAGTAAATATGATATGTATGTAATCATAAAGCCAGGAATTTAAAGAATGAAAAAATGAATACAAGGTATTTCTTTTAGATCGCACGAATTTTCTAAAACTTCAGTCTTTAACATTTTCTAAAGAAAGGCAAAAAAGATAACCCTGTACAACCCGATGCGTATTTTTTTAAATAAACAAAATGTTTTGGGGACTTAAGGAACTTACCTACTTCTTTCATACATCTTACTTTAAGACAATAACACAACAGGCACACAAAGAAAAAGATAAGAAGTCTATTCCACGAATGTAATCTATGCCGCCCTATTATCTTGGATCCCTAGAATCTGAATGTCCCTTGGCAAATGCTGTATCACTCCCCGTTTTTTATATTTCCAGAAAACCACACATAAAACCTAAAAAGCAGCCAAGGCTCTGCGTTCAGTAATTTTCTTCTTAGACACAGTCCATAGGTACTCGATAAAGATAAACAAAGCAGTTAGATTGTCGCACTTATGGCATACTGATACCGGTACCTATATGTTTAGTGTGCTTTACCTACGAATGGTCCCAGCGATATTTAATAGATATTGTAGAAGAGTATAGTAGTTGTTTCCTAAACTATCTTCTTTTAAAATGCGGATCGTTTTTGGCATTTTTGGTCTCTTTGTAGGTCTTAGGCATTTAGCACTTATTGTTAGTTGCATCTTTTACTTTTAAAATAATATAATAAATTTACGAAATTACGTTCATTCATCACATTTTTCCATGTATTTGTTGGGGGAGTGGAAGACGCAACTACCCTCTCTTTCCCTTCTCTTGCTCTTTTCATTATTCCCTTTTTCTCACTTCTTTCCCTTTTCTCCTCCCTTTCTCCCCTCGTAATACTAAATAAAATAGGACCCAGTAAATTACCTTGCGGCACCCCACTGTTATTCAATAAAAATTTTGATTGTGTGTCATCACTGAGATGCACACATTGAAGTCTATCCTGTAAATATGATTTTAACCAATTCAGGGCAATGCCTCTAATTCCAACCTTTTCCAGTTTTTTAAATAAAATATTATGATCCGCCATATGAAATGCAGAATTAGAGTCAAATAAAGCTCCTGTACTTATTATCTAGGTACCTATTCCTGGAGAAATTTCATATTATGACATAAGCAGGCTGTGTGCTTTTGTTTTTAATAAATCCGTGCTGATATGGTGTTACGATATTATTTTTATCCGGAAAATCAGAAAGCTGATAGTAGTATAGCAGTGGGGATTCTGGACCACTTCAAGGTCACTCCAGGCTACCACCGGGCTGCCGCCATCCGGAGCTGGCACCAGGTCTCGAGCAGCAGCTCCAAGGTCACAGTATAGCAGTGGGGCTTCTAAGCCACTTCAAGGTCACCACCGGGCTGCCGCCATCCGAAGCTAGCACCAGGTCTCCAGCAGCAGCTCCATGGTCACGCTGAAGAAGTGTCAGTGTGGTGCGGGGGTGGGGGAGCTGGATTGCAGAAGAAGAAGC
>NW_019416279.1:0-18301 GCF_000390285.2 Anoplophora glabripennis
GCACAAAGTTCTTAAACTCTAATTTTTATATCAAATAAATATAAAAATTAATAAATGGGCTTGACGTAAAACAAAATTGAAATTTTATGGTTCTTCCTCCGCTTGCTATTACTATCCGGCAATGGTTTTCGGCAATACTATACAGGATGATCTACAACTTATTCAAAAAAAATATTGAGAATAGATACGTCCTGAAAATTGGAGTCAATATCGTAAAAAAAGATTTTTGTAAAATACTTATATAGTTTTTGAGAAAAAAATTATTTTTTTGGCGATTCCGAATACTGGAATCCGTTGTTAGTTTAACGGTTTTGCGATAGTGTTTACATTAGTTTTTCAAGTGTCAAAAATGGCTTACCTACATGTATAGCAACTTGGGAGTTGATGCATATGGTTTTAATTTATGGTGAAGCATTTGTGTTTTGATGAAGTAAGACAATATTTGTGTTAGTTCGTAGATATTGGGTAAGATGTGCCCAAATGTATTTACATGTCGGTGGACAAAATTTGGAACAGTTGTAACATCAGATATCTCAAATTATTTTAATAATTAAAACCACAAATTAATTTTATTAATTAATAATAACAATAGCAGCAAAAACCAGTTGAATTTGCTGATATAAAATAGGTATCATAAAATTTTATTTACTTCTTTCCTTAGGATGCTTTGCTTTGCGTAAGGTCAGATTTTACTGTGGACCAATTTCCAGTGCCATGCATTTATATCATTTTCGAACTGCCGTTTTTGATTATTTTTTTATTAAATTGTATTTGTAAGAGTCCCTTGTACATTCAAAAATTTTTTTTTGGTAAGTTCCGAGGTAAGTTCTGAATCAACCTGTATATATTCTGTTCTATCTAGCTAGCTTATAAATTTAATGTTCATATGTTCACATTGTTTTCGATGCGAGCGTTGCGGTAAAAAAGTTGGTGCTTTTAAAATTGTTATGTAGCAATGGAAGAGTTTATTTTATTTAAAGCACATTTGTGCAAAATCAAAATGTCACTTCAAATTATTATTAGTTATTGGTGAAATCTATTTTTAATATGCTGTAATTAGAGGTTACGATAAATGTTGAGTTTTGTGTATATGTGGATGGGGAGGTTATGACAACTGTAGCTTAAGGTCGTAGTCTAAACGTACTAACTTTTTAAATAACTTTCAAATTTTCAGTAATTGGGTTAAACGTTTATTCTTTAAATTAATTTTTTGGCTAATCTAACAGAATAGCGTAAGGCACAGTTTTTAATAATTTTTTTGACACATGACTTGTCAAACTTGTAACTCGTTATGCGTGCATTAATATTTATCTTCCATGTGGACAGTGGTTCTCAAAATGTATATGCGGGTAGATGAATTGTAAAAAGAATATCTTGTAAATGTTTGAAATTTTGAAAACTTGTTTTCACTGGAACATTTGTCTTATAAATTATACTCACAGTGAAAATTCGAGCAATATAAAGAAAAGAACGATCGTACAGTTTGATATATTTCAAACATTTTTGTAAAAAGCAAACTGTTTTGTAGTGTACATAGAAACGACGAAGCTATGACATTTACAAATATAAAAGGAATATCCGTAGCTGCCCATAACTTTTGACTGGCTCTCTAGTGATGTTAAAAGAACAAAAAATCTTTATTATGATTGATTGTATTTATTGTTGTCATTAGCTTGGATGGATTGTTAGAGTTCACGGTCGTGCTGCCTTTTGTCTAGATTTTTTTGTATAATAACTGTACTGTAGTTTGGGAACACCTGACCAAAATTAAAAACAAATTATTCGGAATGGTAATGATAAGATTATTTCATTCAGCAATGCACAATAAGATATTGTTCAGTATAAATTTACATATCATATAAGTGTTTTAAGAATGTTGCCTCCAAAAAATTATGTGCGGAATTCCGATGACGACTCAACATTGATTGCCTTTTAATGATGACTTCACGTTTTACGCCCACTAGATCCGATTGACTAATGTACTAGGCCTGTTCGTGTATAAACAGGAATTTTCTTAGAAAAATCAATAAAGACGCAGATATAGAGGTTCGCAGTTCCACCTACTACTATACTATTTGTTTGTGAACGGAAAGGCAAGCAAATTATTGACAACAAAATTCTTCTCTAGGAGATCTAAGGCAGATAACTAGATTTTTTTAATGGTTACTTGTTACTTGATTGCAAAGTTAAACTTAAGAATACCTTTTATTCGTAGAAAAGTATGTCGAAGCAATGTTTAAAATCAGAAATTACATACTGCGAGGACTAAAAACGTATAAAACATGGCAAATATTAATCCAATTAGAATTCTGCATCCCGATAACCATCCCTTCATATCATACCAAGTGTGACGTCAACAGTAGTAGCGGCAATTAGAACTGAACATCAGAGGCTAACCTCCATTGCCTTTCGTAAGCGTTTGGAACAGGATTGGATTTTGCTTAAATTTAAACTGTCACAGTTTAATTTTGTTGCTGTTTTATCGATTTTATATTAATATAATATGTCAATTGGTTGCTGAAGTGGCGAATAAGAAAAAAGAATAGAGACATACCGTATTTTTTTAGGATTTTATAACGTTTTAGTATTACCTGTTTTAAGTTTTTTAAATGTGCCCCTATCTACAACTTATGCAAAAAAAATTATTGTACAGGGGACTTTTAGGGGACAAATATCAAAAATGGCAATTCGAAAATGATTTAAGAATACACTTCTGCACGGCACTGCAACTGGACCACTGTAAAACTTGACCTTACGCAAGGCAAAGCATGCAGTCGGCGACGGGTACGGCGGCAAAGTGTAATAAAAAATGAACGGACAAAATTTAAAGAATTTCTTTCCCAAGGAAAGAAATAAATAAAATTTGATAACACCTATTTTATTTAAGCAAATTCAACCGCTTTTGCCGCTATTGTTATTATTAATTAATAAAATTAATTTGTGGTTTTCATTAATACAATAATAAATTATATAATTTGACAAACCAGATGTTACAACAACTGTTCAAAATTTTGTCCGCCAACGTGTAAACACATTTGGGCCCGCCTTATCTAGTTTCTGCGAACTAACACAAATGTTGTCTTGCTTAACCATAACACAAATGTTGTCTTGTTCACCATAAATTAAAACGATATCCACCGACTCCGAGTTCCTATACTCGTTTGGACACTTGAAAAACTAATGTAAACACTATCGCAACAACGATTTCAGTATTCGGAATCGCCTGAGGCCACGTGGGTAATTGACGCTAGAGACTACAATAGCCCAGCCATGTAAAGGTTGACAATACTACAACTTCAATAAATTTTTTCTCGGAAACTATAGGAATTTTACAAACAATTTTTTTTACGATATTGACTTCATTTTCCATGACGCATCTATTCCTAAATATTTTTGGATAAGTTGTGAATCACCCTGTATAGTTCAGCTAAAATACAATAAATACAGTATTAGGGATCACCGAGACTGAGATAGAGACATTAAAAAAATAGTAACATGTAATATGTAAAAACTAGAAACGATTGTACAAAATATCAGTCACATTAGTAAGAGTTTTTATGTATTTTTTTTTATTGTGTTGTACTTTTTTAAAACTGCAAAATATTTGCTTTAAAACATAAAATAGTTCAATTTTTTCAAAACAATAGAAAGTTTTTTAAAGTTCGGTGCTTTGTCCACATTGATATCAAAAAAACATGGTGACTTTAAAATAACACGTTGCTAAGCCATACAAAAGCAGTTTGTTTTACTGATTTATTTTCCATTGTAACTTCGCACAATGTCGGTTGATTTAAGAAAGTAATAATTGGCAACGATGATAGTGCGCTGATACAATTTACACCCTGCATCTAATACCAAATCGTCAAATCACAAAAAAATTCGTCTGCGCTTTGTTGCAGCCCACTTTGATGAAATACCACACAGATCCATCAACGGTCCCATTTTGAAAGTAACGTTCTTCTAAAATTTAATACAGATAATAACGTCTCGACTGGCACGGGTTATTCATTTTCATTCGAGGCATCCACTGATGTCCGTTTAAATATAACCACAAACACGGCGTAACCAACTTAATGCTGATTTATTCGGCGGCTCGAGAGAAGACGGCGTCATATTTAATACCGGTTTTTAATTTTAAAATAATTCGTCTCTATTTATTTTCCCGACCGGCCGCTTTGCAACTTTGTACACATTTTAAATTCGTGGAGATAAATTGCCGTGCCCATATTAACCGTCGCGTCGGCGGGATACATTTTAAACTGAGGAATTCACGAAAGCATGCCGGGGCACAAGAAATCATGAACGAAATGAATCCTGCTGAAAGTAGGCGAACTTTATTCGGGGTGTATGGAAAATACGTTACAATATAACACCAAAATGGGTTAGTTTAGGGGAATTTACTTATACACAGAAATCAGCACCTACTGGCCTTCCAAAAGTGTACTAGGAAACAATATTTTTTTCATATAGCTAGGTTTTTTAGTCAGTATATTACTAGAATATACGGTGCTTTCGGAAACAGAAAGAAGAATCTCCAAGTCAACCAACTGTTTTTATTCTGTGCCTGTGTTATTAATCATATTTTCGTACTACCATGCGAAAATAAATCGGTGCTTGCTGTCATTTCTAAAATCGTAATTCTTTGACATTTTAATCGTTTTTGTTCCAAGTTTTGGTATGAGTATTTGCTGGGTTGGTGTTAGTCAAATCTAAACTTGTTGTGGACGTTATTGTTAGTATTTTAACAAACTTTTTGATGCCTTTAGCGAGTAGTGATAATCATTTAAGACGAAATGACACAGAGATACAATAATAACAAATTTGTAGACCCTGGAAGACAAGCCATACGAGCTGGGTCAAACTATGTTACAAATTGAGCAAAGAATTCTCACCAAAGAACAACCAACGACTAACATCAGACAAAGGAGGAGGGCCCCTAAGGCCGGTTTTTGGCCTAATTAATTTTTGACTGAAAAAATTTGAAAAATTTTTTTTATTATCTACTAGCAGTACTACTGAATCGTTTCCGTCCTAAACGGACCAACCCCCTCACCATCCATTCCTTCTCCATCCCCTTAAATGAGATGACACTTTTACATTAAATAAAACGAAAAAGAAAAAATCAATAATTATACATGCATATTTGATTAGCCACTTTGAATTTCGTGATTTTTAATTCATAATTGTAATCAGTGATCCAAGAAAGTTTGTATAAACAAATATTTGAGGATTATGAAGATCTTTTTAATTTCTTTGTCCGCCATTTTGAATTTCGTATTTCTGCCTTCAGATTCGTAATCAGAGACCCAAAAAATCCCACTACACAAAAATGCATGCATTTTAAAGACATTTTAATTTTTTGCTCCGCTATATTGAATCCGCCATTTTGAATTTCGTGATTTAGAGTCCAGATTCGTAATCATAGACCCAAAAATACCCATTATAAAAAAATTCATGCATTTTGAAGACATTTCAATTTTCTTGTCCGCCATATTGGATCCGCCATTTTGAATTTCGTGATTCTGAGACCAGATTCGTGATCAGCGACCCAAAAATCTCTTATATGTAAGATTCATATGAATTGAATATTTTTCGCATCTCTAAGCTCTTTAAACATTCCTCTAATAAGCGATGGTTTCCACGGCATTTAAGGGGTGGAGGTGAAAGGAGGGTGAGGGGGTTGGTCCGTTAGGGTGCGAGTAGGTACTAAAAAAAAATATTTTCAGATTTTTTCAGCAAAAAATAAATTAGGCCAAAACTCGGCCTTAGGGGGCCCTCCTCCTTTATTGTGAGATTAACGCAGCCCACAGTAAAATTGGAAAACTCTTCATGAAAACCATTTGTATCCATGTCAAATCATCGGGTATATATGCATTGCAACCAGAAGACCTTCCTGTCAAGATTTGTTTCTGACAGTGGTTACTAGAACAAAGTACTGAAAATGAAAATTTCTGTAAAAGTGTGTTAATAACCTACCAAGGAACAATTACAAGGAATGGAGTTAACAATTTTCATAACAGGTGCATGGAAAATCCCATGAAGTCCAAAGAACGAATTTCTAACATAGATCTCCAATTAGCTTATTGGCAGGCTGATATCCTAAATGGATTTTTTACTTCTAACTTTGAGATTAACTGGTAATAAAGCAATTTACCTATCATTTCAGAGAATGTTACTTACACTTAATATTCGACATGGTATATGGTTTTAGTGTGATTGTGCTCCACCACACTTCCAAAGAGGACATACAGAGTGAAAAGTTTAACTGGAACAAATTCTGTAACTTAATAAATAAAGGTTTGTCGCAAAATTTCTGAAACACCTTAATTTTTATTTTCAATGGGACATATTACAAAGAGGTTTGTTTATTTTTTTATTTGTGTAGGGGTTACAGCAACTTTCAATTTTTAAATGACAGGGTAGGTTGATTAATTTTTTATTTTAAAGCTTTTCCAATTGCAAATACAATTACTTATTTTTTTGTTACTTTTTATAAGCAATGTGTCGGGAAAAAATAAAATAAGGAAATGTTTACTGAAACTTCTTTAATGTATAACATTTTTTTCTTACTTGATAAGCCACAATAACTATTACATATTTTATCACCTGCTCGATAGTTGTTTGACCAATTTGAACTGAATGTGATCGATTTGTTAATACTTGTTTGATTTCAACGTGTTAAAAAAATTAAAAAGAAAGAAAATGCCCTATTTAACCGAGACGCATCGTATCGAAATTTTAATAATGATCGGATATGGGGACAGAAATCGGACACAGATTAAAGTCACTCGTTTGTTTGCTGAACTTCATCCAGAAATATCTCCAGTTAATCGAAGTACGATTAGCAAAATCGAAGCTCGATATCGGAAGTTGGGCCACATGAAGAAAAATCGAGGAAGAAACTTGGTTGAACATGTTGTTGGAAGTTGAAGAAAACCCAGTTACTCCAGCTAGGCAAATAGCTCGCGTTCAGGGTCTCAGTCACACAAACGTTTTAAAAATTCTAAAAGACCCAGAAAGCACCCATATAAGACTCAAAACCTGTACGAGCTTAAAGAAGATGATCCTGATAGTAGACTCGACTTTTCCGAACAAATTATTGCTTCTAACGATGTTGGGCAAATTGGTTTGGTATGGGTGCTGCTTTTTGATGAAGCTACGTTCTCTGGATGCGTGAATACCATACTCAAAGGCCTCAAAAAACAAACGTTTGGGCTGGCATTATTGGGGATCGCATAGTAAGTCCTGTATTTTTCAATGAAAATGTAATCGAACTGACATACCTAACTATGCTGATAAACCGGTTCCTACTTTAGCGATTTTATTCCCCAATAATATGTAATAATAAACTTATACCTTTTATTAAGGTTTTTTCAATTTCTTTAGATGTAGCGACTTGTATGAACGCCTAAAAGTCTTATTTCACGATGCAAACCCTTCATGCCCCATTACCGCGCAAAAAAAAACGTTTAAAATTTGAACCACCTTCACAGATATCAGTCTTATACATCTAAAATGACCTATACTTGATATAGCTTACTCAAAACAAAATATTTTACATAGGAAATTCAACCATTCGACCTCCGTTGCGCATCAGAGAAAGGCCGATTCCCGTCGCAACGATAATGCAATAACGAAATTACAGAAGGCGTCCTTTCAGCATTTGAATTACAAACGAACCCTTGATTGGACGTGACATTTTTTCCGTTTAATTCATGCGTAGCTGCTCGTTGTAATTCACCGTGCCAGATTGGAGGAAATTGAAATTCTAGCAGCTCCTCCGGTACGTATTTTGATTATATGGTAATATTTTTTATGTCTAAGAGGTGCACAAGGCATCCGCCAGCGGGTTCAGATGCCTCGACGAATATAACCCGTATTTAAAGTAGGAAGACGTAGGTACATGCTTTTATACTGATCACTGCTTATAATGACAGAAAAAAAAAAAATCACGCGATAAAACTAGGGCAGTGGTCCCCAAACTTTCTGTTTTAAAGACTACAGTTAAACTCTTCGAAAACTATCTTAAAATGTTGACATTTTACTTTTACTTCTTAAAGGTCAAAAACGAAACAGACTTTTTTTTACTTACTAACTTAATTGGTTAAATTGCTTCAGTAACATGACTACTTATTTTTTTAAATTTACTTGTTTCAATTGAACAAATTTTACAATTCAAACTAATCAACTACCATTATTTTCTTTCTTCGAAACTTGCAAATTGAGGTTCCCAATGTTACCAGTGAATCAAATTTATTGCCAGACGTGAAGATAAGCAAATCTCTTAAAAACTATATATCGTTCTTAAGGTGCAATGATGCAGCAATTATTTTTTCTAGAGACTATCAAACATCGATACTGACCGAGCAACTGAATGAAAATGGTAACGCAAATCATAAACGAGTAAGAGTGTAATGTAATAGTGACAAATGTCATCTCAGTATGCGTCTTGTCGGGAGTTGTAATGACAACCACATAACCTCTGTCTCTATACCTTGTACTGTCATATCTAATAGTTCTTCTACAAGGCCATTATTTATTTTGAGAACACCACTCTTTGAAGTCATTGTAAGCTGTTTGATACAGTTCATAGTTGTGATACTGCACTTTCAGGAAAATATTGTTCATCGCTTGAAAAATCCATTTGGCTTTCAACTTCATTAATACTTAAGGAGGTTTATCGGGTACGGAGGTACGCCTAAAGTCTAACGAAAGTTTCTGTAGATTCGCTAGTGACTAAAGTAGTAAACCTTTAGATTTGTCAGCGTTGCACTTGGCTGGCTCGCTACCCTCGGCGTTCGATCATTCTGTTTGCTTGGACACTTGCAAATTTCAAATAATACGCTACGCCGAGACCGCGGCGTTGCCGCTAACATGCATATGGAGGTTAAGTTAGTCAACGACAGCAGTTTGAAGGAGAATTATTATAAATTATGTATCTTACAAGTATCTAATTGATTTCTACGAGCTGTCATACGGTTCTTTAGATGTCGGTTTCCTATTTATACAAGTTGCTGTGGAAACTGTTCGTCAATTGTTGCGCATTCTATGTGGAAAGACCAAAAAAATCTGCATTCTCATAAGACTTCGTACTAAATCGTGAAAAATTATTTTATTAATATCTCGTCTCTTAGGTATCCAAACTAGTCATAATTTTGTTTGAGGATTTTCTTCATATTAATTTTTTTATGAATATTTGTTCGTCAATTCCAGATTCCTTAACACGAAAGGTAATAGAAATAGCACGTCACAATTGGATTTGGATTAAATAAATGTATCTACACTACACTACTGGCTACACTACATTACTGGAACAAATTAAAGGAACAAACAATTTTCATGTTTTTTTTTAGTGATTTTCAGAAGGCTGTATCTTCATAAAAAAAGGTCGCATCCAGATAAAAAAAGGGTTTTGAAGCTTTAAGTCTCTAGTTTCAGGATATTTAGATAATATTTTTTTTAGCTATAGTTATTGAGCAATCAAAAGAAATAACTGAAGAAAAAATGTTCCAAAATTAAATTTTTTTTTCGACTGTCCATGGACTCAGAAGAATATTATCAAACTCAATCAATACAGAGGTCAGTTACCTTATTTATTCATAGTTTTTTTTCAATTTGGTTTTTGAAAGGTCTCCGTGCGATTATTGGCTGCCGAGATATCGATGGTTGAATGAAAAATAACACTTTAATCTTTAATCATGGATCTCTGCAATAAATTATTGCACAGTAAATGAAAGGGCAGTTTTGAAAACGTGAATAAATTTTCTACGAGGACCTGCCATGGTTTTACCAGATTTTTTTTTTCATCATAGACAACCATTTGAAAAAAGTGCAAAAAAATAACTTCTTATATTTATTTTGGAAATCTACTGCTAATTTATAAATATTAATGAAACGACTAATGTTGAGAGAAATTTTTACAACTCAGGATACACACAAACCCTGAAAATTAACAAGTTGGTGCATCAAACCGTTTTTCTGTTCCAAGCGATCAGTTTTGGTAAGAATTAAAGGAATTATCAAAATGATAAAGTATATTTTTTCTCGACTTTTTCCATAGTTGCATTAGATTTAGTTTAAACTTAAGAAAACTAAAAAAAAAAAAAATATTTTTTTTTTGGAAATGTTGCTGTACGATTCCGGTCTTTGCTTACCATAATTATACTACCTCAAAGAAAATTTCGTCCTCGATTTACACACACTCATAAGATTGATTGATTTTCCATATTTTCTGCGAAGTTTACTTGCGTTTCAAAAAACATTTTCTTCGAAAACACAAAAAAAATTAATCAAAAGTTTTGTAAACTTATTTTTTTTATTTTTATCATGGTCGGGCAGTTTTGATTTGAGCCGGAAGTCACTCGTTTCTCAAAGGTCCAATAATTTCTCAAAAAAAAAAAATCGAAAAATTTTTAAAATTAAAATTGATGTCAAAGATGAAAAAAAAAATTTTTTCTTCTAAAACCATTACAAGTCCTTGTAAAGAATTTATTCAAGTTTTCAAAACTGCCTTTGAATTTACTGTGCATTTTCTTGCATATCGATGATTAAAGACAAAAATGTTATTTTCCATTCAACCATCGACATCTCGGCAATCAATAGTCGCACGCAGACCTTTCGAAAATTAAATTGAAGCTGAATAAATAAGCTAACTTGACCTCTATATTGATTAGGTTAGAAAAAATTTTCCTGAGCCCATGGACAGTCCTAAAAAAAAAATTGATTGCTCGATAACCGTAACTCAAAAATGTTTGTTTGAAGATTTTGAAGCTAAAGACTTCAAGCTTCAAAACGCTTCTTTGTTTATCTCGATTTGACCAATTTCCACGGATATACAGCCTTTCGAAAATTACTAGAAAATTAACGAAAATTTCATTTTTTTTTATGTATGAAATGGTCCAATAAGACTGAAATCATATTTAAATATTTCTGTAATTTTATTTAAATTATTCGTAGGCACTTTTCTGTAAATATTTAGAAACACTTATAATTTGTAAATTTCTTCCATTATTTCTTATCTAATTTTTAAATCACTTTAAACATATTCCAAAAACTAATTAACCATCCTTCTTTCCCATTATGGCAAATACGCGCCCACACCTGAAATAAATCTTGTAACGTCCACTTTAGCCGTCTATTGCCTACCACTTGAACCCATTGAGGCATCACCACCTTAATCCGACTAATAGCCAATTAATTTCCGCGAGGCCTTCCACGTTTTTCAACCCAGACGAGTTGCGGATCTATGCCGTCCTCTTTGACCGTTGTCCGATGAGAGGACGTGTTATTCCGGTACGGATCTGGTTCATGATTCAACCAGCATCCGGTCTACATCGCTGGACGACGAGACAGACCGTGATGTCGTTTCAACGGCTCGGAAAATCCAATTTGATGGATGGCAGATTAGATGGTTTGATAGTTTTGAATGGGCTCCAATGTTGGTCGTTGTAGATGACGGTTGAACAGGGTGTACAGAATTTAGCAGCTGTTTTCTAGGTTCTCCTATGGAATATGAATATGTTACAGTATTCCTTGTTAGTTATGAGACCGTCACCAAAGTCTTTCTTAACTATATTTTACAGCGGAATATCACTCTGATGTTAGAGACCGTAGATAGGAAAATATGGCTGACATCGGCAATGCAAAGAAAAATCCAGTATTTTTATAATATAAAATTTTCTTTTAATTTTATTAGAATGCATTTTTTTTCTAGCAAACTTCGTTAAATATAAATCCTTCGTAAATTTTTCTTGTGTTTACATTATTCCTTCTACGAGTGACTTGATAACTGGAAAAGGATTTTTGAGAAAAGGCTGAAGTAGACAGGATGACATAAAAATTGAATTCAAATAAATAGAGTGTATCCCAATAAGCTGTGTACATGGAGCAACTACAGTACAAAATGGGCAGAAATAACTTTGAATCTAAGATGAACAATATATACAGGTTTGACGAACAAACCGATATGTTATTGGTTCTAGGGTTTTGTGAAGGAAACTGCCGTGTATCATGAAGGATATCCATAGCCTCCAATTCCAAATCATCAACCTTTCTGAAATATTAAAAGACGTCTTCGAGAAACTGCTTACTTTAAAATTAAGAGAGGTAATGCTGACCGTCTTCATCAAGCTCTTACATCCATTGTGGATGAAGAAATTCTGGAAGTGGTGGAGGAGAACCCAGCAACCAGTGTCTTAATCCAGAGGCACAATATAACGAGCGTTCAAATAAAAACGTGGTCGAAGTTGGCTCTGACACATTGGACGTAGGGAGTAGCTTATAGCGACCAACTTAACCTCATTTCTCAACGAGCTGTATAGCAGCTGTCAGTTTCAATAACGTTAATGACTATATAACTTTATTTTAAAGAATAATCGTGATAACAATAACAAACAATTAAAGGAGCTGCGGAAAGTGTCCCCCTCCTTGTTATAACAATAAATTAAAGCAGCTGCTGAAAGTGTCCCCCTCCTTGTTCCAAGCACTTTTCACACCTGTTCCTCAAAGAATTAAAGACATTTTCTAAGATGCTCGGGGTATTGTTAATTTCACGAATCTTGTCTATAAGTCGAGCCTGCAGATGGTTTAAATCAGGAATAGGCAGTTCAAAAATAGTGTTTTTAAGGTAAGGCCACAAAAAGAAATCACACGGCGTAATATCACATGACCTCGGTGGAAATTCATGTTCAGCATTGAGACTTATTAGTCGATTTTGGAAAACTTCCCTCAACATATTCATCGTCTCGCCTGCCGTATGTGCCCTTGCGCCATCTTGTTGAAAGTAAAAGTTTGTAATTTCGTTTTCTTCCAGCTGGTTAACAAAAGGAGCGATAATTTCTTCTCTATACCTTTGCGCAGTAAGAGTACCATTAAAAAAAATAGGTCCATAAATCCTCCTTCGATTGAGAGCACACCAAACTCCAATTTTTTGAGCGTGTAGAGGGCCCTCGACAAAAAAGTTATCTGGTTTTTCAGAAGACCACATTCTCATATTCTGTGAGTTTACGTAACCACTTAAATGAAACCAGGCTTCATCAGAAAAAAAGGTGATATTATGAAGTTCACCGTAGTTGTTTAAAAACCATTCACAAAATACAGCCCGTCGCGGAAAATCAACTTCATGAAGTTCTTGCTGACAAGTTAAACGATAGGAGAACAAACGCAAATCTTTTTTTAACACTGTGTGGCAGGTACCGACTGATACTCCCACCATTTGTGATAAAACACGTACAGAAGTTCTTGGCGCATTTTCCATTATTTGTTGGACATTTTCTTTTAATTCTTCAGTCCGCTTTTTAGGTCGGCCGCTTCCTTCTTTTCTTGTTACACTGCCCGTTTCACGAAAAACATTAACACAACGCTGAACTGCACTTTGAAAAATTTTGTACTCAACAACGCCGGGAAATTGATTTTGAAATTCTATGAAACATTCCTCAATAGAATACTTCCATATTCCATCAATCTTGCGTCCATTTCTAAAGTAGGACTCTATGATAAACACTTTTTGTTCTTGAGAAAACACCATTTTAAACGCTTTTTAAAACGAAAATATTCAAATTGATAGCGGCGATATAGCGCTTTGACAGATGACGTTTAAGTTCATTTGCTATACGCTATGCCCTACGTCCAAATTTTCAGAACCAACTTGACCACGTTTTTATTTGAACGCTCGTTAGTTTCAAAAGAAAGTGATCAGAGTAATCTCGGAACAACTGATTCATCCTTTTCATACAGTTCAACAACTTCTACCTGTTGATCCTTGTCACTGGCCACCCCGTTCACTTGATTTAAATCGCTTTGATTTTTTTTTGGGGTGTACATTATGAGCATATAATATTCGCGATTGCTAAATAAATACGCCATTTTCAAAAGAAAACTTGAAAATACGGCTATTAAATGTACTCTTGAAAAACAGCACAGCAATCACTACAACAATGTATTACAAACTGACTTTCGAATACAGTCCTGCTTCATAAAAAATCTACAAACTTGGAAAAAGTGTTACAGAATTTTTTGTAAGTACTTGTCGCAATAAAATACATGTATTTCAGCAGTTCCAAAACAGTTTTAAACACATTTTTAATTAGCTTTTTTGTCTATGATCTTAAACTTCCGATACAATTTTGGGGACATCAGTTAACTCAGTTTTTGTTCCTTTAAATTTTTGACATAAGTTCATTAACACCCTGTATTGAACAGTTCTTATGAGAGAACAGTTCGATTCTGTTAGAAGTTATTTTGTTTGTGTTATCAAATAAATTATTTTTGAAATAACAAACTTATTTCAAGAGTTTAAGCGAAAATGCATTAGTAGTGATCTAATGACAGGTATAAATAGATATTCACTCATTCATAGCATAACCAGGTGCATAAAGAGATGCATGAAGTAAGGATTAGTCGTACAGTACAAGCGAGTCAAAGGCTTATCAGTGGACTTGGACTTGAAACCGAGTCAGCAAGTTATAATAGAATTCACACCATTAATGAAACACGATCAAATGATTTATTATCTTGTTTACATTCAGTTGCGTTTGTTATTTAATAGGGGTGCTTAGGTTCGAGTTGGCGTTGGAAATGCGGAATTAGTTATTTTTTATTTTATAATTTTTTTGCTTGCATCTACAAGTAAAAAACCGTTCGTGAATGCAAAAGCGACTTCGCAATATTTTTTCGAGAACTGCTCCAAAATATTGTTAACAAAAATTTGGAAAGTTTAGGATACACTTATGAATGAACGTCTGGAGGAAGGAAAAATCCCAAACGCCTTTATGAGTGTACAGTAACTAATAGCGCGTTTCCTGCTATTAGCGTTGCATCTCGCGGGGCAATTCTGCGAAGTAGACTCCTGAGCGTTAAGTGTTGTTAGATGATCGCATGCTGGATATCTCGCCTCACCGGAGGCCAAGAAAAAGGCCCACACTTACCTGGAGAACATACCCCATAACTAATCGATGCTTACCGTTGACATTAATAATTATTATGGTGGCCAGATTTTTCTGCCAGCTCTGATAAGGCTCCAGCATAGCATATCTGGAAGTGGTACATTGCTGTTTGGTTGTGGGCAGAACTTGATGGCGGACAGTGCAGTATTTCAACTTTCCGGGATGCGTTACATTCTATTGCCAAAAGTATTATTTCAACGGAGTCTCCCAATCGATATCCGTGTTTTATTTACCTGAGATCTCAGTTGATTGATCAGCTTTTAGAATAACTGATATCAGCTGAGATTTCGGGTAAATAAAACAGTGTTAATGACAACAACGAACGATTGGTTTTATAGGTTATTGTGTCTACGAATCAATGTTACAAACTGTGGCAATAAAAATTCTAAGTGAGTGACAAATGAAATATTTCTGGAGTTCAATTATTCTGGATCTTTCTTTATAATTAATCGAACCCAGTTCTCCAGTCAGTAAGACTATATTAAATATAACTGTTAATTCAAGATTAATTGAAAATCAGAAACAATGTTTTAGAAGATCAAAAGATTTCTAAGGTTTTTTTTAGAATTTTCCAAGTGTTTAAAAGTCTTTCAAATCTTAAGCCTCTATAAGGATAGAAGTATTCACTTGATATTGCAGATTCATGAAACATCTGATTAATATTGAAAATAGAAGATCAAACTTCTGTGTGTATTTAAAATTTACAGTTTGATCAATACCAGAAAGAAGAGCAATAATATTCTAAATAAGTTTTGCTGGAACAGTCTTTAATCGCATTCATCGCATTCTAATCGGAAGTATTAGGTCAAGAGTGTAATAAAACTCCATCTTTTGAAGTCGAGTGTCACACTATTGTTCAATATGTCGCATTTGCAAGTTGAAAGCCATCGAAGTATGAAATTTTATCAATAGAAGAAACACAGACTTGGTTTCAAACAAGTTTGTCTTGTTTGGGACTGTTTGCAACTGCTAAATCAATTGAGAAATAGTGATATGCTTAGACTATGTTAGGTGATAGGGTATAAAGTCATTGGAGGAGATAAAATGGGTTTTCTAGGACTAAGACATCTGTTACAGTGTCGTTAAGTAGATTGTTTCGAGATGGGTGCAAGGTCAACATCGTGAAGCGAAGAAGATGTTGAATGCTCTCTCGCAGAAAGAAACAAATGAAAAGGCGAGTCTATTCAGGCTCGGATAAGTCTCTGGACTTTTAACAGAGTACAATCGATCGAAGAAGCGTCTCTAGAATACATAATCAGTAGAGAATTGAGTCTGTCGCTGTTGCAGTTGAAATGGGCTTGTGTTGCATATCCTGGACGAATGTCCTTGATAAACCTTCACGAGGAAATTAAGGAAAATATCACCAGCCCTCAGACTCTGAAGAACCGACCCACAGTGCAGGAAAAGAAAAGAACAGAATATTGTTCAACCTGACCAATAATTGAATGAAGTTGCTAGGACCCACCTGACGATCTCTGCCGCTGCGCCCTGGGCGGGTACGGCCCTGCCCGGCCAGCGCAGCGTTATGAATACATTTCACGGGCACACACATGCTCCTCGCGAGTTGTCCAGCCGGCGGCGGTGCTGCCTCTGATTCAGGATGGTCGGTCGGAGGAGCAGCCACAACTGCCGGTGCTGGTTGGCATCGGACGCAGCAGATATGACACGCAACTCCACGCTGCATTCCATTATGGAAGCGACTCAAGGGACGTCCGTCGCGGCACGTAAGCTCAGGGTGTCTCGCTTGGTCCCGCGAGGTACCCAAGATGGTCAGCAACGGCAATAATGCCTGGATTTTTAAGTACACGACAAATTCTGCTCTTTGTTGTCGTTTTGTGTATTATCCTGCAATTGTCTAATTGTTGACATTGCCCACTGTTTTAGGGAATGTTAGGTCATCCGCGGCTACGGGGCGCCGCTGTCGTCGCCGTCAAATGTAAGAAAGGGTGCCTCAAAAAGAGACTGTTGCTTCAACATTTATAGTATATTAATAAAAGTAACAAACGTAATAAATAGTAATGATAAATGCGCCATTTGTCGAAGAAAGTCAATGATCCTGCATCATAAATTACGTCAAATATATTAATATACAGGGCCTTCTTAAATGTTCACAAGTGACCACAGAGCTTAGGCAACCTAACATTGCACGATTGGTACCGGTGACGAATATTCCCTAAATCTTGGACTCACCAATATTAATGATTCGTTTACAATGAACAATAATATACCAATACNGGCGGGTACGGCCCTGCCCGGCCAGCGCAGCGTTATGAATACATTTCACGGGCACACACATGCTCCTCGCGAGTTGTCCAGCCGGCGGCGGTGCTGCCTCTGATTCAGGATGGTCGGTCGGAGGAGCAGCCACAACTGCCGGTGCTGGTTGGCATCGGACGCAGCAGATATGACACGCAACTCCACGCTGCATTCCATTATGGAAGCGACTCAAGGGACGTCCGTCGCGGCACGTAAGCTCAGGGTGTCTCGCTTGGTCCCGCGAGGTACCCAAGATGGTCAGCAACGGCAATAATGCCTGGATTTTTAAGTACACGACAAATTCTGCTCTTTGTTGTCGTTTTGTGTATTATCCTGCAATTGTCTAATTGTTGACATTGCCCACTGTTTTAGGGAATGTTAGGTCATCCGCGGCTACGGGGCGCCGCTGTCGTCGCTGTCAAATCTAAGAAAGGGTGCCTCAAAAAGAGACAGTTTGTTGCTTCAACATTTATAATATGGTAATAAAAGTAACAAACGTAATAAATAGTAATGATAAATGCGCCATTTGTCGAAGAAAGTCAATGATCCTGCATCATAAATTACGTCAAATGTATTAATATACAGGGCCTTCTTAAATGTTCACAAGTCACGTGACCACAGAGCTTAGGCAACCTAACATTGCACGATTGGTACTGTAATATAACAACCCTAGGTTCGACAAAAAATAAGTAAACGTAGTTGTGGCCAAAAACATGTGATCGTCATAAGGACTACCCACGTTGTGTGTATCCATTTTCAATTGACCGGAAGGCGCTGGCTACCAACTTTGTAGAGGGGATGTATGGTTCAATTATATAAAACAAAAGCAGAGTAAATACACCTAACCTTTATTTACATACAATTCAAATTAAACATGTGACAAATAGAAAGAACAACAAAAACATTAACAACCATTAAACATAAAAGGAGAGTGCCAGGCTCACCTAGAGCTCCTGCGGGGAAAGAGCATGGCAGAGAAACCCACGATCGTTGCTCTTACCACCCAAATATAAATACAAAAACACCGACTAACCAAAGGAATAAATTAAGATCCTTTGCTAATGATAAATAAGTCTTGTCCCATTTAATGTGTCACTAAATGT
>NW_019416279.1:19496-23575 GCF_000390285.2 Anoplophora glabripennis
AATAATAATAATATCTCTACTCCTCATTCTAACTACGAGAATTAGCCCAGAAGTCGGAGACTTGTGCGGGAGAGGAGGCGGCATATTATTATTACGCAGGCCGCATTTGCGCCCAGGAACGACTTATGTTGGTAGGCCCTAACCACCATTCAGTGCAGGAATGAGGGAAACCTGGAAAACCTCATTAATTAGGGGGGTGGTCAAATGCCAACCGGTGTCAATCTCTCACATTGACCCAAGCCAACATTCTTCCACCCTACCATACCTGCACAGAGGGTGCCAATCCTCCGTACAAGCATAGCTAACCTACGGTCTACCGGGCGCGGGATTCGAAACCCGGGCAGATCGACACATCGATTTAAGTACTGACGCCTTAAACCGTGCGGCTATCGATCGTGTGATAGTTTCTCTTGAAAAATTAGACCAATCACAGCCGATGAAACAAAAAATTGTGTTTTAATGTAACCTTGATCTTATTATTTTAATAGTTTTTAGTTTTACCCAAATTTAATGGCCAACATGAAGGAAATAAAATGTTCCAAACAAAATTCCTGGTCACGTGGCTCGTAAACATTTATCGCTCTGTATAACGTATAACATAAAACTGGGGACAAAACTGAAGGGCAACTTTTGCCTTATTTTCGTAATATCTTTGATATTTATTAATATTTTTGTTCACTTTTTATACATATTCAGTGGTTTCCAAAACGCGTATTTTGCATTAGATTCAACTCAGTTAATCAGCGAGTTTTTTTATACTTGTATCTACTTGTACTTAATAGTAACTATTGTAACTTGTAGGATCAGATATTTTATTGAGGTTTGAAGCAAAAGGTCGAAAGGGCGATATTTCTAAAAACAATTTTATACAAATTTCAAGAACTAACAATCCGAACAACTTGGTAGAAAAGAACGTTAACATTTACAATCTCTTTATAATTATGTCAATCAGAAAAAAATATCAAAGTATCAACAGTAACTAGATGTTTAGTTGAAATTATAAAGACAGGTATTATAACTCCTTTTTCGAGAATATTGAAGTCCCATCGCTTGACGTAATGTAGAAAGGTAGAAAGGAAAACCTGAAGAAGGAGAAGGGCTATTTTAGTTCTGCCCTCACTATTTACACTACCAAGTAGATGACGCTTTGAGCAACCCAAAGTGTGTTCGTTTGAGATATCCGAGTTAACTCAGATGTTATACTAAGTACTTGGAGTAAAATAATGATGGTATTTATGGAACGTTTTTAAAAATTATGTGAAAATGAACACTTTTACTTAAATGACATGAAAAACACTAATGATTCGGTTATTTAATCGAATAAAAAAAATTAATAACATTAGTCATCATTTAATTGGTCTTATTTGGGTAAATGCTCAAAAATACCTCCATTGTTGTTTGAATCTGATGAAAAGCAGTATTTATTCTTTTTTCTAACTGTTCATGTGTATTAATTTGTTCGCTGTATACCAGCTGTTTAACAGCACCCCACAATTGAAATCCAGTGGGTTGAGGTCTGGTGTTTTCAGTTCGTTTTTTAAGTTTTACTCAAAAATCAGGCATTTTTCAAATAACATAAGAGAATAGTAATTTGTAGAAAATTGAAAGACGAATCCGAAAATATCATGATTGTTACCGTAAAGCAGTAGCGTACTATTTTATTTAGAAAAATATGCCACCGAAACCCTGAATCTCCGTCATTGAAGCATCTAAATTGCAGGAAAAGGCCTCAGATTTTGGTTAATGTTTACATGTGCCCAATTTTAAATTATTTCACTTAATTATTAAAAAAAAATAAAAATATTTTTTTTTTAATTTAACACCCTGTATCTTTTTAACGAAACGTCCTAGATAAAAACTTTATAGGAAAAAAAAAAATAAAATTCACCAAAGAATACGAAGTTTTATTTTTAGTCACCGTTTGTGAATCACACTGTATATTATTATAATTATTGTTATATACCATATGAATTTGACTAGGTTTTGTATTTTTTTTATAAAGATTAACGTGATTGTGCAAAAAAATCTACATGATACTTAATCAGAACGTGTCATTGGCCTTGAAAACAGATTTTCTCGATCAGTAAGAGGTACTTATGATTATGTATCGTAATATACCTACTATCAGCACTAGTATCAACCATTCATCACCAAAGTCCTAGCTCCTAGGAATGGGAAACCCATTTTAAATTTAACACACAAAGTATTTAAAGCAACTATGTATTACGGCGACCGTAGAATATTTACATAGTCTTCGCTTATCTATAAATTCGGCAAAAAATGGATTGTTCTGTGAAGTCGTGCAGATATTTCCTCTTTTCCAGAATACGCGCAGCTTCTTCGTTTACGTACTGGCTATTTTTTCATGCAAATCACAACGAGTACGCATCTTTAATGACTGTTTATCTCAAGCTGGTGATAAAGCCTGGCCTTAATATGAAATAAAAAGACAGGTTGGGACATACTGAGTGCTTTTCACAGGATCAATATTTTGGGTAATGACAGTATATTGATAATAAACATCGTATTTTAAGTAGTTGCAGATTACTTACATAACAAATGAAATGAGAAGGTAAAGAAATTAGCACTAGATCACGAGCTACAAATGAACTTCTACCAACTAGTCATCAAGCGTTGATTAAATTAAATTTAAATCTAAGAAACTTTCGGTGGTTTTAAATGAGAACGAATTGGCATTTTTAATTCTTCACATTTTAAATTTGACATTTATTTAGTACCTACGTCACCAAACCAAGTACCTATCAGTGTTAATCTGTGAGAGTAGCTATCGCCTTCGGTAGACTAAACAGAAATGTGTTCATTATCTCTTAAGCTAGCAATAAACGTCTTGGAATCGTTATGTCTTCATCTGTGCCAGATAAATATTGAATTTTATTTCCACGCTTATCTCGGATGTCACCTCGATGTTGTTGTATGCGTCTTAGATGGCCTTAGATAGGAATATACTTCTGTAATATATGATCAGGTATTTTTAGACCGTATACGAAAGTTTTCGTAAATTAATTTTGGAGAGAACTTCCATGTGAAGGCTATACTTTAACTATAAAATAAAAACAGAATCTAAAAGTTGCTCTTAAAAATTTAAGGTCAATGAAATGTTGAATGACAAAAAAACATTTGTATACGCCACCTTGTACAAAATCACTAATTTGGCAACGCAAGTAACTGCCAAAGCCAGGAAAGTAAACAAAGTAGTAATGTACCAACGTTATTAGTCAGTAAAGAACGAAACAAGATATAAGCTGTCTAAACTTGACCCACATTTTTGGTGCGTCGTTCGATTCTTGTAGGTAGTGGTTCCTGAATACTCGAATTTATGATACGACCAACACAATTCGACAAACATTATGCAAAATATGTAACACTTTTCGTGGACAAAGTTTCATAACATATTTATATAAATTTCGGACACCTGATGCAGATGGCAATGTTGATAGCCATTGTTGAATGCAAATTGTCATTTTTTTTCCTTTCCTGGGTTGGAATGTACCTCACTGTGTTTCTGTATTTGATGATGTTGTAGATGAAGATATTGAAGGAATATTTATTACAGATACACATATTCCGAGTTCTATACATCAGCATGTGTATAAAAGTTGTCAAAAAAGATGCCCTGAAAAAATTATCTCATTTTTTGTCATACCAAGCCATTTATGGCACTTTTTTGAAACACCCTATATATTTAACATTGTTTAGTTTTTTAGTTTATTTTAAAGCTAATTCAAGGAAATTCAATTGTATATTTTTAAAAATCTTATCAAATGAAGTAAAAACAATAAAAAATGTAAACTGTTTTTTCGGAGAAATAGATACATTTTTACCGGTGTGAAATCATCCACAGCCACACTTTTAGGTAGGACTATAATCGATAAAGTTGTGGCCATAAAAAAATTCGAGATTTACTCAAGTTTTCTAAATAATTCATATGCGGCTGATCACAGAATATTAAAAACGTGGAAATTTAAAAACTGCTCCCACCATTTTTGTTTTTCAGGCCGTCAGGGATGGTGAAAAGGGGTGGAATTGCAAAAATTCGAAATAATTCAAATAAAAAAAAA
>NW_019416279.1:24259-42124 GCF_000390285.2 Anoplophora glabripennis
TGATAAAACACGTACAGAAGTTCTTGGCGCATTTTCCATTATTTGTTGGACATTTTCTTTTAATTCTTCAGTCCGCTTTTTAGGTCGGCCGCTTCCTTCTTTTCTTGTTACACTGCCCGTTTCACGAAAAACATTAACACAACGCTGAACTGCACTTTGAAAAATTTTGTACTCAACAACGCCGGGAAATTGATTTTGAAATTCTATGAAACATTCCTCAATAGAATACTTCCATATTCCATCAATCTTGCGTCCATTTCTAAAGTAGGACTCTATGATAAACACTTTTTGTTCTTGAGAAAACACCATTTTAAACGCTTTTTAAAACGAAAATATTCAAATTGATAGCGGCGATATAGCGCTTTGACAGATGACGTTTAAGTTCATTTGCTATACGCTACGCCCTACGTCCAAATTTTCAGAACCAACTTGACCACGTTTTTATTTGAACGCTCGTTACATACTTATTTCATATATTGTTATGTTTAAATAATGTAGTAATTCAAAAAAATATTTTGTATTCTTGGTGTTTTATTATCGCCCTTGACAAATACTATTCAAGAAAAAAATATTTGCTACAATGAGATTGTTTGTTGTTTACACATTTTACTTAGGATAAACATTAATCTCTAAACAAAGCACATTTTGAATCGACAGGATTAGATTTTATAAATGTTTTTTATCTAAAAAAATATTTGCCCTTTTCACAAAATTGCTTATAAAAAAACATACATTTTGTTATTAGTTTTTGCATATTTTTACTCTATCTTGAAGGTGTTAGGCTAATACAAAGTAAAAACAAATAGATTTTTTATTTGGTGATTAGTCTTTGTTAAAGTTGATAATAGAACCACAAAGATACAAAATATAG
Organism: Anoplophora glabripennis; assembly: GCF_000390285.2. Lineage (NCBI taxonomy): Eukaryota > Metazoa > Arthropoda > Insecta > Coleoptera > Cerambycidae > Anoplophora > Anoplophora glabripennis. The sequence continues at coordinate 25,131 of NW_019416279.1, forward strand.
TTTTGTCTCTGTGGATAGATAGCTTTTGTAAACACTGTTTGACAGAAGATGTATTAACATTTTTTTAAATTTGTTTGAATTAACATAACACCTACCTTAGAAATATATGTTTTTTGTAAATAAAAACATAATTCGATTGTTTCCAATTTTTTTTTATATATTTAAAAAGATTTAGTTGAAATATTTAACTAAGTATCACTTTATAGATCTTTTCAAGGCCTAATCTAACAGTTTAATTAAAAAAGAGAACGCTTGATTAGAACAAAATGATAACTATTTAAAAATAATTTGTGAAAATTTTTGAAAAATGCCAAATATTCAGATTTCGATTTTATGAGTTTATTTGAAAAGTTGTATGAAATAAATAACACATTTTTAAGTACAGCTTTGTTCATCTATTCGAATTCAGAATCATATTTTTATTATGACTTTTCGTCTTTCAGCCACCACCACCAGAATCAATTTTTGTATTTTTATTTCCTTTTGATTTTCAATATCTAACCGCTTAATGGCGTTTCAGACTACAAAACGCGTCGTCAGTGTTATTTTGTTAACAAATATTAGTTGGTAGACATTGATTAGTAGATCATGATCTAGTCCACCAATTCATCACAGGGTCTTCTTTGATTTTTTCATTGAAAACTTCATTTACTAAAAAAAATTAATGTAATTTTATCAGAAAATAGACAGATATGTTGAAATTGCAGATAAAAAATTGCGTACGTCTACAATTGCCACAACCTCATGCTCATAATCTTTGAAAATTCCATTCGATTTGATCAGTGGGTGTTACTTGTGTCAATGGAGATTGTAAAGGTGGTCAAACGTATTTTTCCCTTTGTTACATAACGTTGTTTCCGTTATGTCGCCTTTCTATATCCCGGTATCCTAGTAGGCTTTACTCGTGCTCTTAGATCGGGTGCGTAAAGAAAACTGCTATTGTATTTCCAATCACAGCCATATATTCGGCCGCAATTTCTTTAAATCAATATTAATTGACCACAATTGACTTGTAAGTATCATTCGGGCGATGGAAAATATATTTGATGTGACAAGGAATACTTTGATTTGATTAAAGTGAGATTGTGTGTTCTACAAATATATTTATAGGATTACCTTAATGTTAAAATTAATAGTAAGAATGGCGATAAACATATAACTACTAGGAATATATCCAGTGACGGTTTCTTTGGACCATGTCACTGAGAAGAATAAGACATAAATTTGATTTTATATTATTGGGACTCTATTCAAATTCTCTCTAGTTGTATGCGTAATTATACAGGTAATTGTTTGTTTTGTGCTATAAAACGTAAGATTTTCCCAGTATATTCATAATATTAATATTAAATCAAAGAATTTTATTTTACTTATTTTACTAGTTATTTTACCAGCTGTGAAAAATTAATGCAAAAATAACTGCGCTTAAGGGTTCAGTCAATAGTTATTTGCCTTACCAAAAAATTCACACTGAAAAAAGCGGAAAAATATAAAATACAAAATAACATTACTAGACAGGCTGATTCAAAATTCAGTACACATAATTTAGGGGCGTATTTTCGAGGTCAAAATAAGACTTTTTTCCCATAAATGTGGGTCCACAAATGTTTAGTTTTCGATATACAGGGTGTTAAAGTTTTTTATTTTTTTCGATTTTTTAGGAATTTTTTTTTTGTATTTTATTTTATTTGAAATGTTAGACAATACCTAGTTCTCAATAAAAAATGTCAAAATTATTTTAACCCCTCAAAATTAATTTAATCCCATAAAATTAATTTAACCCCTTCAACCCCCAAATTGAAGTTGAAATTCATAATGGATTGTAAAAAAAATTTCTGTCAGTATCTATGGAAATATTTTACATATTTATATAAATAAATATATTAATAATAATTTTACAAAATAATTAATCCTTTAATCAATATACAAAATCCATAATTAAGTATGTAAAATGTATGAAAAAATAAAAAAAAAATATTTAATTTTTTGGGGGTTGAAGGAGTTAAATTAATTTTGAAGGGTTAAAATAATTTTTACAAACTTTTTTTATTGAGAACTATTTAAAACATTTCAAATAAAAAAAATGCAAAAAAAATGTTTTTCAAAAAATTCATTTTTAGGGGGGTAGGGGGTGGTTTTACAAGCGTAGAAATAAGTAATTTTTTCGTCGAGCTACCTAAAATTAGAAAAATAAGGTTCTACGTTACATAGAACCTGATATATTACAAATCTGACATTGTCAGTTTTTTCCTGGTTGAGAGGAAGATCCCCCCATCACCACTCCCGGAAGGGCTACTGCCGCGTACCCTTATTTTGACGGGCTCTAGATTAATCAATTATGGGCAAATTCAATTAAAATTAACAGGGCATAAAGTTTAAACCTTCATTTACAAAGTGTTAAAATTTCAGGTCTTAATGTTTATAACAAATTGCTCTGTGATTTAAAAAAAAAATTGCTAACTCCGGACCTATTGGTCGTAGAAACTTGTCTTTTTTTTTCAATTTGTAGGTTTTTTTACGAGCTTTTGAATGGTGTATATAATTTCTTTCAAAAGTTAAAAACCGCGGAGTTATTTTATTTGTTTATTAAGGAAAAAAGTGCCTTCTATTTGGTAACAATTATATACAACTGAATTTGAAAAAAATATATTTTTTTTAACTAGAGGATACTTGGTGTCCCTTCGAAGAAAATGAATACAAAAATAATGTTTTAGTCATAACCCTGCCTCTGGAATAGCCATTTGAAAATGGGCCTTTTTTTCAAAAATAGGATAAATAAATGGAATTTTGCAAAAACTATTGGACCAATCGAGCCCATCTTTTGGATATCTCTTAAGGATATAAAAACTCACATTTTGGGACAGCTTGGTAAGATTTTATCAATTATTTAAAAAGTTATTAACAATTAAGGAAAAAGCACTTTTTCCGTTTAATTTTGCAATAACTTTTTAGTTTATAAAGCAATTTTAACTTATAAAGCCTCATTTTAAAGATGAGTTTCTCTAGATCAAATCGTCTGTTGAACTTTTTTGCTAAGATTAATAGTTTTTTTACAATAACGCGTACAACGAAAAATTACGAATTTTTGATCTATTTATTGATAAAAAACAATGACACTATACTTTTTTCATGACCTATTTGATGAGACGCCTCTTGTATTATCATTCTCAAGACTCCAACAATAATATCACGCTCAGTAATTTTTACGAGTTCTCCATGATTTTTCACCTTTATTTCTTGGTCTATTAAATTTATTCGTAATTGGCAAAATATCCAAGAAATTAAGATAAAATGAAAACTATGTCACAAATCTTCAGACAAAAGTCATTTTACATTTACTTATATCATTTACTGAAAAGTCCTTAAAATATTGTAACAAATTAATATCCTTGTAACGAAAAAAAAGTAGTAGGACAAGTATTGCTTGAGTTTTTTGTTATGCTTATACGTTTGAGCTAGATAAAACCATTTTTGCACACTGCAGATCTGTAGGTGTACTGTGTCCAAAAATAAAAAATGTAGATTAGTCTGCACTTTTTATTTTATTTTAGAATTGTAGATCTAAAGAAATGTAGCGAGCTAAGGAAACTTCGAAGTTTTCAACTCAATTTGCTTTCTTCATTGAATCAACCTAAAAACGTAGTTCCTGTGAGGTATTTTTTTTTCTTAATTTCCATTCTAAATATTTTCACTTCCTTCTGATTATATGTACACTTAAAAATACTTTAAACTGATCTTTTCAATGACATTTTAACATCTACTTATTACAAAATTAATCGCTCATTTGTGGGTGACAATTTAACCAACATCACCCGTACTAAACTGTCCGTCCCTAGCCGGGACGTAATCGATTGGACAGTTAACTCACGAGTCCTTACACTTAATCGCATTATCTTCTTTCACCGTGAAAATTAAATTAATAACGGATACCTTGTTGGAGAAAACAATACATAATAATTAAATTGTGAAAGGGATCTTTTTTTATATCGCTTTATTCCGTACATTCAGAAAAATGTCAACCGTTCTATGTGACAGTTATCTTCTCCGTTATTTACCGTTAAAGAAATATTTAATATTTTGTACGGATTATTAAATACCTATGTTTATATATTTTTGTCAGATCGACGTAAATTTTCATCTTTCGTATAAAAGTACAGCTATCCGTTTTTCTGACGTTTATTCGATTTCTGGTATCGTGACTTCGGATCCTTTTCTGCCGTCTTTCACAAGTTCGCCGTGCATGGCAATTGGCCGCTAGAAGCGATTAAAAGTAAGCACAGTAATCGAGTAATGATTTATGGCTGCTGTTCATTCAGAAGTATAACGGCATACCGGACCGCGCAAAAACGCAATGCACTGAAGACCATAGCAGGAAAACAGCAAAAAAGCACTCGGTGTACGGTTAAGCGGTCCACACACCGGCCGGCAAGTCTCGAGATTTGCGCGGCGTCGAATTTGTCGAGCGATATTAAATATTCAGCGCTGCAAGTATTAATTAATGGATTAATTTTAATATACAGGGTGATTTAAGTCAGAATGCCGTTAATTTTAACCACGCATTCGGAAGACCTAATAAAAACAGAAAACAAGTAAATTCATATTAGGAAAAACTTTATATTACAAAAATTACTCAAAATTTAATGCTCTTTCAGATGGACCGCATTTGCACGTTCCAGGAATCGAAAAAATTTGTAGTATTGTCATGCCATCTATACAGAAAGATTTGAACTAACATTTCTAACTGAAATTTGAAGCTATTTGAGGGGCCTAACAGTCCAAGTTTCCGGAACTAAAATAAATTTATTAATTTAGGAGATATTGGCAGCGGAAGTGTTAAATGGCACACCCTGTATATTTCAAATAGTAACGAGTACCAATGAACTAACAAATAGCCACCTAGCGAGCAAACTAACTGAAGAGTTTTCAAGGAGTCATATCCTTTGGTTTGGAAAATATTCTTCGTTTGGCTTTCTAGCTCCGATTTCTTGGATTTGAGGTTAGATATTTAAGAATAGAGGCTAGGGGCTTCAAAAATAAAAACTATAAGTTACAGAAAATAGTTTTCAAGGACTTTTATTCTTAAAACTAGGTTAGTGACCACATAATACGGTAGGTCAAAATTCACTCTCGATAAACCTTTGTGGGTCAGTGGTCAGTAGCGATCTCAAAAGGAGTTTAAATAAGATTTGAAAATATTATTTTTCAGTGTAATATCCATTTTAACAATGTTTTAATCTCGTATTCGTATTCTAATCATTTTTCCTTATCTCCCCTTAAAATTAATGACATTATAACTGAATCACCCTGTATACGCTGATTGTATTCTATAAATTTTACCTTCTATCAACAGTTTTTCAAGAAAATGTGTAACTGAATACCATTGTTTCGAATGTGGAAGTAAAGTTTCTGTTTTTCTTTAGCCGTGGTGTTTTGCCCTTATGGGTGGTTTTTTGAGATAAGCCGTTCTAATGTTTTTAGAGTTGTTTTGATTGCGATCAGGTTTATAGTCGGACCGCATCTTTCCGAGAAGGTCCCAAACAAAAAACGATAGCGATGGCGTTCGTTCTGGGCCTAAATTAGAAGACTCACTTTACGGTAGAATATTTACAGTGGCGCGCCAACTATTTTAGAAATCCACTTATACGGGACAATATGCGAATGATTTTTTTTACAAAGTAAGGCTCTTGGTTCGTATGGGGAACTAGAATCATTAAATAACATTTTCGGTTTATATTCCTCTTATACGTCGCTCGATATTGCAAAAATAAATAATTTTTAGCACAAATTGAAGTTTTTGGAACATAAAGCAGCTTTTCATTGTCAGATTTTGCCATTGCAGCAAGCAAAACGGTTTAATAACCGGTTTATTATTTTTTTTTTTTCAGAAGACACAGGTGGTGCTAGAAAATATCAACCTAGTCATGAGAAACAGTTGAATGTGCGTAGACTAGTAGCCTGCAATTATAGCTCAGCATCTGACGATTTATTTTAATGTTTGTCAACGAAACAGAGTTTTGTAAAATTAAAACGTAATCAAATTTTTAACAAGGAAATAGAACAATTCCAAAAATATTCACCAACGAATGAACGATTGTAGTGTATGGGAACAAAACTCCATCATATTTTAAAGTAAGTGGGGTCGTGAAATTAAAGATGACCCAGGAAAGTGGAGACAGTGGTTTTAGATTGTCGTTTGAAAGTGTCTATTGCTAAAATACATACCTTAATCGAGCGTTTTGACAACCAGGTGGGTTCCAAAATCGTTGTCTCTCGAACAAAAACTACTTGGGTAGCAAAATTCTCAAATGGTGATGAAGCTTGGGTACATTACTGGGACCTAGAAATAAAATTAGAGTCTATAACAGGAAGCTACATTGAATATACATCTAGTGAGATCTAGATTTGTTTATGGTGCAGTGGTCTGGTGGGTCAAAATCAAATAAACTGCTTCTAGAGAGAAACTGAACAAATTGGAAGTGTTGGTAAATCTTTCACCACTTGTATTGTGGTGGAAGGAGAAGCAGGAATAGTAGCTTACCGTATCAAGAGTAACAATGAATAACTCCAAGATCTTGAGTGCATTGCTGTCAGAGCCTATTTTTAAGATCAAATCTGATAGAACGATTCCAGAAATTAAATTTCGTGAAAGCCTTTCGAGGTTCGAATAAGGAATCGAGGAGAATTGGAGTAATTGGATTCAAGCGAAAGAAAAACTAGATATCTGATCTTTTTTATGCAGAATTTTGAAGAAGCACCTCAAAGGACGCCGTTTTGCAGACAATAAACAATTGAAAGAGGATATTGGTGATTATCGAGAAGGCTAAAATTTCATAGGGAGTAAAAATGAAATCCATCGAAAAAGCCGTAAGTTTTTTATTTCCTTGCTAGGAAGAAATCTTCTGTGGAGTTTTAGGAAATTCTGTCACTGTCTGATGGTCCGCCGCTGGTCTGTCGCGGCCAATAAGTAACTACCTCGAAATTAGGGTCCAATACATTAATTTATAATGCTATAATAACGGGCTACTGAAATTTTCTTCGCTCTCGCCTAAGAGGATTTGTGGCCTCAATTTTGGGCCCCTACTCATGTTTACAGGGCATCAGATTACTAAAAGAAGGTCCTTAAATATGTCGAGGAATGTGAGCATCGCCCAGCGATTAGTTTTTACTTCGCTGTTATTATTGTGTCTGGAGATATTAAATGGGATTTCTGTCCTTTGTGCACTGCACTAAGAACGATTGAGTTGGTTTTCTATTATAAGGGAACAGTAATAAGCCAGGTTGTTTCTATGGTGTGAAATGTTGATGCTTTGAAGTAAATAATCCAAAAACAGAGTTAAATGTTTTATGGTATAAACGTACTTTTTACTGTATATTTTTTGAAAAAAAGTCTTTTCACGCCTATTTTTTCTTTTTTTCAATATCTGAGTCGGTTGTTTTTTAACACGGAAACAAATTACCTAGTTAAGACTGTGTGACACCAAATCTATACTGTAAAAAGTAAATCCTGTACGGATAATTTGCGCTTTTGTTACACCGAGCAGAATAGACTCTTTTAGTGTGACGTCACATAGTTAGGCAACCCGCAACATATTGTCATAGTTGAAATTGTACTGACCAAATCTGACCCTTGTGTACTATTTACATGGATGCTATAAAAATGAACAACTTCAAATTAATTTATTTTTAAAAGGATTTGGAAATATTTAAGAACAACCAACACGTGTTTCCTAAAATAAATACACTAATGTGCTTAAAACTTACAAAAAACGATATAAAAGAATATTCTTAAATTTAAATAAAGTAAAAATGGTGAGATCTTGCTGATATGTTATTGCTGTCATCATTAGCGTATTTTTCTTGTTTTGTTTAATCTTGGCATTTTCTAGTTCTGCTAAGTATTTTTATTGTTTTCCTTGGTGTTGTACTGTGTCACTGTGTTTATCGAGTGTTTTTTTCTTCAAGTGGTTTATTATAGACGTACTCTTAACCATAACCAAACTTTTCTTGAATGATATCCTCTTGTGAGGCTACTACGCTTACATGAAATTATCTTTAATGCGCATGCTCATTCTAGTCTAGTAAATATTGAAAAACTTTTCATGACAGTGTGCACTGTAGGGTTGCCTATTACTTGGCATATATGACGTCACTACTTAAAAAGTCTATTTTTACATACTTATTAATGGTATAGTTACTTTATTGGTGAAGTTTCTTTAGGAAAATTTTGAAACTGTTATTTTATTTAGTATATTTGCTTCAGTCATGAAAAGTTTTGTCAAAAGTTGCTATATTAGGTAAAATTAGTACCTAGGTATATTTAGCCGTGTATTTTCCATAATCAATTCTGAAATATTCTTATAATTACTACAAGTTCTCCGAAAACTTTACAATTTACAACGATACCTTTTTGAAAACTCGATATTAGCGGAGTTATATCTAAAGTTATTTTTAATGAATATTTTGACATAACTTTTTTCTTATTGTAAATTTTCTTTCACTGCAAAATTTTTCATATTGTATGTAATTTTACCGCACCAGTTTAGACGATGTTTCTAATTTTTAGTAATTCTCTTCAAAGGTAAGCTGTTAATTAATAACTAATGATTAAACATCGGAAACTTTGTAGCAGAAATCAAGTAAATAACCAGTAGTAATCTATATGATACATAGTGCTAATTATTGCCATAAAAATACGTGCCATACACTCGACCAAGCAAATAAAAAAAGCTAAGCTGACAGCAGGCATTATGGTGCCGCTAGATACATATCGAATAAATTGATCGATGCGAAGCTTCTGATCGGAGACCGACATGTACATGTTATTGTGCAATGACACGGATAGCAGGATTACTAAAATGTTGAAGTAGTTGGTGTTTGGCCACCATTAGCAAAAATAGCATCTATTAAAAAGCTATTTTAGATATGCACCTGTGACCTCGGTAAATGTTGAACGGTCATTTTCATTGTTGAAATAGATCTCTAATTTTCTAAGAAACAACTACTCTGCTGTCTAAAACTCTAAATACTGAACGAATTGAAATCAAATTTGACTCATCAAGTAGAGACAGGTTATCACTATTAAACGTTACTAGTAAAGGTAGTAGTCATTTTCTATCATGGCCAAAACGTAGCAAACAAAGTTTGAATAGAATAATAAATAAAAATTATAATATATTTTTTAGATGCATATAATATAATAAATTAGGTGTATATTTTGTTTTATGTATATATTATGTATATGTAGTATTTATTCATATGCTACTACTTTGTTATTTTTGACATAAATAAATATTTTACAGACATTACTTACATATTTTATTTAGAAGTACTCTAAGTACTTACGAGTAGGTACCGTTTTCTGCGTGAAGTCAGGCGAAAACTAGTTTGTCTTTGTACATTTTTTGGACTCTTGAATTTGCCCCATGAGAAGGCTATAGCTACGCCCATGATCATGGCAAAGTATTTCTTCTTCTAACACCCCTAGTCCCAGAGAGAATTAATTGGAATACTTTAAAGGTGTTCGTCTCTTTCTCCGAATTTTGTTTTACTCTTCTACTTTTTTAATCGAAATTACAGAAGTTGTGTTCAAACCGTTCTTCGTAGCATACTATGATTTTAAGGTGGCGATTGTTTTATAACTGTGTTTTGATACTTTCTAAAATTACTCCAGTAATTTCTCTTTGTTTAATAAAGCGCATTGATCAGATACCGCGGAATACCTCAGCACGGTATTGTAAATCCTGATCTTCGCCGCCTGTAACATAAACTATCCGTTTTCGGTTACATATTTCGCAGGAATTATGGCGCTTCGCAACGGGTTCACTTTATCTTCCAAGGACAGGTTTACGAGCGCGAGTTTTTTTCTCGGAGACGTCGTGTACGAGTGGCGTTTGTCAAAGAATTATCATATTTAAACAAAGTCCGTCTCGTTTCAGTCCAGGACTGAGAGGATGCGCGATTTTTTCGAAACGGACCCTGCGTGCCGCAAATTATACTGCGTGTTCGGTGCTTGTTTCAATTACGGGATGCTCTCTTGGTATTGGTTTCAGAAGTGCAGCGAGTCGTCTTTTTTCAAATTGTAACTGGATTATTTCTAGCGTCAGAACTGTGCTTTAATCGACACGGGTGTAAGATTTTCCGCGAGGCGTAATGGAATATTAAGAACGATAAATTGAATGTAATCAATGGGTATGTGCTATTTGTGATATTTTTACAGCTATTTGATTGCGTATTTGTGGGAAGGAATTATAATACCACCGCTGACTTCTGAAGCGTCACGGGATATTAAAAATCTAATTGACTGGTGATAATAATGTGATACTTCTTCAGTCTAGTCACTTCTAGATACTTTAGGCTGGCGTTTTATAGGCAAGAAATCACACTTTTAGTAAGACAATGATAGGACTAGAAAATCCGTCCAACCTATAAAAATGTTGAAATACCAGAATTTCTCACGGAAAACATAGGCACCCATGTAAACATCGGAATGCGCCTTTCCTGTTTTGGCGAGAATTTTGTAAAAATATTCAATGATTATGATTAATTCATTAAGAGGTGACTTTTTCTTTAAAGGACCCCACACAAACCTTATGGGTTTGAATTCCCGGTCGATTAGTTTGATTTTATGAAATATTGTTGTAACCTGAGGGGTTATTTCTTTATCTATCTATCTTTCGTTATGACCTGTATCATAACGAGTCTGGATTTCACAAGAGTTTACTATTTAATTCTCGAAAGGAAATTTATAATAATCATAATACCTAATTAATACGTGGGAACTTAGAAATGTTGTATGTTCAGAGAATGAATTTCAGGCACTTACCCTCTATTGCTTACGTAGAACGTAATCCAGTGGCTGGCTATACAGGGTGACACTGAAGTTGAGAGAAACAAAAAGAAACACCAAAACTTCCAGGAAGAGCAATTAATAGCAATAAACAAAACAAACAAACAAAATAACACAAAGGCTCGAACACCCTCGAACCCGAGCCTTCCTCTAGCGACTCCGTGTAGCAAATACGGGACGGATTAGTCGATTTCATTTAATCTACTCTTATAGCTTGGAAAATCCGTCAAAAAACCAGCTACTTGATCTGTTACTTTCTTTTCCAATTACTGTCAATTTAACAATTTGATTTAATTCTACTTTGGAACCTCTACGCTCTTCTCGTGATTTCGCGCGTTATTAAAAATATGGGTTTCTACGCTGGCGCCTCCCAGACGCAACAGATGACCGTCACATGGCCCCGACTGTAAGTGAACTTGTTCAAAAAATATTGCTAAATTTCTCCGAAAGACGACGCTACCTACTTGAAACCCTTAACTTTCGATAATTTGTTTTGACTGAATTATTTCACTTTTTGGCCCATCCGTCCCGAGAACTAACAAATAAATTACCACACGACCCGGATTTTGTTACATTGTACTTGACACTCTCCTGATCAAAAGTGTTCATAGTCCCAAAGTCCGGAAATGAACAGTTTTCTAGATATCAAGTTTGAATCAATGTAAATATTCATAATATGTATCGGGAATGGAAATCAGTATAACTCCACCCCCGAGACGCCCGCAAAATAATGGTTGAAAAATTAAAACATTTATATCTCAGGTTGTTTGCGATTATCCACCTGTTTTTTTTTTCATAAATCATTCTGTACAGCTAAGAGCTTTTAGAGACAATATTTTAGGTCTCTATTAAAGAATTTATTGAACTGATCGGACGAATAGATTGCCATATCATATTGTACGTTACAGATGTATACGTAATTGTAGATAACAATCTAACAATCCGTTTACTGAACCAAATATTAATCGAGACTCAATATATTGTTGTTTTTAATTATTGTAATCAAACCACTGGATTTAAACACCAAAATAACCGGATAAACGGATACTTGTCCGACACTACAAGCCATACACCACGTCACGAGATGACCTAATGGGGACGATGGGAATATACAAAGACAACGCACGATAAGCATAGAATGGACTGGGGTCACTCAATAACGAGGACATTTACTCCGATTTGGGTACAAGTGTACCAGATATGAGTTTATCTGGAGAATTTATTTAACAGGTACCTATTATTTGAGTGAAAATACTGTTTTAGTTCAAATATTATCACAAATGAGTAAAATTATCAAAATTCTCAATATTGAATGAAAAAATACTCATTCATTTCACTCAATTGATTCACTTCGTACCTTTATTGCTTTCATTCACACCGATTTTTTTTACAGTTAAATTCACTGAAAATTTTGCATAAAACACCCCCCTTTAAAGACAATGGTACTATGTTAAATTATGCATTTCATAAAGCATCGGAAACTTTTTATTATCCATTGAGTGTTGACCCCTTCATAACACATGAATATTAAAATATTCTGCAATTCGTAATATAATATGAATCTGTCGGAATACCAATGAGTATGTGCTATTTATAATATTTTTATAGCAATTGAAGGGTTTTTATCAAAACCAATATTGGAAATGATGAATTTGTAGAATACTGAAACAAATTTGCCAATGCGATATTATTTGGTTTGTTTTTTAAAAGTTAATATCGATAAATATCTTACTCTGACTTACCCTAAATTGTATGCTTACGTAATACTTAGTTTGGTAGATAGAAAAAAATAAAACTCTGAGATTGGTTGTTTTTGCTTAAAATAAAAAAAATAGTATATTCAAATATTTTATTTTTATTATGATAAGTATACAAACAAAATATTTTTTACAAATCGCATCCATCTTCTTTAAAGTGGTAGCTTCTGTGACGGAAAATGATTGATAAAATGGAACACTTTTTATTTTTTCACTTTCTATTTACTTTTTCTAGTTTTTTTCCTTTTAGCAGGCCATTCAACAACATTACTTCACTTTTAGTAAATTTTTATCGAATTCAGCGCTTTTTTGGAAAGACAACAAAACTAAAAACAACATAAAAATTAATATAACAACGATTCAAGTTGCACGTTCAATTGAAACTAAACTATTCTTCAAATTCTAAGCAAAATCTGCCAACCGTCAAGGATATCGATTGTTTTTGAGCTGTTTATGTAAAAATACGTATTTTCAGGTTGCTATATTTCACTGACTATATTAGTTTTTGTCAAAATTTGTCAATAATTTCCTAACGGTTGAAAACGTCATTTCTGCGTTAACTAATTTGAACACCCAAAATTAAAAGAAACTGATAAGATGTTTTTAATAAAAACTTTCCATTTGGGGTACATATTTATGGAAAGAAATTATAATACCACCGCTGACCGTCGAGGCATCATGGTATATTAAGAACTGGTTTCAGCTTATGATATTGTGGGTCACTGTTCTTAGAAGTGTAATTTTAATCAACACTAATGATAATAATACCACTATTTCCATCCGCAAGGCACTTCTTCAGTGTAATCAGTTCTTGTAGCCACTTTGGTGTTAAATGACAATATAACTGTGTATTCGGTAAATGTTTTATTACCCATAGAACAGCTAGTAACTTTTTTTGTAGTAAGTCTTCCATTTGAAAAAAGTATATCGTCATTTTTTGTCAAAATTACAGACATTCTGAATTGACAGATCGTGTCGGTTGGAAATCTAAGAAACCGGAAAGTAATTTTGATCAAATGGAAGTAAATTTTAATATCTTTGGTAACATGTACGTGTGACATCAGCTATTTTAGGAACTATTTTTTCAACTTGCGAGGTACTATTTCAGCCTAATCAATTCGTCTAGCTATTTTAGCTGAAATAAAGATGTCTGAAGCTTTTTATTGTCCATAAAACAGCTAGTAGCTCCTTTTCTGTGGCAAGTGTACCTGTGGAGACCCCGAGAGTTGACTGGAGAACGAGTATGAGTTCCAGCCCGTGCACATCGGACATTTTGCGTTACAAAAACATTCTCGTTCGTTTTGGCGTGTGTGGGCCGATCCCCAGCGATCCGATACTTTGTATACAAGCAATAATTCCTAATGTAGGTCGATTGGTCACGCCGCCGACCATTCCAGACACTTCACTTGTGATTATGCATACTAGTACCTTTCCAAGTCGTACCGGTAGGCGCGATTGTTATATAAATATTGTTTATGTGACACCTATGAAATGGATTTGCCTTTTTTCCGAGCGCCAACCTTGGGCTCGAGCCGTATGTGTGAGGAATACCTGTTCGCCGTCATAAATTTGTATGCGCGATGATTTTCAGACGCTGGAAAAAACCATCCAGGTAATGAATAAATTTATATTTCTCGGTGTCTGGGAGTGTAAAGCGGCGTAGATGTCGCCCGTGTCGCTTTAGAGCCGTGGATAATCGGCGCAATCTAGCAGGAAAAATTTGTATCTGAACCAGTGGCGGCTGGTTCAATAAATAGATGAGCCTTATGAAACACATTAAAAAGGAAATATTAAAAGTGGACGGTCAATTAGGTCAGTTTTCGGTCCCTTTCATTTTTGGCCAAATTTTTTTTATTACTTATATCCAATAACTAATAGATTCCACCCCAAACGGGACCTCCCCCCTCTTTCCTAGGCAGGATCAAGGTCAGTTAGAGGTCAGATTGAGAAAAAGTGCATTAAATCAAAGGATCTCGGAGCATAGGTTTTTTGGGTTGCTGTGTCCGAATGGGAGGTTAGTTTGTCTGTATCAGGCCATTTTAAGGTTGTTTCAAGGTCAGCTCAAGGTCAAATTGAGAAAAAGCCGACCAGTCAAGGCCGATTACATGTTATACAGGATTTTGGGGTAGCTGAGTTCGAATCTGAGGTTAGTTTGTCTGTATCAGGTTATTTGAAGGTCGTCTCAAGGACATTATAAGCGATCCCAATATCCTGTGTGACATGTGGTCGGACTTGATTACTCGGCTTTTTCTCAATTTGTCCTTGAAATAACCTTGCGACAACCTTAAAATGGCCTGTTACAGATAAACTAACCGCCGATTTGGCCTCAGCGACCCAAAAAACCTATCCTCCGAAATCCTTTGATTTAATGCACTTTTGCTCAATTTGACCTCTAATTGACCTTGATCCTAATTAAGAAGACGGGGGAGGTCCCGTTTGGGGTGGAATCGATTAATTATTGGATATAAATAATAAAAAAAGTATATATTTTTTTGTAATGCACAGTTAATTTAACTCGATTTGCAAAATTCGTTTGAAAAACCTTGAATACGTGAGCTCCTAAATCTGTAGAGTGTTTACAGCGGTGGTCATGGTTGTCGTCGCTCAGCAGTGAAAGACGGAGTGGTTTGGGGTCTTTTAGTCCGACCGTAACCAAATAATAGCTGTTCACCGCTTTTTTTCTTAGTAAACGTAATTTGTTGAGGTGTGTTGTAAAATTTTGTTACTTACATATTGTTGCTTGTGTGTGCTTTTTTAAATTGTATGTAATTGGTGTTAAAAGCTGTTAGTAGTAGTCTATCCCAACAACTAATCTGATGCTACGCCACGTACTACAAACGTACAAATAATATTTTACGTGGTAGTGATTTAACGCTTGCTATACCGAAACTACCGTTTATTTTGTTATACGGACACCCTGTATATTCTCGGTTAGAGTTAATGATGTATTTCTTGAATAGAATTTTTTCAACGCGTTCGTGTGGCTTTATAATAATCGGTTTCGTCAATGGAGCGATATAAATCAGAGGCCAGCTGATTGTGCAAGGTAACTCATACAAGACGTTAAACCTGATACAATGTTTCGACATATCGGCATTGTTAGAGTGGTTTGCCGGAGTTCACAGTTGGAATCCGATGTAAGACAGTGCTAACCACTTCTTGTTTCGCAATTAATATATTAAAAAAGTAATAAGTAAATATAAATGGTATTTTTGATTACCGACTGCATTATTAAGGAGGTATATCGGGTTTACTCAAATGCACAGATGTATTTGAAATTTATATAGCGTATTACCCAGTGCTCCCTCTGTGCGTCATATTTTTTTGAATTGTTTTTGAATCTAGATTTTGAGATATTGTTGTTGAAAGTTGTTCATTTTAACAGGTTTATATGGCAAAGATGGATGGTGCGGCTCTTTTTTGCCCATAACAGAAAAAATGTAGAAATTGTGAAGCAAAACTTTTCCATAGATAGTACACAGTTATTATCTTATTTTTGATGTAAAACTAATGCAAGTTTTGAACATAGTACAGCTGTATTAATTAGAAACAGAAACCAATAATTGCATTTCTGTCTGACTTGAGGATTAATGTGGCAATGTCGCAATCAGCTGACAGCAAGGAGGGAATACATTTGAAATACTTGATAAAAATGAAATTGATTTCAAACATATATATTTTTCTTAAATCCCATGTACATTGTTATCAACAATAAATTATCCACAACAGATTATTTTTTGTAATGTTTTTAAAAAACTAAATTAGGTAATTAAAAAAGGCTATAATAAGAAGCTGTTATATATTTATTGGAATAAAAAATGCAGTTGATAAATCCTTTTAATATATTTAATGGTTTAGAAAAGTATCGTAATCCGTACACAGCAATATTTAGGGTTACATAAAGTTTTCTTTACTTGATTAATATAATTAGTAATACCTACTTGAGATAAAAGCATTTGTACGGAACAACAAAGGAACATAAATATTTCTGAGCAAATTTTATATCTAAAAAATTAGTTATAGTTGCAAAACTTTTATAACATTACTAAAATTAAGAACAGCGAGTAATAATGTAATTTCTATCACAGAACCTCCAAAATTGCATCCAACACTTTCTTTGACTTGGACGAGAGATGGGCGCGAGTGTTATTTCATTTCTTTAGAACTAAATTAACATAATTCTCGTTGTTTTACCAGTTCACATGATTTACGGATTTTAAATAAAGGATACAAATCTTCGCGAGGATAATACGATATATTTGCTATATATAATAATTATATTGTACATAGTTTACACACAATACATTTTTGAACGCGTACGCATCTTTACCCGAATTTGACGCGCAATATCTCCGATGTCCGAGGTCTGTAGGTTCGCAGTGTGTACAACT
>NW_019416279.1:42325-60154 GCF_000390285.2 Anoplophora glabripennis
ATGGACCACTATTCGTTTTTCAAACATTTTATTTTATTAGGAATAAACCGACAAAGGAAGCTTTTAACAAACAAAAAACAAAGTTACAGAAGATGTTCAAAGTGCCCTCCGTCCATTTCCAAGCAGGCACGACATCTTCGTCTCAACGATATTCGAACTCTTTCGAAAACACCCTCCTTGGTTTGGATTTCTTGACACTTTTGATTAATCCGTAGCTGCAGCTCTTCCAGGCTATTTACAGGAGTACCATACACTAATGTCTTCAAATATCCCCAAACAAAGAAATCTAGAGGGTTCAGATCAGGCGATCTTGGAGGCCATAAAACAGGTCCGGCCCTTCCTACCCATCTATGTGGAAAAGTTTGGTGTAAATGCTCTCTAACGGCCATGGAAAAATGAGCTGGAGCACCATCATGCTGGAACCACATTTGTTGCCTCTGATTCAAAGGAATGTCTTCCAAAAACTCATACAGTGTGTTCTGCAGAAAGTTGAGGTAAGCAGCGCCTGTTAATCTGTTTGGTAATACAACAGGACCTAGAAACCTGTCACCTACAATACCCATCCAAATGTTTAATGAAAAACGTGAAAATAAAATAAAATGTTTGAAAAACGAATAGTGGTCCATATCTCTTTGCGGACCCATGTTTATTGAGACTTTTCTGCTTATTTTGGTTCATACTTTTACCTCCTTAAATATTTTACACTCTTTTTTTTAACACCCTGTATGTATGCTATGTGCATATTGAGTAGATTTCTTTGCTATCTAGATAATGTTTATCGCAAATAATTTCAATAGAATTTAATTTTTTCAAATTGGCAGCGGGTTTTAGTCCCATAAGAAAAGCATAGGACCCCCCCTGCGCTCCTCACTTCCCTCGGACCCCAATATACCTCCTTAACTTGTAGATATTGTAATAATTCTTGTGAAAAGCTAATTAAATGTTTTTCTACTTAATTTCTCATAATATTTTTGCAGATAATCTAACGATCTAACGATATATACTACCGGTGAGTTGTTTTTTTAGACTGATCAACTGAAATTAAGAAAGTTGTAATAATTGTGTACTTTTTAATAGTTTGGAATTATAAACAATAATATTTTTTTGGTGCTTTATATACAGAGACCTAGTATAAGCAAATATATTTACTTTGTTGGCTTAATTAAATAAAGGAATTTCCAAAGCGTTATAATAGGAGCAGATTTGAAAATATTTATTGAAACTACTATTAAATATTCTTTGGTAAAACCCATCACCAATGTTTTTTACAATATCTTAGCACTGATGTACATAACTCACCACTCAAATATAAATTCATTTTGATTTAAAAAATAGTCTGGAAAATTTAACTATGAATCATTTATTTGCTTAAATTTTTAACGAATACGAGAAACGTAACCAAATTGTTCGCGTATACTAATTTTTTTGCCCCGTATTTTTTAATAAAACTATTTTTATTTTGTTAAGTGAACCGCTCTCCTACATAACTTCTCTTCAAAATTGGTTCAATCGTTTATTTTTAGATCTTCCCACACTAGGAGAAAGTCCAATTGTTTACCAAGCCGTATCGTTTTCAATTACTGGTGATGTTGCGCTACAATAGAAATGGTTTAATATTAAACAGTTTGGCCTCAGCTTCGTTGCGTTCCCAATATGATTAATGGTCCAGTGCCGAAAAACAAATCGTAAACAGGCAACTGCATAATGTATGTTATTGTTGAGAGTGACACACATCAAGTAACGTAGGTGGGTTTTAGAAGAAATCGTATACTTGGCTTATATTTAAAGTTACGAGGGATATCGGTCGATAGCCGCACGGTTTAAGGCGTCAGTACTTAAATCGATGTGTGCTATCTGCCCGGGTTTCGAATCCCGCGCCCGGTAGACCGTAGATTAGCTATGCTTGTACGGAGGATTGGCACCCTCTGTGCAGGTATGGTAAGGTGGAAGAATGTCGGCTTGGGTCAATGTGAGAGATTGACACCGGTTGGTATTTGGCCACCCTCCTCATTAATGAGGTTTTCCAGGTTTCCCTCATTCCTGCACTGAATGGTGGTTAGGGCCTACCAACCAATTATTATTATTATTACTATTCAATTAATACGAGGGTTGGCTTTTATTTTTCGGGAATGGACGATCCTAGTGCTGCTACCTGACAACCGACGCCGACGTCCCTATCGTAAAGTTAGATTTTATGTCGGTATACTTTTAGACCAGGAAAGGAAACATTTTGAAATTTATTAATTACTGGGCGTGATTTTATTGTTGGAAAGTCTTGGGAATGATAAGACAAGAGGTGTTTCATCAAATGTGTCATGAAAAAGTAGCGTCTTTGGTTTTTAGCAACAAATAGGTCAAAAATTCGTCATTTTTCATTCTACGCGTTATTGTAAAAAAAACTATTAATCTTAGCAAAAAATTTTCAATAGACGATTTGATCTAGAGTAACTAACTCATCTTTAAAATGAGACTTTATAAGTTAAAATTGCTTTATAAACAAAAAATTTATTGCAAAATGAAACGGAAAAAGTGCGTTTTCTTTAATTGGTAATCACTTTTTAAATAATTAATAAAATCTTACCAAACTTTCCAAAAATGTGAGTTTTTAATCCTTAAGAGATGTGCAAAAGATGGGCTCGATCGGTCAAATAGTTTTTGCAAAATTCCATTTATTTATCCCATTTTTACAAAAAAGGCCCATTATCAAATGACTATTGCGGGGACAGGGTTATGACTAAAACATTCTTTTTAGACTTATTTTCTTTGAAGGGACACCAAGTAAATTTAATTGTATATAATTGTTACCAAATAAAAAGCACTTTTTCCCTGATGAACAAATAAAATAACACGGTTATTAACTTTTGAAAGAAGTTATATACACCATTCGAAAGCTCGTAAAAAACCAAATTGAAAAAAAAGTTTCTACAATCAATAGGTCCGGAGTTATAACAATATTATAACAAAAAACAATATAAAATTTCACAGCTTGTCAAATGACAAGCTAGTAATTATTACTGAATAATATCTATCTGTCATTTGCACACGGCCCACTTGTTATACTTAATAGGAATTTTTTAAAAACTCTCTTTTTGTTATTAAATAGTAAATATCTCAGAAATTAATAAGTTTAGCTATAGGGAATGGTTTATAAAAAAGAAAGAACATAAAGTGTATTTTCAGTTTTTAAAATAAAATACAGGGTGATTCATCTAAAAAAATTGAGAAAATATTGTGCTCGAGTTTTGGCTCGCTCTATATTCAACTGTTGCAATAATAAAGAAATAGCACTTTCTCGTAAAATTGTACCGATATCAAAAAGTTATGTCTGCAAAAAATTATTGTTAAGTAGTTCTGTTTAGGGTATACAGGACCCTGAAATGGGAATGATTCTCGTATACAATTGACCATTACTTTTGAAATACCCTCTATAAGATAATTAAACCCTATATTGGAAGCATGGGAGAGATGAGCTTAATCTAAATTTGAAATAATATATAGGTTGTCCCATTTAAAAAATAGCATGTTTGGTTCACCCTGGTAATACGTAACACCCTGTATAGGTATACGAAAATAATTTTAAAATGTATAGTTTTTTTAAGTTGGCTACAATTTTTGTAAATAACTTCTTTTTAATATCTTCTTTAATATCGGAGATATCGTACTTCGGCGCACTGATGCCGCACCCTGTATAGGTATTAAAAGTTATTCAAATTTGTAAAATTAACAACACGAAATTTATTAAATTTTACTTGTTCTTGTAGTATGCGGGAATGGTAAAACTGAAAATATATTTTTTTTTGGTAGACGGGGAATTTTTAAATACAGGTATATTCACACTAGTCGATTTAACATAAATTTATAAATAAATATGTTTGTTGGTTTAGTAGTCCCAAAAATGTCGCTATTTTTTACAAATTTTAACAACCTGTATTTCTAAAATTAAACGCTTTAAGATTTAAGTTCACATGAACTTTTATTCTTAAAATGCCTGAAAGATTTGTAATAAAGTTAGATCCTGTATATACTGAAACCACTAGGAAGCATTCGTTTTTTTCTTTACTTTAAATATTTAATGTTATAAGGGTGATTCACAAATTGTGACCAAAAATGAAATCGAGATAAAAACTTTATAGGAAAGATTCCCCTTAAAGTTCACCAAACAATACGAGGTTTCATTTTTGGTCATCATTTGTGAATCGCTCTGTACAACTTAGAATCAATTCGACTCACAAAAATGAAACTGTTATTATATAAATAACCAAAGCCGTGTCAGGTTAGTAAGTAATTTTTTTTTATGTAAATTGTTTAATTTAAATTACTTAAAATTGGTAAACTTCAGTCAATATATCTGGATTATGTTGATGCAATCGTTTCCAGCTCTAGCGTTTGGATTATGTTTTATAAATGAACATAAATCTATCAGTTTTGACCAATATGTAGGGTAATAACCTAGAATGTGTGGTGTTAGTTAATTTGGCCTTACGTAAATACACAGCAAATAACAAAGTCAAATATTTGTCGATGGTTGGAAAGCATTTAAAGAATTTTCAAACGGTTGTTTATCTAAAATAAAACAATAACGTAAGTACAAAACAAACGGGTACTAAGCAGGTTTTGATAAGCTATTTATTGCCAATCAATTTTTTTAATCTTTCATGCACAGTATGACGCAAGAGAAGTGTCTAATACATATCTTGTTTAATATAATTCCTTATAACTTTTATATGGATTGTTTGATTCATGGCAAATTTTATATCCATATGAACATGACAAGTTGACCAAATTGCGATTTAATGGCCCATTTAATTGGACTAAAAATAAGCAACTTTTATTAAGCAACTGATGATCTTCTAAAATTACGTTAAATTGAAAAAAAAATCACTTGAAGGTTCGAATAAATTTAAAGCCGTCCCTGGTACGGCAGCCAGCTGTACCTTTGATATCGAAGCTGCCGCGCGCCGCAGTACGAAAGTGCTGATGGCTGTTTTGACGGTTTAAATTTGGTATTCGAAATTGCTGAAATTTATTCAAATCTCGTTTAAAAGTAACACAAAACTTTAAAATAAACGAATAAACGAACTACTTAGCATTTGACGAATGCTCTACAAAAACTGTTCAAAGTTGTTTCCATGCACTGATAAACATGCTTCAAAACGATGGTCAAAATTCTGTCACCAAACACACCACACCACATCAAAAACCGTTGCTAGAACCGAGATCTCTGTACAATGTGAGGATTTGCATTACACCAATAGTGAATGAAGTGAAAATTTAGTACCATATCTGCTAGTTCTTGATCAGAAAACATTTTATACGCCTGCTAAGTAATACTGCAACACACAATGCACGTGCACAAGTTGCACAGGGTCGGCTTACATTTATGATTAATTTTCTTAATTAATTTTCTCGAAAACAGAAGCATTTAGACTAACAGTTGCTCATTTTCGTGCCCTCTATTGCCCTTTTCAAGGAACGCACTTATTTCAGAAACACCCTGTATATATAAAAAACAAGTCTTTAAATTTTTATTAAGTTAGTGTATTTTGTTCTATGGTCTATAATTCATTGTAATAATATTTCTTAATGTAAAAACAGCATGAATAACCTCTTTGAAAAGTATTATTATATATAGTTGTCGAAGATGACTTATTTTCTCCGTTTCGTGACAATAAACAATTTATTTTTATAATTGCATAATTGGGCAAACGCTGCTCCGTGTCCTGACGCTAGCGACCATGGTGCCATCCCGTCTGAAACGCCGCGATCGTGGATGGCACGACATTCTTTCCATCTGAAGACGGACTCGAAAGGTCACGTTCTGCCCACGATGCCAAATCAGCGCGTTCTTCACTAGGTTTGGGATAAAATTAAAACCGAGGTCTAACAATAAATAACGTGTACCAAAGTTCGGGCAAGAAACTCAAAGAAGGCTCTGTTCGATATAGTTAATTCTGTACATAAAAAATATCTTCTTTTTTTTGTAGTAAAATGTTTGTTATTCATTGTAAAATTGATAAGACACTGTAAGACTAAGAGATAATCTAGAATTGTTAAAAATATAGTTCCTGTACGGGTACGAAGGACCAATCAGAAGTGGGATTTTTAGTTACCCAACTAATGTGTTAACATATTTCTTGAAATTATTACCTGTGACAGTTTGAAATATCACAAACGGTAACCGTGTAATTGTTGCATTAATTTGGGTGCTCTTCGAGGAATGTCGGTTTGTTTGAAGCAGGGGAGTTGGCAACATTGCGCTCAACCTGTTCCCGCGAAATGGTTGCGAGGAAATTACCCAGCAATTAAAAACTAAGGACTATCGGCCGAAGGTTCACTTTTAATTTCAAGGTTTCGCAAAATTCGCGTCGCAGCGGCCATAATTTGTGCTCATTTAATACATGTTGCGTTGCGGTTTTGCTATTTTTGTAAAAACTTTTAAGGGCGTTTAAAGGACGTCCATTTTACAATGTTTTTTTTTAACGGTGCTTTGTTTGCTTTTAAATAATTCAAGAAGTTATAACAAAAGTATTGGCGTACAGGGAAACAAAAATAAATTAAATATGTCTGTAGTTTTGAGGTTATGTTTGTGTTTAATTAAAATTTTTTCGGTTTTATGAAACCGAAACTGCTTAATCGATGTCATTGTTCGATATTGTGTAACAAATAGTAATTCATAAGCAAACAATAATTATTACAAAAGTCCAAGTAAAAGGTTATCGGCTAATAATCTATACTGTCTGATAAAAAGCTTTTATTGCTGTTATTGTGGGGAAATATCGTTTTTTTCTCGGAACGTAAAAATCCCATTAATGGAAACCCATTTATTTATTTATTATTTGCTCACGTTTCCATTATTAATTATTTTAGAATTGACCCGACTTAAAGAGAAAGCTGCGGATAGTAGTTATTACTGATTTGTTATTCATGAAATAATTTGTATACATATCTACAATTCTGTTGCATGTATGTTTCTGTTATAAGGAGAGTGAGAGCTACTGATAATAAGTTAACAGCCTAAAGTCTTACTGGGACTATAAAAAGCGTTTGATAGGGTCAATTATCTGCTGTTTCGTGAAATGCAGCATTATATTGGTTCCAACAATGATTCAATTGAAAATTATCTTACTGGTAGGAAACAATGTATGATATATATATAATATTATTTTATTAGTATTTTCATCACCAGGTGGTTACCGGCGGAGTGCCACAAGGGTCTATTTTAGGTCCCTTATTTTTCATTATTTATACTTTGTAATTCAATATATCCAATTTAAAAAAATATGGCCAAGCATATTTACAAAAAACTAGATTTCTCTTGGTGTGAGAATAAATTTGAGTTTCTTGTATCTGCAGTAGTACTTATTTCGAATTAAGCTTCTCGAAAAGTAACAAGAAGCCGATACACTGTAAGCTCTAGTTCTAAAGCCATTTGAAGTTGTTTGTAGTAATGTTTATTTCATCAGCAGTTCTTCGAAATTTAACGTAGTCACTATAATCCAAGCAATGTATCTAAAACCGTTAGTAATAGTGATTGTGGGATATGTAGTTCCTCGAAATCTGTAGTAGGTCCACTATCTCCAAGCTCTGACTCAAAATTGTTCTTAGTAACGCTTATTTAATTTATATTTTCTTGCATTTTAACGTAGATTCACTATAATCCGAAATAAATATAAAAAATTGCGTGTTCTTGTTTGTAGTAGAGTTTATTTGGTTTGTAATTTCTCCAAAATTGAAAGAGAGTTTATACTCCTGTATATATAAATTCGTTTGTAGTTATTTGTAATACCAATTAGTTTATTTGTATTATTCTAAATTTAATGTAGTCACTATAATCCAAATTAAATATCTAAAATTGTTTTTATTAGTGTTTATTTCGTTTGTAATATCTCGAAATATATGGCCACAAGCTGTGGCCATAGAATCGTTGAAGCTGTTTGTTGTAATGCTTGGCGTTTGTAGTTCCTCGAAATTTAACGTAAATTCGCTATAATCCAAGCTAGGTATCTAAAATCGTTTTTAGTAACGTAGTTGTTATGCTTGTTACGTTTGTAGTTCCTCGAAATTTAATCTAGTCACTATAATTCAAGCTAAGAATACAAAATTGTTGATAGTAGTCCTCATTTCGTTTGAATTCTTCAAAATCTAACGTGATTCACTATAATCCAAGCTAAGTGTCTATAATCATTTGTAGTATTGTCACTATAATCCAATTATCTAAAATTGTCTGTGGTAGCTTGTATTTCATTCGTAGTGTCTCGAAGTCTGTAGTAGTCACTATACTAAACATTGTTGTAGTAGCGTTTATTTGTTTTGTAGTTCCTCAGAATCTCTAATAGTCACTATTCTTCAATCTCCTTCTCTAACATAGTTTATAATTTGTAGTAGAGCTTAATTTCGCCTGAAGTTTCTCGTAGATTCACTATAATCCAAGCTAAGTGTCTATAATCATTTGTAGTATCGTCACTATAATCCAATTATCTAAAGTCGTTTGTGGTAGCGTGTATTTAATTCGTAGTCGCATTCGTATTCGAAATCTATAGTAGTCACTATACTAAATATTGTTGTAGTAGCGTTTATTCGTTTTGTAGTTCCTCAAAATATATAGTAGTCACTATACCTCAACGTCTGCCTCTAACATCTGTAATTTATAGTAGAGTTTAAGTTCGTCTGTAGATTCTCTAAAATCCAAGTTACGTATCTAGAATAATTTGGAGTTGTTTGTAGTAGCTTTTATTCGATTGTGGTTCCTTCAAAACTAACTGACAGTCACTATATTGGAAGCTGTAGATATAAAATAGTTTGTAGTTTGTAGAAATGCTTATTTCGTTTGCAGTTCTTCGAAATCTATAATAATTGCTATACTCTGGGATTTGGTTCTAAAATCGTTTGTAGCTGTTTGCAGTAGCTTCTGTTCCGTTTGTAATTCCTCCAAAACTAAGGGAAAGTCACTATTCCTCAAGCTGCAGATATATAATCTGTTCTAGTTGTTTGTAGTAACGACTATTTCGTTTGTAGTTTCTCGAAATTTAATGTAGTCACTATAATCCAAGCTGAGTATCCAAAATCGTTTGCAACAGCTTTTATTTCATTTGTAGTTTCACTATACTCCAAACTCTGGATGTAATATCGTTTGTAGTTTGTAATAGCGACTATTTCGTTTGTAGCTCCTTGAAAATCGAAGGCGAGTCAATTTGTTCAACTAATTTTCTTGGTCTAAAACAAAGAATAGACTGGTACATTTGTGAAAATTATTTCTAAAACACCCTGTATACTCACATGATACGAGTATCTTAAAAATTAACCTACTGTTTCATTGTCAACATGAAAACGAATACACTAATTTACATTTAATCTTTTTGGAATAAATGGTGCCTTAAGTATAATCGTTATGTAATTTTTCTGTTTCAGATCCTGCGAACAGAACTATACAATTTGGACGTTGCCGCACCCTGGCACGCGTGCCGTACTAATTCGAAGACTATTACACCGCACCATTTTGGGCTGTTTGAACAGCTCCACGCCTTGTTCTTCTGCACGTGCCTGCATTATCAAGCCAACAAAGCCGTGCCTTCCTAAGTCAAACGCAAACACGTTCCTTTGTCACCGATTAGTCAACCAATTAGAAAATGAGACATCACCGCGAGTGACTAAAGTGTACCTTACAACAGGATAGCCCGTTCCCGCGAGTGTTCTTTTTCCCAATCATGCTTTTGAAAAAAACTGCTGTAGTGTAGATTGTGTTCTTTTAGAGTGGAAAATGTTCGATAATTTGATAACTCGGATAACGAGTCCTTCTAGTAGAAGACGACACACTTATCATTGTCCTGAGGTGCATTCCGATCCTGAGGATCACGAGCCTGTCACCCCCAGGAAGCCGAGGTTGTTGGAGAGGAGGAAGAAGGGACGCAGGGCAGTTGAGACTGGCCTGAGGCAGGCGAGGAGTTTGGGACGGTTAGACGGGCTTAAAGAGGTGAGTAATTTTTTTAATGCTTGTATTCTTTGAAATTTGTGATTCACTTTATGATGATCTCACGTGCAATGTGAATCAGAATATTCAGTAAATAGGAACAGATGTAGAATTTGAAATTTATTGTACTATTGTGTTACATGACCTTCAACATTTACAATTTTTTTAGTCAATGTAACCAATAACATTCCAAAAAAAATAATCAGATTTATTTAGAATGTCATAGAAAAGCAAACATAATTTTTTTTATAAACTTTACGCTTATATTATTGTGGCATATTTTTATGACTTTAAATTAGCAGCACTGTAAGAAAATTAAGAAATAGACTGTAAAAGTCGGGGCTATGCCGATTTTTTCTAGGAAACAATCGAAAGTAGTAGGTATATACAGAGTGGTTCAGTCATAATGTCATTAATTTTAACCACGTATTCGGAAAGCCTAATAAATACAGAAAATCGAAAAAAAAATTTTGCTCGGCCTTTGAAAAAATAAGCACATTACCACTTAATTCCCAGTATTTCGGCGCCCCATTTCACAACAGGGAACGCGCCGGTGGATTTTAGAGCGTTCGAATGTTGAAGCGAAACATCTGATTTCCTCAGTTGTCTTGAATTTTGCAATTGGCTTCAAAATCAAAGTGCAGCAGATCCCAACTTTATTAACAAAGTGCTATGGACGGAGGAGTGAGTGTTTTTTTTAGCCCTACTGTCATTTTAAATAGGTAGGTACCATACTACTCTTTGAAGAGCTATAAATCTCACAATAAGCTATACGTACTACAAACCGAATAATTAATTAAACATAGTACCTACTAAAAACTCATATTCAATTATAAAACATAGTGATAACACTAACAGTATTAAAAATACTCGATTATAATAAACTAACATTCGAAAATAATGATCATCCTTATACATTTGTTTTTATTAACAAATAAATACTACTTGATAATATTTAAAATGTAAAAAAATATATTATTCATTCATGTGTTTAGGTGAAAAGATCTGTTTTTACTCGTTGTCGTTTACTACGGATTAAAAACTCATTAAAAGCTAGGTTATTGACCCAACATTACGGTAGGTCAAGATTCACTCTCGATAAACCTTTCTGGGCCAGCGATCAGGAGCAGTGCTAAAAGGGGTTTAAATTATTTGAAAATATTTTTCTCTACTCTACTCATTTATCCCTTAAATTATTAACATGACTGAATCACCCTGTATATACTTTGGTATTAAATGTCTAAAGTAAGAATTCTAAAATGAAAAAAAATTATCACACGGAGGTTGTTCAGGAATTACATGACATAATTGGGAGTTACATCGAACGTTTTATATGAATTTGGAAACAGTTTTAGATTTTGGGCTATTTGTATCTACAGGGTGTTTCTAAAATATGGTGTCAAACTGAAAATAGAAGATTTTAGTAATTTTAAATAAAAAGTTTCTTAAAAAGATGTCCGAAAATGCTTAGAAAAAAAATTTAATTTTTTTTTCGAAAAACTCAAAAATGTAGATATTTTAGTTCTGTTTACAAAGTGTGAAATATGTATTTTAGTTGAACAACTTTTAAAATTCAATTGCAGTCGTGGAGGAAAAACTATACCTTGTTCTGTAGCTCCAATTAAGTATGGTGCAAGAATTATTTTTCTTATTTTATAATACTTCAACACTTAATTTTCACGTTTTCTATTAACATAGCTAATGAAATATCTACAATTTTTAGTAAACGCAAAATAGACTGTTTTCTATACCTATACCTAATGTAATACAAAATACATTTGAAATGACAAATGTTCTCTTAATATGTGTCTTGCTGACAGGAATTTCAGTGATAACCACATAACCTTTGTTTTCTATATCTTGTATTGTCATATTTATCAGTTATTTTCCTCTGTAAGCCCAATGAATACCCTTTATTAAAGTAATTCGGAAAAAACATCATAATTAGAGATACTGATACGTCCCCTCATTAATAAATTGATTTGACAATATGTGTATATTGATATTTTCATGTAACATTCAATATACTTTTTAACTGTAACTTTTTTAATTTCCTCTTAAAATAATTCTCTACCGTTCCAGTTTGTTACCATGTTTTAAAAACATAACGTACGTTATTAAGATCCAAAGACTAATGACTCGATGGAAAGACACTGTATGACATTAATTACTAGAAATTTTTTAAATATCAAACGTTAATTATGCAAATAAGCAACGATATTATATCAAAACCTAAGACATAATTGATTACTTCATAAATACTATATTGACAAAGCTTTGCATAACTTATGCAGTAGATTATTATTTATTTAATTCAGGAGTTAATTAAGAGATGTTTTGATCTAATGTATTACTGACCCAAATTTCACGAAAAACAGGTAAAGATAACTATTGTTTGATTCCTGCACTCACACAGTAACATACTTAACATCTTTCTATTTCTTAATTAGACACGTTAGTTACATTTACAACACAATATTTATTACAAGAAAGTGATTATGTAAAACTGTGTTTGTTTATGTTTTACATATGTAGATTGTTATACAGTGTGTATCAGCCAAATGGAATAAATTCAGTAATAAATAAATGGGATCGTGTTCGAAAAAACGTTCGGGCACGTCAATTGGTATTTTTAGTTGTGTATTTTTTTCATGAAAAACTTTTTATATAGTGTGTGTCATGTAACAGTCATCATTACCAACTTTCTTATTTTAAATGCAACACCTTTTATATTATTCAATTTTTAGATTCTTCAGAAAATTCTAGACATATTTCATGTACAGTGTCTACTTATCTTCAACTGTTTCGGAAATATTAAGTGTTTTCAGATTTATTGCAAAAGTTAACATTAAAAAAAGAGAATTATTTGATTACAGAAATTCGCTACAACACACTCAAAAACTAATAAGTAATACTTTTTATTTATTGATAATATAAACAAGCAAGAAAAACATTAATGTCAATGTAGGAGATGTTCAAAATGCTCGCAGCGAACGTCTTGGCAACATCCTAATCTTAAATGTAAATTTCTTTTAACGTAGCATGACACTAAAGTTAAAAAATGTTTCTCTTCAGAATAGAATAGTGAGCCATCCTGTATATTTACAGTCACATTTTTGCCATGAAAAATTGTTCCACTTTATAATCAAGGTTGGCATGATATATGTCATTGATATTTATCCGATATATATCATTGATATCTATCACGATATTTATTTTTTGATATATATCATGATATTTGTAAAAATTTAAATAATGATTCCTACTGGTTTAAAGTTGCTAAAACTGTTAACAGATGGCAGCAAAACCGTATGCTAATAGTTGATGAACGTGTTTATTTATGTGATTCCCCGAATTTTTCAACAAAGTAAAATTGAATGAATATTTTTATTTCATTATTTCTCCAGGTGTTAGTCAATTCGAGTAGGTGCTGTGTGTTTGTATTTGTTTTAATATTTATGACATTTATGTTGACTTGGTGCAAATTAGTTATTAGTTTCAGAATTTATATTTATTTTTTCATTATTGTTTTTGATATTTGGAATAAACATATTTACCTAAATAGTTTCTTAATTTTATTTCGCTACTATAATATTATACATAAACTAATTAATTAAAAAAAAAATAAATATCAAGACTTGATATATATCGGATATATATATCAAGATATATATCCGATCTTTGATATTTATATAAATATCATGATATTTGCCACCCTTGTTTATAATGTAATATGTTGATTTTTTCGAAAGAAGGAATAAAACAAATGTCACCAGAATTCTTTATCCATTAAATTAAAGACAGAAAAAATCCTCATAAAATCAGGAGAAACTCCTAAAAAATCTTTTATATCAATTATTTCGCCGATGTAAACCTTTACCAGGCGGCTGTACCCTGAAGAACCCGACCAGCGCTACCAGCAGCGACCTCTGACCGGTTCTGAAAAATTCCGAGGTACAGTAATGCCCCCCATAAAATACCTATAAATATCGCAACGCAGTATATTATCCATAACTATGCAATGCGCGGCATATTTCACACTTTTACGTCACATAATGGCGAAGTATTTCACGTATTTGGCCTTGTAATACAAGTACTGTTAGGTAATACAAGACAATCGTTGTGTACACGGACCCGCGGCCTTACTTTTTCAGCGAGAGCCGCGCACATTGCGAGGGAAATGTATCTCCGAACGCGGACGGTGACTTTTGGGTTTTCGTCGTAAAGGCGCCCGTACACGTCAAGAGAAAGCTTGAGGTTTGGAAATGTTAGTTAGGTGTAAGGTTTTATATATTACTATTGTCAAAAACTTGGAACAAAATTGCGATACACAAATATTGAATACTATTTTCTAATAAACAATGCAAAAAATTAAAGGATCAAAAGAATTTCCGAAATTTTTCTGTGATTTTTTACTGTACCTATTTAGGTGAAAAATGGTCGTATCGGGAATTAAAAAAAAAGCATTTTGAAGCTCTGAGATTCTAGCTTTTGGATCTTTCGGTCGAAATTTTTTAGAGCTACGGTTATCATGCAGTTCTAAGAAATAGTCCATGGAATTGGAATATTTTTTTTCAGCTAAGCCATTGCATGGGTCAGATGGCTTGTTTATTCAACTTCCATTTCCTTTTTTTTAGATTTCAATACGACTATTTTTCATCGATATATCGGACTTTCAATGAAAAAGGATCCCTTTGTCTTCAATCATCGATATCTCGGCGACATATGGTCGTACAGAGAATTGAAGGGCAGTTTCGAAAATTGGAATACATTTCCTACAACATCCTGCCGCAACTTTTCGGAAAAAAAATTGTATTTTTATCTTTTACATGAATTTTAAAAATCTAGAAAAAGGGTAATCTATGGTTTCTTTAGGAAATTGATGGCTTTAGAAATATTAAAATGGGAAAAATTTTTTTTCGCATTTTTACCGCAAATAACATTTAAATTGAAGTAAAAAAAAAAATTCGAAAGTTTTGAAGTTTTTGTTTTGATTTTTTGGAAAACCTTTCGGACATTAAACAAAACAAAAATCCCATTGTTTCCAGCACGATTCTACTTTTCCGTCCTATGCTTCTTCATCAACTTTTAATTAAATCAAAATTAAAGTTGATGACCCAAATCAGATTTTGACTACGATTCATACCGTTTTCTGAGAGAAATTTCTAATTAATTTTTGTGCAGTCATTTAAAAAACAGTTTTTTTCCAAACTACCCTTTTTCTTTTCTGAAAAAAAAATCATTTTTTTTTTCATCAATTTAAACGTTATTTGCGGTAAAAATGTGAGAAAACCTCCAAAAAAAATCTTTTTTTACATTTTTATCATAATTATGAAGTGTTTAAACTACTATTGAGTGAAAAATCACCTTTTTTTATCATCGGTATCTTATGAACTAAATCATACAGCTAACGGAAGGTGGGTTTTGTAAACTTGAATCAATCCTCATCAAGAGACTTTTGGTATGTTTGAGAAACAACTTTTTTTACTCAGTATAAGTGCAAAAAAATGACTTTTTCTGCTGTTTTGGAAAATCTACGATTAATTTGCGAATATTGCGAAAAGTACTTACCAATATTTGTAGTTTTTTTTTTAGCTGAATGCATGCCCATGAGGCCTAATTTTGAAATCGATCGGTCGAACTTTTTTCCTTTACTGAATCGTCAACGTTTTATAAAAAATTAAGTAGA
The DNA here is from genome assembly GCF_000390285.2 of Anoplophora glabripennis. Lineage (NCBI taxonomy): Eukaryota > Metazoa > Arthropoda > Insecta > Coleoptera > Cerambycidae > Anoplophora > Anoplophora glabripennis. The sequence goes on from NW_019416279.1 coordinate 57,982, forward strand.
AAGCTTATTGCTTCTTAAAGATCAATTAATAATAAAGATGAAAAAAAAATGCCTTATTTTTCTCACAATTTCGTGTTAAATACTCAGGAAATACCTACCGACAAAAAATAAAAATTTTGAAAAAATCGAATTTTTCAAATTTTAAAGTATGTATTTCTAAAGTAGAAAAAAATATTTTTTTGAAATTTCAAAAAAATTAGTTTCTTTTATCTTGATTTCAAAATATTCAGAAAATTATACTGTGTTCCATCGAGTTAAAATTAATTGCATTAATTTAAATTGATACCGCCAAGTAGTGAATCTTCATGCATTTTTTTACACGCATATACGCTATACGATTTATTGACCTTGTTCTCAATCCTTTAAAAAAAGTTCAGAACTACCAATTTTTTCATTAAAAAAAATTATCTTAAATTTGCTCAACAAATTTTTTTTTCGGCATTTGGTTCAATGTGAATTGTGAAAAAATATTCAAAAAAATTATGAAAAATTTAATTTAATTTTAAATTTTGACTTTATTATCGATATTTGATGAGTATTTAACCTCAAATTGTGAGAAAAGGGGAAAGGTCAACAAGTGTCAAGAAGCAGACACACTAATATGCATTCCCGAAGGATTTAGGTGCGCTGAATCCGAATCTGGCCGCAGAATTGCTCTATCACATCAGGTTTGTGTAACCTCAAATATGACGAAAAACAGTGTTTTTTGCACTTTTAGGTTAGGATATCTCAAAAACCTGACGTGATAGAGCAATTCTGCTGCCAGATTTGGATTCAGCGCACCTAAATAAAAAATCACTAAGAAAATTGTAAAATTTTTCTGCTCATTTAATTTATTTGCTAAATTTATGTTATCGGTCATTAATCAAATTTAATAACGACATTTACCAAATGTTGCAAAAGTTGATGCAAGCATTTGTTCAATTTTAGCTATGTTGTTGATAGATTGGTTTAATACTGGTGTGTTTGATGATTATTTTGCGCTTGGTTATTGCCAGATGCATGGCCTTATGTCGCTCCTGTTTGGACTTGTAGATAGGCATAGGTTGATCCTGACGAATCAAACGAAGACGAAAGTTGAAAACGCAAACCGCCCTTAAGCGATGACTTAGATCTTCCACGGCGAGTTGAATCTAGGATTTATTCCGAAACCATTCAGTGAGAACGGATGCAATCTTTCGCAGCCGCGCCTCGGCGTCGCTGATTTATTTTTCAGAGATTTATGGACCCGTAGATGTTCAATAGGTAACCGAGATGCGTTATTTCGCGATAAATATGAGTAATGGGACAAGTAATGAGAGCAATTTATCTGTCCGCGGGGTGCTTGCGCAAGGTGGTCCGCATAACGTCTACGAACTGCGTGGCGCATACCATACGGGAATTTTCCACGGGGATATAGATCTGCGGCGCCAGCAGGCACGCTAAAAAAATGGTTTTTTATCACTCTTTGGTGATCACACGATTAGCAAATAATATCGACTTGAATTTCTTTTTTTTGTCTGTTTGGGTGTAATATATTTCTTGAATATGTTATTTAAATGTGTCTCCCTCAAAATTTAATATACAGGGTACTACAAAAAGGTTGAGATACAACTCGACAACTTTCTGTCTACAGCTTACATACAAAAATCGAGACAAAAATCTTGTTTCGTGCACATCTTTATTAAAGAATTGGTATTATAATGTTAGACGAAAATATGTAGAATCTAACAGTGTATATGAGGTACATATGGGATGTTTCACGTCAAGCGGATCACCGATCTGGACAAAAATTGCACACATAAAAACGTATCTTTAATAATAAACTACAAATTTCTTTAAAAGCAATTGTTTCTTATGAAGAAATATTTATTTAATTTGATCATATATCTTTATTTCAGTATTACTCATGTATTTGGAACAATTCTATTTTATGTTTAGAAAATGTATTAGAATCAAAGATACATCCTAAATTTAAACATATAATATAATGTATTAAAACATAGTAAATTATAATGTAAAACAAATCAATTTCTTTAAAACAATCATGTTTTAAGGTTGCATCTACATTTTGGTTATTTTAATTTAAATGAACTTATTTAAAACAAATAAATCATAAGTCCAAATTAAAACACTTATTTTATCAAAGGAATAATAGTATTTATTGACATAAAACTATCATATCGTTAAATTT
>NW_019416279.1:61699-82543 GCF_000390285.2 Anoplophora glabripennis
TATTGGTGACTCCGAATTATAGTTTGATGAGGATTTTCATCACTCCAATGGTGCATGTTATGTAGGTTCAGAATACCATCACGACTAAAACTAGCTTCGTCAGTAAACAAAATTGATGAAATAATGTTTTCTCTTTGGTTTTGAAACCATTCGCAAAATTGTACACGAGGAACAAAGTCATGTTCCAATAGTGAATGAATTTTTTGGAAATGATATGGGCGAAGAAGTTGTTCTTTGAAAATTTGTCTAACTGATTCACGGTTAAGGTTTCGCACCGCTGAACTTGTTTTCCTGGTGCTTGTTCTCGGATTATTTTCTACCATTCGTAAAACAGTTTCTTCGTTTCGCACAGTGCGACGAGTTCTGGAAACCCCACTATTCAATTTTGGTTTTCTAAAACAGCCATCTTCTCCCAAACGCCTATGCACATCAATAAATGTTCGAACATTAGGAACTTGTCTTAAAGGATATCTTTCTCGATAGATACGTTGAGCTTCGTAAGAATTTGATCTAGCTTCGCCGTAACACATAATCATGTCCCTGTATTCTTCAAAAGTGTAGCGAACCATTTTTGAAAGCAATTTTGAATAATCAGTGAGAAAACCAATGAAAAACTTAATCAAGAACACAAAATACCTCTAACAATTATTATATTAGTTTGACAAGTGTCATTATGACACATTATTTAATTGTTATTTATCATTGTTTTTGCAAATGTTACTTTGGCGCTTTTTGAATAATTTGCGTGCATTGTCGGCTTTTGTACTGGAACCATTGCTTCTAGCGACTTGGACAAGGTATACCTTTCTTACGTATAAAGAAGGGATAACAAATTTTTTTCAGTCGAAAATGACATACAGTGTATAGCAAAAAAGTTAGGACCGATTCAATAGATATGGAACCCTGTATGTAGCGCCCTGTATCAGTAATCACAAAACTAAGATCATATTTGAATTTAGCATGATAAAAAAATACCTGTATACCACATTTTATCCATTTCTTGCGTCTCTGGCTAAAGATATTCAAAAAAAAAACCCAAACAAAAATAAAATTCAACACCCCATATCTTTTAACCGAAGGCCTTGCAGACCCATGTTCATAGGAACTTTTTTTCTTATTTTAGTGTCGTCTATTGTGTGGCACTATGCAATGTACTTTTTTCTATGTCACCCTGTATAAAAATATTAGTTGTGATTTAATGCATAACCTTTTCGAAGGAATCCATCCTTATGAAATGGCGAAAATTATTAACAATTTATTAACTAATAACTATTTTACATTAAGCTACATTACTGAATGCTCGAATTAAGTATTACTCTTATATACTATGTATAAATAAAACCATTCCTCCAAACAAATTAGAAACGGGTATATTACTGTCATCTTCATGCTTTCCTTAGAAAATGATAAAACATGGATCCTATTCTTAATTTTATAGAAATAACCGAAATGTTATTTTTGTCTATCTTTAATGATGAATCCATTGATTTTTTCAAATGTCTTATAGAAGACCATCACCTAATGTGTTTAGAACTATTTAAAGAAAATTTAAAGCCTAAATTTAGTTTTAATATAATAAAGAAAATTGGACTTGTAATACATGTTAGCTCCATTAGATACGAAGTAAAACATAAAGATTTAAAATATTAGCTACCCTTATTAGATGTAGAAAAAGTGTAAATTTTTCACTTTGTATGCGGAGGGTTTTCGGAGGTCGTTAAAAATTGACAAATCCATTATGGCGGATAAAATCTTAAATTTTTTTAAATCCAACCCAAGATACATGATCAGCGACCTCAAAAATCCCCATATACCAAATTTGATGGTAATCGTTCGATTTTCCGAAATTTCGTCCGCCATCATGGATCCGCCATGTTGAATTTTGCAAATCTGACCTCGGATTTGTAGTCAGCGACCTCAAAAACTCCCGTATACCAAGTTTGGTGTAAATCGGTTGATTTTCAAAAATTCAGTCACCAAATCGGTTTTTTGACCGCCATGTTGGATCCGCTATTTTGGATTTTTTCATCCAACCACACCAGCTTTTAAGAGGTGTCCCTCAGTTACAATTTGAGCTAAAAAATGACTCGATTGGTTGCAATTTTTTTTTCACAACCCTTTTTTGCCGTACCCAGCTTCCAGCCGCCATATTGGGTCAGCCAGTTTGGATTTTTGAAAAGTACCACTCTGCGTTTGAAAGCCTCTTACTAGACGAACATTTTGAGCCCTTACACGTCTCGATCGTTCCACGCAATTTTTGTTCGGATCATCGACCTAGATAAAATGTTATTTTTTTAATACAAGATAAATCGAGTAATACAATAAAGTCTTAAATTAAACTCGAATGTACTGAAATTTCTAGTAGGTCGTTCGAGAACTTTATTACTTTAAAATCATCACAATCCTTCTGAAATGCAACCGTTTTCTTAAAATTTATGATTTTTTATTTTTAAATTCATCCTAAAAACCCATTTCCAGTTCTTCTGCGTAAAGGAAAGAGAAACATTAAAATATTTACGGTATTACTGTACGTAAACAAGTGTTTAATTGCATCCAGCGAAACTGCATGCAAAGTAGTTGCTAGTCACTTTTTATAGAGACTCGGTGAATTCGTAAAGCATTAGTAATAACAATCATTAACCGTTTTCAAACCTTGAAACCGATGGAAATTATTTTAATAGATGCTAGATAGTAGTTTAACTGGAATTAGATAAACAAAGATAATATTATGATACGGGTCAGATTAGTCATCTAAAGACAGATCTGTCTATAACCAGTAGCGACATTGTCGATAACAATTTAGAATTGTTGTGTTACAATTTCGATTGAATATCGATAATTATAACACACCTCGACTCACATCGATGTTTTGCCATTCTTAGAAACAATATGGATACTTAAATTAGATACTGCAGATAGTTTTAGCTCTGTCCAGTACAGTGTCTTTTAAATTTAAATTTTGGTAACATTGTTATATTTTCAGTCTTTATTATTTTAGTTGTAAAACTTTTTTTTTTATTTAACATTTTTATATACATTTATCTTCATAATAAAATTACTTGTTTCATATTCAGTCTCTTTTACTTTAGTTGTAAAACTGTTTTCTATTTATCGTTTTTTATGTACTTACTTTTTTCTTTATAATAAATTTAGTTTACAAATGAATGAAATTTATGCTGAAGTAAAAAATTTTTAGTTCTACCCATTTCTCATATATGTATTTTGAAAACAGTTGAAAACATAAAAAAAAATTTGTCAATTCGTCAGTTTTATACCAAAAATCATATTACTCACCTCCCTCACCCCTCCTAGCCCGCCAGGCCTGGCTCCTTGCGATGAATAGCAAATGAATATATAAAAAATTTTCAGTACTTTTCAAGAAAAATGCATTTTCCAATATAAATGGATCGATCATCTTGTGCATAGTACATATTTCTATTAGAATTACCTACAAGCTTTTTTCATTTTTTTGTAACTCCCAAAATTATACTTTATTATAGGAAAATAAACATCAACAATTCAACTTCTAGTAAAGTATAGTGTCCCTCAAGGGTCAATACTGAATCCACTCTTGTTCGCCAAATATAACGAGCGTTCAAATAAAAACGTGGTCGAAGTTGGCTCTGACACATTGGACGTAGGGCGTAGCTTATAGCGACCAACTTAACCTCATTTCTCAACGAGCTGTATAGCAGCTGTCAGTTTCAGTTATATTTCGCTGGTAATATTATTAGAGTTAAATAATTGCAGGTAGTTCTAAATCAGACAAATGTTTTCCAGGATTGTAATAAATGTGAAACAAATCTGGGAAATTTATATAACATTTTGAGATATTCTGGAGAAGTTTGGCAATTCTTCTTGCTTTGGCACATTTCTCTATACGAGCTGAATGTAATGATAATTCTGCTAATCTAAGACGATAATTTCACACTTATCGATCCTCATCAGTTCGCAATAAGTGAGACAGAAATGATTTTAATCCATTTGGTTATTAAAGATGTTGTTTTACTAGGAATGTTGCTGCTTAAGCTTCCACAAACCCTCTAAAACTCGCATTTTTTTTCAAAGTAGCAGAATTTATCAGATGTTGCTGCCAAATCGGCAAAGAAACCGTCCTTTCAAGCCGAGATAATCGAAGGAAATTAATTACATTCTTTAATTCTCTGAGGAACAATCGAAGTTATGCCATTGTGTTTGATTTTTTTCGTAATTACTAAACAATGGGTAATTAATGGTTTCTGCAAGCAATAATTTACGTGAAAATACACAAAGGTAAGTGAAGGCGTGTCGTGTGCCTCCGTAATTGCCAACCGATAGTGAAATTCTTGGAAAATGTCAGTTATTATTCAAATTTTTTTGCCCAATTCCTGTGAATGTGTTGCTTAATTAGTTTTTTTTTTGTATTACTAAGTGGAATAGTGAAGTGTTCAGAATATAGTACAAAACTTTTATTAATAGTATGGAATTCAAAAGATTGGTAGAAAAGTACCTCGGAAAATCTTATAAATAACGAGCGTTCAAATAAAAACGTGGTCAAGTTGGTTCTGAAAATTTGGACGTAGGGCGTAGCGTATAGCAAATGAACTTAAACGTCATCTGTCAAAGCGCTATATCGCCGCTATCAATTTGAATATTTTCGTTTTAAAAAGCGTTTAAAATGGTGTTTTCTCAAGAACAAAAAGTGTTTATCATAGAGTCCTACTTTAGAAATGGACGCAAGATTGATGGAATATGGAAGTATTCTATTGAGGAATGTTTCATAGAATTTCAAAATCAATTTCCCGGCGTTGTTGAGTACAAAATTTTTCAAAGTGCAGTTCAGCGTTGTGTTAATGTTTTTCGTGAAACGGGCAGTGTAACAAGAAAAGAAGGAAGCGGCCGACCTAAAAAGCGGACTGAAGAATTAAAAGAAAATGTCCAACAAATAATGGAAAATGCGCCAAGAACTTCTGTACGTGTTTTATCACAAATGGTGGGAGTATCAGTCGGTACCTGCCACACAGTGTTAAAAAAAGATTTGCGTTTGTTCTCCTATCGTTTAACTTGTCAGCAAGAACTTCATGAAGTTGATTTTCCGCGACGGGCTGTATTTTGTGAATGGTTTTTAAACAACTACGGTGAACTTCATAGTTTCACCTTTTTTCCTGATGAAGCCTGGTTTCATTTAAGTTGTTACGTAAACTCACAGAATATGAGAATGTGGTCTTCTGAAAAAACAGATAACTTTTTTGTCGAGGGCCATCCGCTCGCTCAAAAATTGGAGTTTGGTGTGCTCTCAATCGAAGGAGGATTTATGGACCTATTTTTTTAATGGTACTCTTACTGCGCAAAGGTATAGAGAAGAAATTATCGCTCCTTTTGTTAAACANATTTACGGAGCTTTTGGGGGTACATCGAGGTGTAAAAATTCGTACAAGCATTAGACTCTCCATCGATATTAGCAAAGATGCGGTCGACTTAGCAAAACAAGTCAAAAAGTTACTTTTTTTCACTTTTTTCAAGTTAATGTCGAGGATGTTTATTCGAGATTTCGAAACTGCCCGTCAATTTTCTGTCTGATCATTAGTTGCTGAGATCTCGATGGTTAAAGCCAAAAGGATGCTTTTGTATTCTTAGTCGAATATCTCCGGGTCAAATTAACGTAGAGAAAAATTTAAAAAAATAAATTAAAGCTGAATGAACAGGCTATCAAGTCCATATCATGATTTTTTTTTCCAAGCCCGTGGACCGAGAAAAAAACGCAAAAAATTGAAAAAAAAATTTTTTAGTCTTATTTCTTAGAATTTCGCGATGACTGTCCCTTCTAACAATTTTGAGCTAAGAAATCTGGAAACTAGACATTCGGCGCTTTAAAATGCTTTTTTTAAAACCTTGATACGATCATTTTTAACTGAGATACAGTATTCTGAAAAATCACTAAAAATTCGAAAAATTTTTTTGCTCCTTTAATTTTTTGCAGAAGTTTAGTATGGAATTCAAAAGATTGGTAGAAAAGTACCTCGGAAAATCTTATAAATATGATACGAAGCATTTGTTACGTTTTCAAATATTGCCATAAAATGAAATAACGTGCGAAAAACGTTTTAAATTTTTGTACGTAATCATTATTTAACCATCAGTTTCGTCTCATACTACCAACCTAATAAACATTTTCAAAAACAAGCAAAAATATCAGTTGCACTAATTTTCATCGTAGAAGTATCGTATTTACTAACAAATCGTATTTTTTTATACAAGCACCTCATTTGCAACATCCACATTATGATTGTTCAGAAGTAGGGTTTATACGGGGTGTAAGAAGTTTGACTGCCATTACTTTAGAGCAATCATAAATGAACAAAAAAGTTGTATATTGCAAGGACGTAAGATTAACTGATTTCAAAATACAGCTAGTATTAATATTGGGGAGTTTCATCACAACGTGACAACAGCGCTTAGCCTAACGCTACACAGCTGGTACATACCACGTGTGCAAGCGGCTGACTTGTCCTACGGAAAAAATGTAAACAATAATTATTGTGAAACATTTGGTTGGACAAGTTTTTTTGTTTATTTTAATGTAATCTATCGTCTGTTAAAATTAAGGTAGTCAAACTTCTAACACCTTGTATATACGCACTACTACTGACATAATTTTTTTCTTCTTTACATAAACAAACAACGCAAACAACAACGCCGAACAATACGTACCCAATTTGCTGGCTTCTATTCGAATTTTTTAACTCTCGCGTTATTTGTTACACTTGTCCCGGCTAATAAATTAATAATACGGGCTCAAAAAACGCCCCGTCATTATCCTTTTGTCGACGGTCACAGAACGCGTCTCGGAGAAAGAGACGAAAGGCGTAAATTGATTTTTTGAGCGGAGTCATATCGATGAATGGTAGTGTGAAATTCCGATTACGAAATTGATTCTATTTGGGGGATTGATTTTTTTTCGTGTTGTTTTCTTTTCTTGTGTCTGCCGAGACGGGAGCAAAAAACGGAGGACCACCCTTCCATTACCCTTTAGAAATGAAAGTGGAATTCATTTTTTAAGCAGCAGAGACTGGATGGGTAGAATATGAAAGAGAAATACAGTCCGTACGATATTTGTTGTTCCGATGACGTCATTAGGTAATCTTTGTGACGTCATGACATTTTTTTAAATATAACATCCAATTATTTCATTAAATCTAATTAGAAAAAAACATTCCTGAAAATGGCAATATGCAACACTATGACCTTAAAGTTAATAGTTTTCGAGATAAAACGCTTAAAGTTTGGAAATTATGCAGATTTTTCAAATCTTTGATCCTATTCATCTAGGTAGCCATGCATATTGACTGTTCCGTAAATTATTCAAAACAAAGTAGTTGTAAAATTTAGTTATTCTTTAACATTTTTTGGTGATATTAGAAATGGTACGAAAGTTAGCGGAAAAACAAAGAATTGAGGTCTTTATTCTGAGTATTCTGAATAAACTACGCATTAGGAAATCAACAGTGAATAAGATAATAAATGAATTTATCCAGTTTGGACATATTTGGGATTAGTACATAGGTCGGCCAGTAATTACAGAGGATGTGGAACTAGGTAATGTTGCTTGATGTGCAAGAGAATTCACATGTTTTTACGAGACAAATGGCATCTAATCATGAGGTTAGTCAATGTTTTCTAGTAAAATACATGAAAATAAATAAATAAACGGCATCTCTATAAGATTTAGCTAATTCAAGGATTAAATTATGATGACTCTGATCGCAGAATAGAATTTTGCGAAGAAATTATGAACCGTTGTAACAGAAGTCCATGATTCATTAACACTATTGTTTTTTCTGATGAATCTACATTTTGTTTAAATGGTACTGTTAATACATAGAACTGTCGCTACTGAGTACCTAATAATCTTCACTGGATGATAGTAGCACACACCCAGTTCCTTCAGAAAGTAAATGTACGGGCAGGAATTGTACGAAACAATATTATTGGTCCTATTTTCATTTATGGGACTCTAATAGGTGAGAAATATTTACAAATGTTACTACAACAAAAAATTTCGGAGTTGGCAGCACTATTCCCAGATGATAATATTCCGTACATTCCCAATGAACTTCTGTGGTATCAACAAGACAGGGCAATTCCACATACCGCAAATATTCGTGACTACTTAAATGAAATATTTCCTAATTGTTGGATAGCCGAAGCGGTTTTATAGAATGGCCAGCTCAGTCCCCTGACCTTACTTACACCCCTTGATGTGTTCTTCTGGAGTTATCTTAAGTCGAAAGTGTAATAAAACACAGGAACATTGTTGAGTTCAAAACAAGAATTCGGGATGAAACTGGAGCTATACAGCCAGACACCATCGGAAAAGTATTGCAGGAAATCCAACAGAAGCTTGTCTATTATTAAGAAGCAGAAGAGTTATAGATCATAGAGCACTTTATTTAATTAGATTTCGTTGTATATATTATGCCAATTTGTCAACAGTAAAATCACAAGAGCTTTTCTTTTTATCGAATAAATATCTATTTGTAACGAAATAATTTTGCCAATCAGTAATTTTACGAGAAAAACTGTCATACAAAATTTGGTCAAAAAACAAATATCTTTATTTATTCTATGTGAACGAACAACAACCATTATCTTTATTTATTCAAATTGTTTGAAGGAACAGTTATTAAATATTCAATTATTATAAATTGTTTGGTTTGGTGTACTGATTTAAATATTTTCTTGTTTATTTTCCGTACATGTTGAATATTCCTTTTGACTTATTCTATCCATATATTCGTAAGTAATTAATAAGATTTTCTTGAGGTTCAGCGTCAATTTGAAGATGGGTTTTAATGGATGATGATAATGAGTATCCAGTTATATTTATCAGTTGTTTTTCACTTATTCCTGCTTTGGCTAAGTGAAAAACTGTACTGGCACGGTTTGAATGGTTGGTAATTTTATTTTTTGTGATGTCCAGTCCAATTTTAACTGCAGATTCTTTTGTCCATGTAGGGATAGTATTAAATTTTAGTAGAACATTTTTATATCAACCTTTTATTTTTGTGTTTGTCCAAAAGTGCTTTGGATTTCTAAGAGTAACATTGTAAGACAAATACTTTTATCGTTCTAATTTTTGTGTTATCCATTTGCTGTCTGTCAGTTTTTTTCGATCCGCCTTGTGCTGTCTTTGAAAGTATTGAATTGTATCCGATTTCTTCCTGTTGGAATCTTGATTATTTCACTTTTAAAATGGTAAATTTTACAGTTTATAGCCTCTCCACCCCTCCAAGCCAATTCATAAGAAGCTACGCGAAAGAATCTTTTTTGTTCCTATGGTTCATATATATTTCACAATTTTGCCATTTTTAGTATATTTTCCTTGCCTATTGCTACAGAACATACCTTTCTTTTCTCTGGAATAACTTGTCATTCATTTGTCTTACTGTTTCTTGCATCACGAGTTTTTTAAAAGTTATGTCTGTTAAAGGATCATATTTATTATATTCAATGAAATATTTTTCTTGAATGATCTTTGCAGTTGAATTCCATATTGTTTTAATTTCGTATTCTTTGTAATCTTCCTCAGTTTGTTTTTCATATTATGTGTCCAACTCTTTAACATATCCGCTATGTTTTGTAACTGAGGTATTTCTGACAGTTCATGAATTTGACAAAACTCCATAAATTGTCTCCATATATTTAGTGTTTTTTGTCGATTGTGGAATTGATTTTTCTGTTTTTTCTAATTTGTTCAGTGGAAATTGTTCCAAAACGACTCATATTGTGTATATTTTATACTCGCACTTTCAACAATATTTAATAATCGTAATGACAGGAAACGTTTTAAACTGATGTAAGTATAACTGTAAGTATAATTTAGAGAAATAAGAGTTTTTATCGGTGATAAAAAGCTACGCATTTTATGTGACAAAAACGTCACTATTATATGTACCTACATATATACATTTTTATATATGGGAGTTAATTTATCGTAATAAAAAATATTTGTTTGATTTGTTTTTTGCTCCTCTTTTTCATTTTTTCACACTTTGAAGCCTTTTATCTACAAAAACTATCAACTTTAAGGCTGTTGCATAATTTTTCTACTTAGATTTAATGAAACTGGATGTCCCATTTACAAAAATGTCATGATGACGTCACATAGATTACCTAATGACGTCATAATCGAAACAATGGTGTCAAGAGAAGCACAAATGAATTTAAAAATTGACGTGTCGGAACGTTTTTACGTATATTATACAGGGCGTAATTTATTTACGGTTTCCATTCTAAACGTTCACACTGTATATATCACGTATGTCCAATTAATTTACATTATTCGTGAATAAAAAGATTACAAATATGTAAAAAGTCTTTGTGAATTTTTAAAATTTTATCAATACACGTTTGTCACAAAACGACTGCGCGCAAACGGAAACACGGTTATGATAGTGTGTACGCGCCTTTAGATTCCTGTTCACCGGCGTAGGTCGACACTCATAAACGACGCACTTGATCCGGCATGACATCCGCGGCCTCGTCCCGGTCCGGCCGTTCGTCATTCGATTTTTGTCGATACCGGCGAAGATTATCGCCGGTAAAATGGTACCTAGACAGCATACGCGGAATGCCGCATAACGGTCCCGCCGGCGACTCTATTCAAATACATAAAATATCCGAGCGCAACGTACAAAACACTTCCTCCATGTCGTCTGGGTTTTTTTGCCCGGCGGAGGCCTTAATTGAATGCCATTCAATCTGGACTTTTTCAAGATGAAGTCGTATACGGCGCAAGTTGAGTTATTGCGGAGGAAACGGGTGCTATTAGTTAATAGTGATGCCTTAACGCTGGCCGCTGCGCCTTTACCAGCTTTAGCGTTATCGAAATGGAGGTTAACAAACTGATATTGCGTTCACCACAACGTAGAGAATGTCGCAATAGGTACTAAGCATAATTATTCTTGGCTAGCAGTTATGCGAAATAAATAATGAATGTCTGTTTTCTATAAAAAGAGTCTTTGGGTCGCTGATCACGAATCCGAGGTCGGTTAAGCTCCATCACATCAGGTTCAAGGTGATTTCAAGGTCAAATCAAGAAATGACTTCCAAAAAATCTAAAAATATTCATGTTTATGATTTAGAGGTCACTGAACCTGAATCCGAGGTTTGTTTACCCCTACGACACACCCTAGAGGTCATTCAAGGTCATTTCAAGGTCATTCATGAAGTATTTTGGATAGAAAAGTTAAAATTAGTCTGAAAAATCTGAAAAAAATCGTCTGAATGTTTTTGAGGTCACTGAACGCGAATCCAAGGTTATTTAAGCTCCATCACGTCAGGTTCAAGGTGATTTGAAGGTTAAATTTGGAAAAAGTTGTGTACAAACATTTAAAAAATGTTTTCGGGGTCACTGAGTTGATTTGGAGGTTATTAAAGGTCACAATAGAAGCGTGTGCATTTTCTTCTGCCCGTAAATGCAAATTATGGGAATCTATTATTCCATTTTTACAAAATCCGGCTTCGTCCGTAAAGAAAATTGAACCATTGAAATTTGCATTGTTACAGTACCTATCTCTAAAAACCAGTTTGAAAGTTACATCCTTCTCGAAAAGTCTACAGGAAGAAGTACTTTCTGTATGCGATAGGGATGCAATTGTTGCTCTTTAAGGATTCTAAAAACCGTAGATTTTTAGCAATTAAACTGTTCAGCCAATGTCCGGGCACTTTTTGAAGGATCTGCTTCTACGGCATTTAGGATACCTTCTTCAGCGACCTCACTGCGATTGATTTCATAATTGTGTCTGGATTTGACAAACGTCCCTAAAATTATTTGTAGCATTTTAATTCTACATATTTCAAAAAGTACGCTAATGCAAGTAACAAATAAAGTAATTTTTACCAGTTTCTCTTAAACGCTGATCCTCTCTTTCAAAAGTTTTCATATCAGAAATTCTTCGATTTGGAAATCGTTCCTCATAAAGCCTTCTAATGCTAAGGTATCATACCTTAGCATTAGAAGGCAAGTCCATACAATAAATGTATGTCGACATATTCAGCAAACGTAAATTCCATTACGGCAAATAAAATAAATCCGAGGAATAAAAAAATAAGGAAGTTTCGACCACACTCTATCGTTAACTGATAGACTCAGATAGGTACTGTAATTATTTAAATCGGTAAATGTCAAAAAATATCGGATTATTTTTCTTTACGGATGTAACAAAAATCATATTACACAAACATAGTTTTTTTCTCGAAAACAGTTCATTTTAGCGATATCAACCAAGAGTACCTTTTTGTTAGTTTAAGGTTCAATATATCTAAAAATATAATTTTTGTGTCTTTATCGTACCGGGTGTAAAAAAATTTACATTACTGTGCTACAGTTAGTCCGTCCCTGGCAAACCAAATAAGCCAAATTGTTGTCATGGGTCAATTTTTAAAGAGACTGATCTGTTGTCCATCATAATAGTTAAATTACACAAAGTATTTTAAAAGTTATTAAAAAAAAACGATTTTCAGGGGCATCCTTTCAGGGCCTGTATAGGGGGGCCCTTAGGTAAAATTTTTATAGGAACTTAATTATTTATAATTATTTTGGGTCAATATAACCCTCCTCAAAAATGCATCCAAGAATTAATTCTCCATTTTCCAAGAACAATAAATAATAATATTACACACAAAGAAGACACAGTCTCGGCATACTTCCATTAACCAAAGGCATCCTTTTGCTCACGACCAGCCTGTAAATCTAATTACTAATTTGTCGGATTGCGTGCGTCGGGTATGTCGAGTGCACCACTTAAGCGAATGAACGTTTTATTTGGCAGCAGTCCGGAGATGTTTGCCAGTAGATGAAAGGGGTCTTTTAAAATGTTAATTAAGAACGGTTTTTAAATTGAATAACCCCCACGCTCCAGTCGAAGAGTGTCTTTGGTCGAGTTAAAATAGCCAGACGTATTAGTCACTTTTTCGATAGTCACGATACACGTCACGAAGAGATGAATAAAGGAGTCTTGGAATAAAGAGGAGAGTGAGGAAAGGCCCAAGTTCAACATACCTTAGGACGTTTATTTATTTACGTAACAGATAAACTGTAAACCATTTTTTATACAAGAGTGTTGCCGAGTATTAACAATCAATGTTATTAAAAACGGTAACACGCGCAGTGTTTACATATTATAGACTTTGATGTGTAAACTGTAATATTATTAATTAATTATATGTCTGTTCTCAGTAATACACTTAGAGGGAGGCTAAACTGCGATTGTTTCATAGGAACTGCATAGCAAGTGGTCGCAAATTGCGAAAATGGAAACTGCAAACATGGTAGTCACAAATTGCAAATATGTAAATTGTAAATAACAAACTTCCATCCGAAATCGGAAACACCGAATGTGTAAAGTATAAATGATGTAGTCGCAAACTGAGAACTTGTAAACTGAAAAAAGATGTAGTCGCTAACTACGATTGTGTGATGTCACAAACTCCAAATTATATAGTCACAAACTGAGAACTTGTAAATTGGGAAAGATGTAGTCTATAGCTGCGATTGTGCAAACTACAAACGATGTCACAAACTGCAAATCTGTAAACTGCAAATCATGTGGTCGCAAACGGATTTTTAAACTGGAAAAGGGGTAGTCGCAAACTGTAGTTGTGTAAACTGCCAAACGATGTGGTCGCAAACTAGAAACGATGTCGCAAACTGCAGTTGTGTAAACTGCAAACGAGGTGGTCGCAAATTGCGAATGTACACACTGCAAATCTGTAAACTGCAAATCATGTGGTCGCAAACGGATTTTTAAACTGGAAAAGGGGTAGTCGCAAATGTAGTTGTGTAAACTGCCAAACGATGTGGTCGCAAACTAGAAACGATGTCGCAAACTGCAGTTGTGTAAACTGCAAACGAGGTGGTCGCAAATTGCGAATGTACACACTGCAAATCGTATGGTTGCAATTTGCGAACTGTCAACTGCGGTTGTTTTATGGGAACTGCATACTATATAGTCACAGACTACGAATATGCAAGCTGCAAGTACGACAGTCACACACTGTAAACATGTAAATTGTAAATGACGAAAATACCATACAAAATCGGTGTCTACGCCTCGCCTTGTGGTTGGATTTTATTGAAATAATTTCTTGGGGTCCCCGGCTAGTGAGACTCTTGGGAAGGCGTAGAACGTTGTAATGCTGAGAACACTAATTAATATTTGACGAACTTATTAGCTTTCTTTTGTTTTATGCGAATTCTTTTTTGGGTTGAGACTTTTTGTAAAAAAGTCACAAAAACTTTCGTAGAATAAATAAAAGTCGGATTTATGGATTTAATGTGGCCCGAGATTCAGTTGTCGATTCGTNGGAGGTCGTCTATGTGGTGGAGTTGAGTTCGAGCGCCGTGTCGCCCAATTTCATAGGTAACGTCTCCCAGACGTCGTAGTACTCTGCCGGGGCCAGTCCAGACCGGGGCAAAAGCTTCTCGATTTGTCGGATGAGACCTCACCATGACTCGTGCGCCGACTTGGAATTCGGTGGGTGGTTGGGCGTCTGGTTCGTATAGTTTGGCTTGAAAATCTTTTCGGCGATTTTGGATGACAGCCCGTTCTGGTCGTTGTTGCTGCAGTCTTGCTTCTTGGTATGCGGGGACGTCCCAATCTCCTGGTTTAGGCGGGTCGAAGCCTAACAAGACTTTCGAGGGTGTCTCTCCAGTGGCTGCGTTGCGTCTTGTCCGGAGTACGAACAGTGCTTGGGGCGGGTATAGGTCTCAACTTCGGCGATGGTGTCCACGCATCAGAGCGCGAAGAACCTTCTTTAGCTCCTGGACCCTACGCTCCACAGGATTTGCTCGTTGGTGCGTGACGGCGGCGGTGAGTTTGGTGATTCTATGCTGCTCAAGGAACCGGGTGTAGCGTCGACTGTTGAAGATAGTTCCACTATCCGTGATTAAGGTCTGTGGCGGTCCATAACGTGCAAACACGTCATTCTCTAGGTACCGAAGTACGACATCGGCTGTTGTGGTAGATGTTGTGGTGGCCTCTACCCATTTCGAGAATATGTCCTCTACCAAGATTATGTACCTATTGTGTCGGGCGGTTTCCGGGTACGGCCCGAGGACATCAACGCTTATCGTGTTGAATGGCGTCTCGGCGGTGTGGGCGCGCATTGGGGCGGCTTGCTGGATCTGCCTCTTCTTGGTTGCCATGCATGGTAGACATTTCTTAATATAGTCGCCGACTTGTTTGGCCATTCGATACCAATGGTAATATTCCTGGATTTGCCTGAGGGTTTCTTCTCCTCCTGGGTGAGCTTGATGAGGTGGGTCATGGAAATTGTATATTATGCGTTGGGTTAGCCGATGTGGGACGACTAGCAGTTGCTTGTTGTGGATTTTCTTGAATAGCTTTCCATCTTCTACGACGAATTGGCCCAGCATACGTTGCTCTGCGCGGTTTCTTGGTGGTTGATTTTGCATGTCTTGCAGTTTTGCGACGGTGCGGCGGCATTTTGGAGAGTTGGATTGAGCTTCGACTACTGCGTTGTACATCTCATCGTGTGTGAGGACATTTATGGTTAGCAGGCTAGGTGTGTGCAATCTCTCCTCCTCGATTTCTTCTCGAACCTGTTGTGGGTCGGGGTGGCGGCTGAGAAAATCTGGCAACTGATTTTCTTTCCCTGGACAGTGTTCAATGGTGAAAGAAAACTCCTGGAGCAAGAGTGACCATCTTGTCAGTTTTGCCCGTGCGTCTTGATTTCTTTGTAGCCCTGCTGTCCGTTTTTAGAGTGAAATGTTGGTCCGAGAGTAGATTTCGATACCTCTTCACGGCCCAAATGACTGCTAGTGCCTCTATTTCGTTGATGTGGTATCTTCTTTCTGCTGCTGTCAATGTAGCGCTGGCGTGTGATATGATGTGTTTTTCTTGTCCCTCAGGTTGTTGGTATAGGACAGCCCCAAGTCCCATAAGGCTGGCATCTGTCTGCAGTATGTAAGGTAGTGCAGGATCAGGTCGATGTAGAAGTAATGGCTTTGCGGCGGCTGTTTTGATTGCTATGAATGCCTCCTGACACTCCGGAGTCCATCTGAATTTGACGTCTTTCCCTAGGAGCTTTACCAAGGGCTGGGTGAGTTTGGCAACATCTGGGAGGTATTCTCTGATCCAGTTGATTGTTCCAAGGAAGCTCTGGAGTTGTCGTTTTGTTTTCGGCTCCGGAAAGTGGTTTATACCATGTATATGTTTGTGTTGGGGGACGATTACATCTTCGTCGATCCGGTGTCCTAGGTAATCGAGGCTCCGTGTAGCGAATTTGCATTTGTCGGGTGATATCCGTAGTTGGTGCAGCCTCAGACGTTCGAACACAAGACCAAGGTGTTTGGTGTGCTCTTGGATGTCTCGACTGTATACCAGAATGTCATCCAGGTACACCTTGACGCAGTCGTGCAACAAGCCACTGAGGACCTCGTGTGTCATCAGCCTTTGGAATGTTGCAGGTGCACCTTTGAGTCCGAATGGCATCACTACAAACTGGTATAGAGCCCCGTCTGGTGTCGAAAATGCAGTATAGGATTTCGAGTCTTCGTCCATTGGCACCTGCCAATATCCGCTGCGTAGGTCAATTAGGGTGAAGATGCGCGCGTCGCCTAGGTCACGGAGGTTTTCATGGATCTTCGGCAATACTGATGGTTCGTCTTGGGTTATGGCATTCAGCTGACGATAGTCAACGCAGAAGCGCGGCTTCTTTCCAGGTTTTTCGACGATTACTGGTGGCGAGGCGTAATTTGATTGAGAGGGTTCGATGACGCCTGCCTGGAGCAGTTCATCCACTTGCTGGTACAAGAATGCTTTTTTCCTTGGTGTGAGCGGGTATGGTTTTTGGCACACGGTTTTCCCTTCGGTAAGGTGAATCGTATGCTTTGTGGTGAGTGTGGTTGATTGCTTCGCCCAGGGTTGGAAAAGGTCCTGGAATTCGACCAACAGTGGTGTGATCTGGGATCTGTATTCTTCTGGAACGTTGATGTCCACTTGTGAGTTGTTTAGCTGGAGGTCACTATGCTGTATATCCCAATAGATGGTTTGCCTTGTTTCTGTGCCGGCGTGGATGCATCTTCTGTTGAAATCCATGGAAGCGTGGTGGGCTTGTAGGAAGGGCAGTCCTAAGATGGCATCCTCTTGTAGGTCTGGGAAAACTGTGCATGTGGTATTTTTGTCTGCCTAAGTAGACATCCACAATTACGTTGCCAGTAGCTTGGATTGTTGAAACCCCGCATGCCAACTGGTACGGTTGTGTCGTTGGTACGACGTCTGTCTGGCCGCACAGTCTACTATGGATGGCATTGACGGCGGCTCCGGGATCCAGAAGTGCCGTGCAGCTCCGTTGTCCTATAGTGATTGGAATCCTGTGTAATCTGTCTTGTTTGTTGGTACTGATGTGAGCGATGAGCGCTTCGACATCCATTGATTGAAATGGGTTGTCTGGCTCTATGGTATCCATGGAGGGTGCTCGAATCTCCTGGATAGGTAGCTGCTCTATTGTCGGTTGCGGGCCGGAGGTGGAGCTGTCTCCCTCGTGCTCGCCTCGGCCCCACGAAGGTTTCCCTGCTGCAGGTTATGTGGGTTTCTATCACACTGGTTGTGATAGTGCCACGCCTGGCAGTACCGACATGGGTGCGGTGGTCGTGATGATGTTCCCGCTTGTTGGGCTTGGTTTTCCCTTGCTGGTGGGTTTTGGCTGGGTGTTCCTCGCTGGTGACGGGTTGCTTCGGATTTGTATGGTCGACCGGTTCGGAGAGTAGCTAGCCCGTTTGGTCCTGGCTAGGTCCTCCTCGATCTGGCTTGCTAGCTCCACCAGTTCGTCCACGTTGGTGAGGTTGCTTGCTCGCAGATGGCAGCATAATTCTGGGCGTAAAAGCTCCAAAATAACTGCACATCGCTGCACCTCAGGCATACGTGGCTCGATGCGCAGCGCGCATTCTTACGGGTGGCGAAGGATGTGACGTCTTCTTGTTCCAATTGCTTTTCGCCATATAGCCTCGCCCTGAGACTGGCTTGAATTTGTGGGGAGTTGTATTTCTGAATTATGCGACGTTGGAGCTCCGGATACGTTATATGAGTATGTTCGAATTGCCGTGCCCATTTTTCCGCATCACCACGTAGCTGATCCAGCACGTGATATGTCCGCTCCTCTTCAGGTACGTGATGTTCCTGACAATACTTTTCCACCTTGCGCAGAAACCTTACCGGACACTCCGTGATTCCACCGCTGTAAGTGTGGCGGGGTGTCGGTCTTGTTTGCGGCTGTAGCACATTGCGTAAGCCTGCCGTAAACGCATCAATAAGACGTTCGGCTGTGGGTGGTTCCTGCCTTGGGGTGGCACGTTGTGCGGGTCCAAAAGACAATTCACTGTGCATTTGCGAATGCCTTTGTGGAATTGGGGGTCGATATCCATCCATGCCTGGTTGCGAGGTCCTTGTGGGCGCGCTTGTCCACTCAAGGCCCCTTAGTTGGGCGCCATGTCTACGCCTCCGCCTTGTAGTTGGATTTTATTGAAATAATTTGTTGGGGTCCCCGGCTAGTGAGACGCTCGGGAAGGCGTAGAACGTTGTAATGCTGAAAAAACTAATTAATTTTTGTTTGTTTTTTACGAATTCTTTTTATGGGTTGAGACTTTTTGTAAAAAAGTCACAAAAACTTTCGTAGAATAAATAAAAGTCGGATTTATGGATTTAACGTGGCCCGAGATTCAGTTGTCGATTCGTTTGTGGAGTGCGGTGTAATATGGCTGACTAAAAAAACTAAAGATTCGAAAACTCTAAAACTCAAAAATAAATGTAACTGCCGAACTAGTGCTATAATTGCTGCTGACTGCTGTATGACGACCGCAATGTCGTATAATCTGAACGAGCGAATCCAAGTTCCAACGCCCGGAACAGCGCTCCAGTGCAAGCCCTCTATGTAAAACCTGAAGCTACAACAAACACAATCCACAATGTTCCCAATCCCGAGCCCGAAGTCGCTGTCAGAGGAGAAAGTAAAACTTTCACCCATGTTTCCAATCCAAACCTCAAAATCCAGCACCAAGCTCCAAGCCAGATTTCAAGCANGTTTTACATTAGAATTAATGTAAAATCCTTGGTTCGGTGACATCGGAAACGGGGAATATGCAAACTGCAAGTATGATAGTCACAAACTGCAAACATGTAAATTGTAAATGACAAAACTACCATACAAAATCGGAAACAGGGAATGTGTAAAGTGCAAATCATGTAGTCGCAAACTGCTTTAAAATAGAAAAGGGGTAGTCACAAACTGTAATTATTGTGTAAACTGCAAACGTTATCACAAACTGCGATTGTGCAAATTGCAACTGATGCGATTGCAAATTGCGAATGTGCATACGCAAATCATGTGTTTGCAAATTGCGAACTGCCGACTGTGATTGTTTCATGGGAACTGCATATTGTATAGTCACAAATTGCAAACATGCAAACTGCAAGTATGATAGTCACAAACTGCAAATGTGTAAATTGTAAATGAAGTGCAACTAATGTGGTCGCAAACTGAAATAGATGTAGTCGCTAACAGCGATTGTGTGATGTCGCAAACTGCGAATGTGTAAATTGCAAATCATGTCGCAAACTGGGAGAAAGTGATCAGTTAATAATTAATTTTAGTTGATCTGATTATCCAAACTATTCAGTCATAATCACACAATCACTAATATACATATTAAACGATATGTATATCTAAAACATGTTTGTGAACGTATACGATCGCATTTTTGTGAAATTTGCGAGATATTGGTCAATTTCAACATTAGTGCGATGCTTTCTTCGACAAAACGGGCCGTCGTCTGCGGCGTTCCAAGAAGGCGACATGGAAGCGTTCGCAACAAGCAGCAGCTCACGTACCCGCAGCATTCAGCGGGGACAGTTCTGTTCTGTTATATAACTGTAGCGATGAGCGATGCCATTGTTAAGAGTGATTTAGCTGACCGTGGTCATGCATGAAAATAATTTGTAAGATAGGGATCTCCGTTGTCGAAGAACGCCGGAGTTGGGCTGGGCGGCGATCGTCGTTGATTTGTGGCCGGAGGAGACGGGTTGAAGTTTCGGTGTAATTAAATGATAAAGTTTTGGAGCGACGCGGGGCGTTCGGGATTACTTTTTTCGAGAGCTGTTTGTCTCGTTAATAAACTTGGATGGGAGCGTGTTGTTGAAAGTTGTAAGGAATACAATTTCGCGACCTAAAGCCTAACAATTGTTTTATTTTTAGGCAAAAATACAGTGTTTACTTATTCTTAATGATATTTTGTTACATATAGGGTGTTTTGGAAAAAAGTACTATACATTCAAGGGCTGGTAGAACGTGAAAAATTACGATTTTCTTTTTAAGATGTAAACACACCGCTTTTGAAAAAAAAAACATTTAACTTATGGGCCAGGATAATATGCTGGGAAATGACCTTTTTATTTTGCGACTTTTTGTTTCGGCAAGCTGAATTTATCGCTATAGATGCTAAATATTATGTACAATAACATATTAGTTTACACAGTCATAAAAATGGGGGGAAGATTGTTTACAGGGTGGTTAATTGTATAATTTTTACGTAAATTCACGTTTTTCGCTTAGAACTTTTTTGCGTTCATTTCCACGAGAAAACAGTGGAGTACTTTTTTTTCGTCTTCAAAAGTTCTTCAAAACTAGCCCTTGAGCGTAAAAAAATATTGATTAGATCAAAAGTTATAAACAGAACAAGTTTATTTATAACTTTTGCATTAAACATTTATAAACTGCGTTATTATTACCAGAACGTTTTGGCATCGCATCCTCTCATTCCTTATCACTGTCTAATAACTCACACCA
>NW_019416279.1:86003-91879 GCF_000390285.2 Anoplophora glabripennis
TGTTGCCATATTTCCTTTCATTGGATCAGATGTTTGTTCAAATTTGTCAAAACGTTATATATTCATTCCATTATCTCAATAATTACATTGTAAGTGCATATTTTTATTGTTTTAAAATGTTTAGTAATATTTAATTCTTTAATTACAATTTTATTTTCCCGATCCTAACCATTTTTAAGAGCAATATTCACGTTTGATTAAAGTTTTTGCCCCAACTCCCATAAGAGCCTGTGTATAAGAGCATAATGTTTAATACCATTTTTCAAAAAAACTACATTGGCAATCGATCTGATATTTTTACACGAGACAGTTTGCATATTTATTAACAGATTTCAATTGCTTTGAAAACTTTCTTACCATTTTTATTTCGGTATCGAACCTCCTTAATCACACATCTGGAGCCAGATTTTCATAAATCAAGGTAAAAGATTCCACTCTGTCTAAAAATGTGACTTCGCTTAAAAAATGACTGAAGGACTCTACACATGTAATGATGTGCTTGTTTCCATGAGACAAGACAAAAAAGTTTCTACTTTATTCTTTCATTTATTTAGTCGTGCATGGGCTTATGGTTTTCCAATCAGATTTTTTTAACTACTATGCAGTTTTCCTATGGCATTTAGATGCTTTTATTTCTTAATAATTTNAATTATTAGTGTGAACGATTCCGAGTCTTCCACAATCGCACTGATTTTTTTTTATGGTAGATTTCATAATAATACATTGAAATCTATCATTTTTTTTTAATTTCAAATTTGCAACCTGGATTTTTATTTTATTTTTTAGCCTTACAATTAGTTGTAAACGACGCACGAGCGTGATATAATTATATATTATTACATATTCGGAAAGCTTATGAATAGAGCTTTAAGTTAAAAAAAAATTGTCAAGATTCGTTGAAAAACAACGAAGTTACAGACTGTCAAAGTTGACGGCCTATTGTTAAACAAATTAGGTTGGTAGCGGTAAAAAAATACTGTCATAACCGGCAACCCGAGTACTTTCCCAGATAAAAATATTTTATTTGTGGAAGTATGGTAAGTGCATAAGAAATATTGTCAAAAGTCAGTGGGTCGCTTGATTTTCGACGGGACGTGGCGCGGCGGAAGGGCGGGGGAAGCGAACGACAGCGAGTCCGAAGAAAATGACGATAATATTCATAGTCCTGCCGTTAAATAAGCGAAATTCGCTTGAAATTAATATATTTGACAGTCTGTAACTCTATTGTTTTTTAACGAGTCTTGACGATTTTTTTTTTAACTTAAAGCTCTTTTCATAAGCTTTCCGAATATGTAATAATATATAACTATATCACGCTCGTGTGTCGTATATTTGATATGCAACTAAGGCTAAAAAATAAAAAAATATCCAGGTTGCAAATATGAAATTAAAAAAAAAATTATAATTTTCAATGTATTGTTATGAAATCTACCATGAAAAAAATCAGTGCAATTGTGGAAGATCCTCGGGATCGTCCAGACTAATAATTAGTCAATTTGTTTATAAGGCCATAACTTGTAGACTACTTACCGATTCCAGATTTCGTGTGAGTTATTAGACAGTGATAAGGAATGAGAGGATGCGATGCCAAAACGGTCTGGTAATAATAACGCAGGTTATAAATGTTTAATTCAAAATAAATAAACTTCTTCTGTTTATATTAATCTTTCATTATTTTTTGACGCTCGAGGGCTAGTTTTGTAGGTCTTTGACGCAAAAAAAGTAATTTACTGTTTTCTCGTGGAAATGAACGGAAAAAGTTATAAGTGAAAAACGTAAATTTACGTAAAAATTATACAATTAACCAGCCTGTAAACAATCTTCGCCTCATTTTTATGACTGTGGAAACTAATATGTTATTGTACATAATATTTAGCATCTATAGCTTGCCGAAACAAAAAGTCGCGTCCAACTCTAGATTTCCTGGCCTGGCTGCTTTAATAGACTCGGCTGCGCCTCGTCATTAAATACCAGTCACGACATTAAATCTTGTACTTTACTGTCTAGTTAAACAAATAACTATTACGCCTTATGACAGTTGTCGAAAATATAATAATTAGTTTTGTGACACTGACTTGATTATTATGTGGAACCAGCTCAGTCTGACGTAGGACCAGGGGAATCTCTGCCGCAGCAACGGTCTAGGGTCACGTATGAGGTCGAATTACCCAACCGTTCATTCGCTATGGAGCGGAAGTACGTCGCAGTGCCCACTTTGTCGCGATATGTGCGTATAGTGTGACGACTTCCAGTAGCATAGACATCACTAATGGGGATTTCTAATGTAAAAAAAGTATTTTTCAGAACAAAAACGCGATTTGATTTGATGCGTTGTGTGTTAAGGATCCGATTCTGAACATCAGTAATAGTTGGTGAAAACGAAGCATACATTATTTATGTAACTGGCCCTCAAACCTATCCTTGAAGCACACTAAAACGAGTTGAATCAGCAACTAATAAGGCCGTTATAAAAAATGGTGTAGAAAATAAGAACAAATTCGGTGCAAATTTTATGTTCAAGAATAATTTAAATGTTAATGTTAATTTAATGTTATTCAAGAAGTATCACCTACAATGGTTCACTTAGACTAGAAGTAGGGTTTTCTGTAGTCAAAGACTTGATTGTTAATGATATCAGTTTTCTTTTGTTTTTTTTTTTTTCATTGCCTTGTAAAATAAAACATTGTTTCCACCTTATAGCAACCAGGGTTAATATTTTTTGAACGAGTGAACTGTAACTGTTAATTTAAGAAGTGGTATATACAGGGTTTACCATTTTACTTAGTTTTATTTTTGAACATAAAGCAAACTTTGCACTAAATTTGTTCTTATTTTCTCCATTTCACCATTTTTTATAATTATTAGTTCCTGATTCCTGATTCAACTTTTCAGGAATGATAATGTTTTTCTTGTAGAGGCGTACTGAAAATACGTGACTTTAGTAATGGATGTTTTCGCTCGAATTATGGTACGAGGGAAAGTTGCAAAAATGTAAGGAATCGCTTTTTTAACATAATATACTGAAACTTTATATTCGGGCCAATTTTTTAGAGGAAAATAATTTTTCTTTATAACATTTTCCCCTAAGGTTGAAAATAAAGGTACTTAACTCTTGGTCCGAGTTCCAGTTTTCGTCTGTCCCCCGTATATAACACACATTTTATGAAGTTCGATGGGCGCTATTGTGATTTGACTACATGCAGAGACAACTGACGTCTAAAACTTTTTGGATGGCGGTGTATAAATTAATAATAATAAATTAAATAATAAATATATTAATTTATTTCCTTTGGGAAAATGTTTACTGCTGACGCCTGTGTGTAAAAGTTAAGCAGAGTTAATAATACTCTTCAATAACGTCAAATGAAGTCATTTACACAGTCATATTATCTACTTGCCTCGGTACTTACTTTAATACATTATATTTAGATAGTTAAAACACTAAGCTGCATTACTTCGCCACAAATGATTCTAAACATGTGGTCTGCTAGACTGCTAGCAGAGTTTTCCATATACACACACGGTAACATTACACCGTGTGATTTTAAATTGTACAACATAAAAAGCACATACGTCGTAATAAGAAAATTGACACTGAAATACGTAACCCGGTACAATATATTATTCATTTACAGTTTTTGTGTATAAAAGCCATTGACAATATTAAAAAAACTTTATAAATTTCCACAATTTTTTTCAGTTTGGATAAGTCTGAATACGGCAGAACTGTAAATGAAATTGTTAAAACAGCACCAACCCCAGAAAATTTCTGTTTCCTGCGCCACTGACGTGTGCACAACCTGTGACGCGTCGGCGATAGCTCTATGGGTATCTCATGGTAACCCGTGGGTATACGCGCATCAGCGACCCGTACAGTTCCCGTGTTACCCACCAATTTGCCCCGAGCATTTTTGTATGCACCAGAGCTTAGTTCCGTTGATTATTTCACCACTTTTGCGCTCCTCGCCACCCACTACTCGTCGCACGGTAAATCCCAGCGATTCGAATCGCGAAAATGTCGCGTTCTAGTCGACGCGTGGGTGTTCTCTCTTGGCTAGAAAAAGATGATCGACTGTTGTGCCATCTCGCGTTGATAATGACCTCGATTTCATTGTTTATTTTTTGGTGTGGAACGCGCAAGTTGTGGTCAACCGGAATTTTTTTCAGCCGTAATTTAATTGCGGGTGAATTAAGCGATTTGGATTTGCACAACGCTGAAAAAAGACAAGCAATTTAGTTGACTAATATCGTTCAGTTTTTTTAAGCATTTTTCAGGTAATTTAGTCTTCATATTATTAATTTTTTGATAGTCATGACATAGAGGACGTTGTGGAATAATAGATAGTGACGAATAAAGGTAAATATACTCTAAATATGATTTTTTATGTATGTCAGTATCCTGGATGAAGGTCAATAATGAAAGGTAGTACATATTCTTTGTCTAGAATTTGGAATATTTACACGTTGGAAAATACGTTTTTCTTGAAAACGACTAAAGGTAATTTGATATGGTGGCGCTCTGATAATTTTTTAATTACACAACCCCACAAAAAAAAGTATCGGATCTGGTATTCAGACCCATGTATTTCCATGTATTTTTGTCCGCTGAATCCGAATCTGCCTTCAGATTTGGCCTAACGGGTCTGAGTTTTCAGGAAAATTAAAAAAACAGGTCAAAATTCACAAAAAACGTCATTTACGATCGACGAAAGTTATAAAATCAAATCAAATTATTCTACCAGCTCACTAGACGTATGATTTTTCACTCGTTTAATTCCAATTTATCATCATAGAGTCAGACAAGCTGGTCCAATTTCATTCAAAAACAGATCAAAGTTTTCTGAAGTTTCTTTAAAATTAAAAGTTGAGAAATTATGTTCTACTTTTACATTTTTCATATATAGGGTGATTCATTAATAATGGGACAGAGTACATGTATAAGGGGTATAATGAGTATAAAGGAAAAACGTGAACACTTAAAAGCCAGCATGCGTATTAACATTGATGGTCAGTTGATTCCGTTTGTTACCACTGCAAAAAATTTAGGAGTATATTTTGATGAAAATTTGAAATTCGTAGACCATGTCACAAATGTTACCAAGGAATGTTACATCAGATTAAAATTACTATATGCTAATAAAAATTTGTTGACGTATAAGATGAAGAAATGTCTGTGTGAGAGTTTAGTATTGTCTAAAATTTGTTACTGTAATATAGTATTTTATCCATGTTTAGACAAAGTAACATGTAACAGATTACAAAAAATTCAAAACACTTGCTGTAAGTTAATTAATAACCTGAGAAAGTATGACCATATATCTACTGCTTTTTTAAACTTAAGTTGGTTGAAAATTAATAACACATTCAAATACAATTTCCTTTCGTTTGTGTTTCGTATACTAAACTCTTCATCTCCTGAGTATTTGAAAAATAAGTTAACATGTCGCAACGCAGTTCACACTCTAAATTTACGGAACCCAACATCATTAACTATGCCTCATCATAAGACTGCCATGTTTCAGCGGTCATTTACTTATAACTCAGTTAAATTATACAATTCTTTGGATAATACCATCAAGGGCACCATGTCTGAGGGATCGTTCAAAATACATTTGAAACGATATTTGCTACACTTGCAAAAAACAAATGTATAATATTTATTAATTTTAAAAATAAGTCAATATTTGTAGTTTGTTCATTATATTTTATTATTATGTATTGTAATGTTTGTTTTATTTTAGGATTATAATTATTAGATATAAGGTTAGTTTTAAGTTTTAGGAAGGGTTAAGTTAGAATGGCCAGTGGGCTAGACTTTCGCCTTTTGTAAATTTCACTTAGAAATTGCAATAAAGACGTTATTATTATTATTATTA
>NW_019416279.1:93770-123721 GCF_000390285.2 Anoplophora glabripennis
ACCCCGTACTACTACCCCACCAAAGGAAATGATTGTAACCAACACCAGATCCGAGTAGCATCCCCCTGAATTATTTTAAATATAATAAGGAATTAGCGCCATAAAAGAATATTTTTTTCTCGAGTTGTGGAAACGGTCTAAATCTAAACCTAAAAATATTATTATTATTATTATTATTATTATTATTATTATTATTATTATTATTAATTATTATTATTATTATTAATGGGTATAATGGGTATAATGGGACAACCTGCCTTAATGGCAGGTTGCCGACTTCAAAATAGAACGATTAAGCCAAACATTCTAATGTTGCTCCTTTTCGGTCTAGTCCTTTGGTCCTTTAATTAAAACAAACACAATAATACCTGAAAATTTAATTATGCTTACATCTAATTTACGAATTACAAAAGATTCTCAAAGTGGCCACCATTTACTTCAATACTCTTTTTTTATTCTCTCGTTAAAATTTTCTCTGACTGAATATAGTTCTTTGTTGGTCTCTGATAGTGTTAACAGATTCTTCTATTTTTGCCCACAGCTATTCTCGAGTACAATAACATCTTTATAAACCCAAGATTTAACGTTAGTCCATAAATAAAAATCCAGTGGATTTAAATCAGGGCTATGCAGAGGCCAAGGAAATTCGCTGCTGCGACGAATCCAACGGTTTGGAAAACTATCAAGATATTCTCTTACTGGTCGAGAATAATTTGCGGGAGCGCCATTTTTACTCTGACAGAACACTACAAATAGCGCCCCCTACTGATTTCATAGTAGTTATCATTTTCGTAATTGTCACCTCTGAAAATGTAGACATACAAAATTTCAAAACAATCGGTTCGAAGCTGCTCAAGATATTTTAAAAAATCGAAAAAAAATTTCAGCTTTAACACACTGTAGATCAAAAAAGAGCAACATTCGGATAAGACATGTTTGACTTAATGGTTTTATTTTGAAGTCAGTGACCTGTCAGTATCCTCTGTCCCATTATTAATGAATCACCCTGTAGAAAAGCCAAAAATTTAAGGAGTGATTTTCACTCTTTAATATTTTGAATAGCTTCTCTTGTTATATCATTTCAGTGTACACCCTATATACAGGGTGATTCACAAATGGTGACCAAAAATGAAACCTCGTATTTGTTGGTGAATTTTTCAGACTTTCCTATAAAATTTTTATCTAGGAAGATTCGTTAAAAAGATACAGGGTGTTTAATTTCAAAAACTGTTTTTAAATTTTTTTTTAATAATTTAAAAACTAGTAAGTGAAATAATCTGAAATTGGGCACATGTATTTATGTAAACGTTGTCCAAAATCTGACGGCTTTTCCTAAAATTTACATGCTCCAGTGGCGGAGATACAGGGTATCAGTGGCATATTTTTCTAAATAAAATAGTCCCTACGCCACTGCTTTACGGTAATAACCATGATATTTTCGGATTCGTCTTTCAGTGTTCTACAAATTACTACTTAGATATACCAACAGCCGTATATCACTAATTATATCCATTAGTGCGTAATGAAAAAACTTCTGTCATTTCCTGAATAAACCTCATATATCGATCGCACTGTAAAGATGAGTAAAATGATTGATCCTTCTGTAACAAAAAACAAAATTTCCTTTAATTTAAACTGTCCGTTTCATCTTTGACATTCTATTATGTTACGCACTGTATATTTGCAAATTCAGATCGACGATTTTTTCCGTGTTCGATCTTTATCAGATTCCGACTCCATCGTTGTATTTGTACGCCGCCCCATTAACTAAGTTGTTTCTTATTTGTTCTGTCTTTTAACGTGATAATGGCTTCTGAGCATGGCGAAACTAACGGTGCGCTCGCATAAAAAAAATTATTAGGTACCTGTCGCTCTACACGAATCAGAGATGCTTCCTCTATAGATAAGCTATTTAAATACAGATTAATCTAGATTGATTGATTGATTCGGTCATTACGGGTTGGATTTTTCCTGGTAGTCCGATTGGAGATAGCCGTGATGGATAAAATAGCTCTTCGGTACCGCCGTCGGGCGGTGCCGCCATTTTTGCGTTCATTGTCGGTGTTACTAGAAGGTATGGTAAATACTCTGTTCATTCTATTTTGTCGCTACGAGATGTCGAGATAATCAGGAAATGAATGTAAAGTAACATTGAAATTGAACATGTAAAATCGTAACATATTGTATATGAAGCGGATAATAACTCGACGCGATGCTTCTGCCGCATTTTGCTAACGTTCACCTTACATCTATTCATAACGAGTTCATTATAGTCTTACATAACTGTCACCAACATAATTTAATCACTTATAAAATATATACTTTGTTTTCAGACACCACTGACTCATCTCATAAAACTGTAACTTCTAACTTTAAGTTAAACAGGGTGTTAACGAACTTATGTCAAATATTTTTGCCACATGTTCGTTATGTCAAAATGAGGTAAATACACGGATTTGTGTTGAGTTAAATGTAATTCTAAAATTTGACTTACCTCAACATTGCAAGGAGCCACCTTTTGAGAACTGCGGATTTTCATAGAAGATGTTCGATGTACCCACCATTTGCTTGCACGCAAGCTTCAGCGCGACGTATCCACTTCGCTCACATGCGTTGCAACATTGCCACATCCTCTCGATTCGAATTACAAGCTCTGGCACTACGATGTCGCAGTTGGTCGATGTCACAAACTTCCGTCACAACACTTTTCACATATCCTCACAAAAAGAAGTCTAAAGGGGACAGGTCCGGGGACCGGGGGGAGGGCATCTAAGTAGACTGTCGCGGCCTATCCAGCGATCGGGAAAAGTTACTCTCTCCGAAATAAGTGAGCGGGGGCTCCGTCATGCAGTAACCACATATTATTTTGCCGAATGGCAGGTCTTCCAATAACTCTGGTAAGCGAATTTGAAAAAAATCTAGATATGAATCACCGTCTAAGCATCTAGGTAATTCAAAAGGTCCTATTAAAGTGTCATTAACGATACCGGCCCACATGTTCACTGAAAACTGTTGCTGAAAGGCACCGAGACGTATTTCGTGTGGATTTTCGATAGTCCAGTGGTAGCCCAGTAAATGAAAAAAAAATGTAAAAAAGTTCGTTTCATATTGAAACTTGGTTTAATTGTTAGTTTAGGCAAAAAGAAATAATATTTCCCAAAAAGTATCGGTTTAAAACAACAAGATCATTGTTAAACAATGATTATAGAGTGTAAAAATTACCAAAAATGGAGTTTTTTAGCTGTATTAAAAGGCGTTCTTCAACAGGAGTTTTTGCTTTTGTTTATACTTATAGGTTTTCAAAAAACGCTTCATTTGAGACCTGCTAAATTAAAATCCATTAATAATTTGCTTAAATAATTGCAAAAAACTACGCGGTTGTTAGCGTTATAATAAAGAGACATATTTTTAAGATATGCAATTGGAAATTGTAATTTCATAGGCTAACCTCCTCAAAACGGCTTATAAACAAAGAGTGTAATTTGTTTATTTTTTAAAGTCGCTTTGATATTCGTCATCCTGGTAATTTTTCACGTATTTAAAAAAAATGTTCTAGGACCATTTTTAGTCGAGATGGCGTTTTTTTTAAATTCATAACTTGTTTATTTATAAACATTAAGACTTGAAATTTCGGGAATAAATCAATCAACCCTTAATCTTCATAGTAACGGTTAAAGGTATCGAAAACAATGCATTTTATAGTAATTTTTAACCCTTTAAAAAACGTCCTAGAATACACCTGGAATGTGGTGGGGGAAATAAGACAGAAACGTTCAAAAGTGGAAATCGAAACTTCAAATCGTAACTGCCCGAAAATTTTGCGATATCTCCGGTAATTGTGGACCAATTTTAACGTTTTTTTTTTTAAATCTGGGGTAGTAGGTAATAATAACAACTGCACGGTTCATTTTGCATAATTAATTATTAATTTGTTATAAACTATTAATTTTGTAAAAAAAATAAATAAATTTTTTCGCATTTTTTTGAGAAATAATTTTTTTAAACAATTTTCTTAAAAAACAATATTTTTATGTAACAAAATTCAGGAAATGACATACTTTTTATATATAAAGTTTATTTTAATGATAATCGAGTTTTTGGATGTAATATGCATAATAGTTTTATTTTTTAACATTAAATTACATCTATTTTAAAACAGGTAAGTAAATTAAAACATACGATTAAAATTATATAGATAAATCATTGATCAAAATTTGGAGAAATATTGTACTCGTACCAGTTTAGAAAACATTTGATCAAAATGTGATTTTGAAATTAGAAAGTTGGGCTTCGAATGACTACGTAATGTGAAGGCCAAATTCCGTGTGTATTTTGTTGGAAGAGACGAATTTTATAAATCACCCGCCGAAATTGCCATTTTGTTTGAAAAAGGAGAGCAACTTATTATTGATTTGTACAGCAATAAAAATGATAGTAACCACGCAAGATCAATGATTGAAAAATATGGGAAAAATTGTCACTGCACGAGTTGCGGTTAAATCATTATGACCGCTGCACTATAAAAAAAATTTAAACTTGAAAGCTTGCCACCTACTTCAGGTGCAGCTCAACAACACATCTTGTGGACATACCTTCAACTACAAATCTGGTTAGGGAATGACTTAGATGCCAAAAATTATGGATGTTAAATGTACTCTCGAAAAACAGCACAGCAATCACTACAACAGTGTATTGCAAACTGACTTTCGAATACAATCCAGTTTCATAAGAAACCTACAAACTCGTAAAAAGTGTTACAGATTTTTTTGTAAGTACCCACCGCGATAAAAAATACATGTATTCAGTAGCTCCAACTCAGTTTTCAACACATTTTTAATTAGCTTTTTTCTTTTCTTTTTTCTATGACCTTAAACTTTCGGCACAAGTTTGCTCCTTTTTCACCTTTTTAAATTTTTAACATAAGTTCATTAACACCCTGTATAGGTAACACATTTAAATAAAGCATGAGTCAATAAATAAGAAAAAGTTAATTCTTAACTTTCCAAAGCTAAATTTTTTTGTAATTGACAAAGTTGAAACAGCAATAATTTTTTTTAAATCTTATTGAAAACTACCCTCTAATCCTGACATTCATTTAGTCAATCTTTTCATATCGTCATCGTACAATAGGTATTGTACGTTAAAGTCTTTCGCAATGTCATTGATAAAAATAACAAATAGAAGAAGTCCAAGTGTGGATCCTTGAAGAACTTCTAACTTTTGAAGGAAATTAAACTTAAAATCACAGTATTCCACATTTTGGGATCTATTACATAGGTTTGAACGAAATAATTTAAATAGACCTCCTCAGGGATCTACGCTGTTGAGTACGTACTTAGTAACATTTTCCCATAGAACGGTAATACCTCTTTTTCTCACCTGTACCACTCGCCAAATAAGAGAAATACGAACTTTCCTACCGCGAAAGGCAGAATGATAAATATTAATGCTCTTTCCGACCGCCAAGGCATCGCCGGCGATATTAGTTATATTGGACGTTCTTGTGGGTATTCATTTACAACCTCATTAACTTTTCTTTGTCAGTGGTTAATAAGGAAGCGATCGGTGTAGAAAAACGATACGGAACTGCGATGCGTAAAACTTTCGCCGTTGGTGATCGGCGTCGTTGTCTCAGAATTATTTCCAGTCAGGAAGGAACAAGAAGTGGCGCTAAAAACATCTGCATTGTCTTAGGCCTGGTTGATGTTTATTACTTTATTTTCTTATATTCTATTGAAGCAACAAACGTCTATTGTCCCATTCCAAGTCCCTAGCGGATTTCAAATTTTCGCCCAACTTTCCAATCCAAGCCGTTTTCAATCGCCCTTCGCACAGCCAATTCCGGCCAAAGTAGAAACCCGTGTTCGAGATGACCCCTTCGCGAGGAACAAAAAGCGCGGGGCGGAAAATAAAATTTTCAATTATGTTTCCAAAAGTCCCGTCAAAGTTCTCAAATAAACGCCCAGCCGCAGCAAACAATACCGCCGGTGTCGATGATGCGCTGCAGAAATAGAAAATATTCCTGCGGACCCAACAAGTACTGGGATTGAACGTCGACCTTTGCAATTCAATAACCAGGGATACCTGGCCTGTACTTGTAGTACGTATCAAAATTTTTAATTGTATTATAGAGGGTGTTATAAGTTTGACTGCCTTAATTTTAACAGACGATAGAATACATTAAAATAAACAAAAAAACCTTTTATGACATGGGTCCTAAACTCGACCATTTCCGAGAAAAAAAAAGATCAAAATCGCAATGTACAAAATAATTAGCGTTGTAATAAATTTAAAATTCGATAAAAACAATTCGTACAAAAAAATTCATTCCGACATTGCCAGAGTTGAACGCGGAGTTCCACAAGGTTCTATTTTGAGATCACTGTTATTTCTGTTGAATATTAATGATATCGTCCTAAATTTTCCAGAGGTCAAATTTTCATTATTTGCTGACGATACCAGCTTGTTAATACAGGATGCTAACAAAAACGATTTAATAATCAAAGCAGAAAATATATTTAGAACACGTTTCTGATTGGTTTCGTGCAAATAAGCTGATGTTAAATTGCAATAAAACTAACAGTATAACATTTCAATTACGTGGAATTACAGATACCTCTTTAAAATTAAATAGTGATCAAATATGCTCAGTACAATCCACAAAATTTCTTGGCATTTCTGTCGACTCTCAATTGAATTGGATGGAGCACATAACTAATTTAAAGACAAAGTTAGGGAAAGCCATATATGCAATACTAACTGTTAATCGAAATATTGATTTTTCCACAGCAAAGATTGTTTATTATGCATATTTCCAGAGTATATTGCAATATGGAATTGTGCTTTGGGGAGGATCTACTAGTTCTGAAGATGTATTCCTGGTACAAAAAAAGGTAATAAGAATTCTATGTGATTTACCTCATAGAGAATCTTGCAGAAGTTATTTCAAAAAAATTGGAATCTTTACCCTTACTAATCTATATGTTTACAGATTATCTATTTTAATTCATAAAAATAAACGTTTGATCAACACACCAAGTGATTATCGTAATTATCCTACACGTCATCAAAATCTCACTTTACTACAATATAACTATAATAAAACTCACAATGGTGCTTTATATTCGGGGATAGGTTTATAATAAATTATCATCTCATCTGAAGACATTAAACAGTAAAGTTTTCAAGCGAAAACTAAAAATCCTTTTACGAGGTCATGAATTCTGAGTTCTTTAAATGAATTTTTTATCAGTGTACTCTAAGAGTGTATCACGTCTTTTATCAAAATTAAGTTTTAATTTGTACATGTAAAATACATAAATATGTGTCTGTTTATTTGCTGTCAATTTTTATTATCTTCGTATTTTTAATGTTTAGCTGTAAGTTTGTACTCTATAGGTATTTTTTCTCTTCTTTTTTTAAATTTTACATTATTTCAATTTTTGGGGTAAAAACGCAGATATGTAAATATGTTGGTATACGTACTTAATATTTTATGTTCAACACAATACTTTTCTTACACCTTTAACTAGGTTTTTTATGTTATTCTTCTCTAATCTCAATTTTTTTCTCTGTTTATATAACTTCATATTGTAATAACTTGAGGAAATAAATGTTTACTTACTTACTTACTTACAGATTTTTGTTTATCGATTTCATTACTTGAAACTGGCGCCCACCGTGGGGACAATTTGGCCACTTTTTATTGTGCATGTAATCGTATTTATTTTAACTAAATTCAGAGACAACTGTTCAATTTTTCAAAATTATATAAACTTGGCGCCCATTGTGAGGCTAACTAGGCTACGGTACTATTTTTTTCTGAACCTATTTTCCTAATAAGTTAGGCACTGTAGTGCCTGCAGAACGCCACGAACTTGTTTTCAATACAGAAAAACAAATTACAGATATGAAATACACCATTTGATCTAGAAAGCATTAAAATCTCAAAACGTTACATATTACCGATCAATAAATTCACATTCTATAAATATCTTTTACTGTGTTTACTCTGTAGTTATTTTTATTTCCAACCGAATTCACCTACTTCCTAAACTAGTCCAGGCTATCGACCCATCGACTGTATTTATCTAACGCCTATCCAAAGCAAACACTACTTTTTGACAATGTACACAACAATGCAATATTGTGCCACTCAAGATGAGGCTTATCGGACTCCTAGGAGTGTTACGCCGGGGCAATTCCAATCCGATCCGTTGTTTTCGATAGAAACCGGGTCATATTACAAACGTCCAGGACAAAGGACAGAGCAATAGCCAAAGTCAACGCACTTTGGCGCTCTTAGTGGGGGCCGTTAGGAATTCGAAAATTCATGTATGGGTTTAATCCGAATCGCAGGTCACTTTTGAGTGAGCGTCTTTGGAGGAATCGAGAGATTAGATTTTTTTGTAGGTGATTAAAGGATGTAGTAAAATGGATCCGATCATTACCAACTATACTACAAAGCTCTACGTGTGATGACGTCACTGCTGGTTTTTATTTTGGAATTTTAAATCGGAGAAGTCGAAGAGCAGATTGCGGTTAAGGGAGCAAATCGGCCTGTATTCCTGGTTGCCTATTTCCTATTAAAAAAAAGTACTACATTTGTACTACATCTTTTTAATACCCTGAAAAAAGAACTAGAAACTTAACAAACAGACAAAAGTAACAAAGCAAACTTTTTTAACGAGTAATTTATACGTTTGTACTCTTTATTCATCTTTAAAATTAAATGATTATTTCTTTACAGAATTTTTAAAGTAAGTTAATTTTTACTTTATTTCTAATAAATATACTGATCAGTTTCATTCATGTTCTGTCGAAAACTTCCTTATTTAAGTTATATTGGAATAAAATTATTAAAAGTATTCATTCATATCATGTCATATGTTTCCTTTGATCTGAATTAAATATCGCACAGTTAAAATTTCATCCAGAATGAACGGTTAAACTATTTTTCCAGAACAATCAGTTGCGTATTGTAATTAAATACCTATGGTATACCAAAGAGTGACAGCAAAAAACCTATGATTTTCGCCCGTTTTTTCACAATTCGCAGAGAATTTAAAAAAATACATAAAAATATGTTTTTAGTCGCAAATTACTTCACGTAAAAACTGAAATAAGCATAGCTTTTAGTATTTTGAAAATTTTAAAAATAATCCCTACTTAGCGATTGAAAAAATGCCAAAAATTAATAATTTGAATATTACCAATTGATAAAAAATTATTAGCACGTGAATTATATTACTATATTTTTTTGGAATTTTTACAATTATTTCTGATATTCTCTATTTTTGGGGATGATTCCATCCCCTGAGCGCGCTTAAGGGTGGATTTTCTAATTCAACATGCTTATTTGCAGTCATGAGAATAAATCTTTCTTTGTATCAAGAATCATTCGATAGAAAAATTCACATGCTAATAGTTTTTATATTTATTGGTATATTCAATCCTTCATTTTGGGCGTCTTTTCAACCCATAAATAGGAGTGATTTTTGAAAATTTTCAAAAAACTAAAAGCTATGCTCATCTTAATTTTTTAAGACGAGTAATTTGAGACCATAAACATATTTTTATCTATTTTCTATAGTTCTCCCATAAGGTGGCAATTATGAATACGGTAATAGTGATCCAATCATTTCTAACGCTAGCTACAATCTCCTGTCATTGTAAAAATATTCCTAACTTTTTCAAAATTTGAACTTTCAGCAAGAAATCTACTTTAATTCTAAATAAAGAAAGTGTATTTGGCAAAAGTTGCTAAAACTTATCTTTATCTCGATAGTAATTTTTATGGCAAATGCTCAAAAAGATTTCCATTTTCCTGAATACATTTTTCAGTTCGACGTCGAATTGCCCGAGAAGACCTAAAAACTTCAAAATTATTTTGTCTGATTTGATTCGCAGCCAAATGAATCCTCTGTTGTAATTCTTCCAAAGAATTTATTTCTGGAGCGTAAACTACAGCCTTCATCCTACCCCATAGAAAGTAATTTAGAGGATTTAGGTCTGGAGACCGAGGTGGCCATGAAATGGGACCACCTCTACCTGTCCACCTGCCAGGAAAATAATCGTTTAACCAACTTATTATGGGTAAAGTTAGGTGGTGTCTCATCATGTTGATTGTGTAACATAATGTTAAGCGTACGTTTAACGGTGTATCTATCATCTAATAGTTCTCTTAATCATTTTGCAGAAAGTTTAAGTATCCTTCTGCATTCAGACGAACGGGAAACTGAATTGCTTCAAGTAGTTGGTCCCCTAAAATTCCTGTCCGCACATTTATTGCAAATCTATTTTGAAAATTTGTGCGCCGTATTGCCAGTGGATTTTCGTCTGACCAGAAATGGGTATTATGAATATTAAAGACTCCCTATCTAGTAAACATAGTTTCGTCGCTCCATAAGATAGGAACATCTTATTCATTATCCATTCGCAGAACTGTAGGCTTGGTAAAAAATCTTCTTGTTTTTAAAGCCTGTACCCGCTGATAATGGTATGGATGAATATTGTGCATTTTCGACTGATAACTATTCGCAAAAAGTAAATAACTGAACTGTCAATGCAAATACATAACTCCAAACGCATGTTTATTCTTCACAATCTGCTACTATAGAAAATATTGACGATTTCGATTCCCGGTGATTAACACGTGTAACATTATTTTTAAACGGATTTTACACAGAAATGGAACATTCTGTCAATATGAACTATAGTCTGTTTAGAAATGAAAGAGAGTAATAAAAGCTTATTATGTATGCAAATCGTAAATAAATGTAGTACTTATATTCAATATTTTTATATTATGTATTATCGGTATAGATGAGGTGTACTTTTAAAAAAACTTTGTGTGACCAGGTTGTACTAAATTGTAGCAGGTAGCTAAAATTTAATGCCCGACAATCCGTCTTTGACTATGCCGCTTCAATTTCTCGGTCCATTTCTCTTATAAGTAAACAATATAAAAACAGCATTTCAAAACATGAGGCTACTTTAAGAATCATAACCGGGTTAACAGGGTTTTTAGGAATTCAAATAAAAATATTCAATATTATCAAAATATTTATTTAAATTTAATGAATAGACTTTTTCCACACAAAAATACATATATGTATTTTGAAAATTGAAATTATGGTGAGTAAATGTAGTGTTGTATAAATGTACAATAAAGAAAATAAAAAAGTAGGTATATTAAAATTCATCCTCTGAATATTCTGATGAATTATCTTCGTCTCCTAGATTGATAACGATAGGTTCCACAGTAACGTCAATTAAATTATCGAGTTCCCACATTTTCTCCCCTTCTTTTTGTACATGATGTATACATCTTTGCCAGTTATCTGCAGTTACTCGTTCCAAGGAATTTTTTAACAAAATTTTCACGTCACTTAATTTAAACGTCGTATTATTTCGCGCTACATCTCCTTTTACCTGCGTCCAGACTAATTCGATTGGGTTAAGTTCACAGTGATAAGGTGGTAACCGTAGTACCGTTATTTGGCGATTTATTGCCATTTCATCGATAACATATTTTTTCTGATCTTTATTAAGATTGACAAGTGTTACCCGATAATTACCTGAAACGAAATATTACCACGCCCATGGCCGGTTCTTATCTCGGGGTTTTATTACTCTCTTTCATTTCCAAACAGACTATAAGAGTGCGTTTTTTTAGTAAAAAACTGAAATTTCACACTTTTCAGTCAAAAGTCAAAAAAGTTATGGTAAATTTTAACCCTCCCCAGTGTAGGAAGGTGTGTGATGAAAGTTTGTAAATTTCATTTTAGAAGCGGACTGATCACATTTAAGCTAATTACCAAATTTCATAAATTTATTTCAACTGGTTCGGAGTATATCATCAATACGAAAAATTTTTGGACCCACGTTTATATAAATTTCGACATTTTGGGACACCCTGTATGCGTTTAACCCCTCTTCGGGATAGTTTTCGCTTAAAAAACTATGACTATGTGTCGAATTTTGCAAAATTTTAAGAAAAACTTCGATTTTAGCCATTTTTGGTTAATTGCAATTTAAGTCCGCAATAAAGAAAATTGGAGTGATTCTGTCTCGTAGAAAATTTCGTTTAGAACATTTTCTTGATACCGAGATATTGAATGTAAAATAGATGTTATTGTTGGTATTGTTACCTTTTCTACATGGGTCATCACAAAGCAGTTATCTCGACAACAGCCGGGTCATTCGTCAGAAATTAAGAGGTTATATGAAACTAATAACAAAATTACTGTTCTGTCAATAAAAACAAATAAATAGGTAACTCACCGGGGGGTTACACTCCCCCTAACCTTAGGATTCAAGGTATATCCTTCCATACGTTTCCATTACATTAATTAGCAACTGTGTATAATTCTGTCTTCAACAACTAGCTAGTGTCACCTGAAATAAGTCGAGGCTCCCCCGGACGCCAACTAGTTAGCATCCCAACTACCGGGTGTGTGAGTCACTATTACTATTATTATGCCACCTACTCAACACCACCCAGTATGTGTCAATCAAAGCGCATGCAAGACCCCGTAGAACTTACAAGACACACTTTGAAGGAACCACAGCCATAAAGACCGGGAACACGTGGCATGCCCTGGGGTTTTCAAAAACATAAACGAGTATGGCATATTACTCACAAATTCACAAATCATTAAACAAATATATTCAAGCTAGCACACAGATATAATCGACCTTATTCGGGCGCTGGCCAGGCACCACTGTCTCAAAGAACACCCTCTCTGTTTCGGCATCCTGAGCTACATCCTTGTATATACCCATAAATTACATTATTCAAGGGCACATAAATACTTGGCTGGCGCATTCCGTGTATACAGCAGAGGTTTTATTCAAAGCAACCACGATAGTTTCATTTCATAATAAAATATATACTGATTCGTATTATTACAATACGTTATAAATAAACAAGTGTTACATGAAGAAAAACAAATAAAAAACGCACAATTTCCAAGAAAAATATGTATTTGGTGTCACCGTGTACATAATGCGTTGGTCAGCGGAATTCCATCTCGAACAATCATCGCGTATAATATAACAGACCTACCATAACTCTGACTCACGGCGTACCTCTTACGCCGGGCTACTTGTAACTTGTAACTAAATCTCGATTCAATCCGAGAACAACGTCCAAGGCATTTACTACGCGGTAGACAATGCCGTCGATCTAAAAAAATTCCAGGCATTTAATCTCGGAACCCCGACCAAGCCCCGGCACGATTTCACGATAATTAATAACGTAACCATTCGGTAATTTCGTTTGTGAATTTCTTGTATCTGTCATCTGGGGCAGTATTCGGTTGTACGGTCGCGGGTCGCGTGGATAACAATCGAGCGACGGGCGGAAGCCTGCTTGATAGATGGCCGTCCGCCAGCGGGATAAAAAGGTCGGTGGACGTATGGGCCGTGCCCCTCGGTGGTAGCAAAAAAGAATCGCGAGCTTTGCTCAGTTGTTGTCCGCTTAATCTGGAATGACAAGCTTAGTGCGATGGAGACGCGCCCAAAAGTCGAAATAGCGCGGCTGTGGGTTTTCCAATTCGTTTTCGATGTCTCTATAGAGGTGGAAGACGCGAAGTGTCTTCAAGAGACTAGGAGGCGTAGGAATTTCGCATGTAATGACGTAATTAGCAGGGTTGGATCTAGGGCATAAGCCTGATTCAGGACTCTATAATTATTATGGTTTCTTTCTAACAATACTTTAACAAACTTGATTAAAATGTTTGAATTTACATTATACTGATGCAAAGTTGGCTGCTTACCACATAAAAGTTGAGGAACATAATCAATATTAGCTAAAAGTGAAAATTTCATTGTGTACGAAGAAATATAAAAACTTGATGACTCAAAGGTCACACTAGTGCGAATTCGCACCAGCATTTTTTTTTAACAGCTGGCATTTCTCAAGTAGCAGCTGCCACAATAATTCCTTCTATAGCCCAAACAGTCGAGCCATACCACAACTGACCTCAGTCTGTTATTATTTGCCAGGCTAGAGAATCTGAAAAGTCCGATCGGTGCGAATACGCACTTGTGTGACTTTAGTGTGGGCAAAAGTGTGGCTGAATTTATATCATATAATCTAGAAATAAAGTGAAATTGAAATGCAAATTTCCGACCTTTTTCAATTCATTTTACGTGTCGAATAGATTAGAATATTGTTTATTTAGTTATTTTTAATAATTTTTCAAACATTTTTTAAATCAATAATTTAATTGTAACATGTATTTATCAATATTTATGGATAATATTGTTCAAATTAATATTTTTACGAAAAAGAGTGCAAAATAAACATCAATGTAAAGAAATGGTGCTAAAAATCACAACTTCAAAAAATATCTTTATTCGAGATGCTGGGAAAAATTGATATCAATATGTAGTATGTATTTTTTTTCTTAAAAATATAGACTTTGAACTTCAAAATTATTTTTTTTACTTTTTGCGTATCCATTACATATTTATGAAAAATATACGAATTTATAAAGTCACTTTCCTTATTTTTATCATATTTTCAAATCCATGGTATTCCGATGGTCAAGAAAAATGTTTGTCTTTATTTATTGTTTTTTCCACTTTAATTTTTTTAAATTAATGAAATAAAAAACTTTGCGGTAAA
This sequence comes from Anoplophora glabripennis, assembly GCF_000390285.2. Classification (NCBI taxonomy): domain Eukaryota; kingdom Metazoa; phylum Arthropoda; class Insecta; order Coleoptera; family Cerambycidae; genus Anoplophora; species Anoplophora glabripennis. Next base: position 108,406 of record NW_019416279.1, read on the forward strand.
ATTCAAGGGTTATTTTTTGATAATAATTTCTCCTAACCAAAAACCTCGTACAGAAAAAAGCAGACAAATGCAAAATACACGTCACTATACAGGGTGATTAAGTCATAAAGACATTAATTTTAAACACGTATTCGGAAAGTCTAATAATGTGGGAAAATTAAAAAAAAACAAATTTACTTGTGATAAGTCTTGGGGCAAAATTTTGGAGGACAATACAGTTAGAAAAAAATTAAAAGAGATCGCGATTATTTTGTTGAAGAGTAAAAGTTTTAAACTACTCTATGAATTTGGAACCTTGGAAAAATTACTAGTTTTTTCATAAAATAACACTTGATTGATTCTTTTGGAAAATTGAACAATTCCAAATATTTCGAATTTTCACAACCAAGAACGGCGGTGACAACAGTTTTAACATTAAGGCGATGTTTCGCATTGTATTAGCCATGTCCTGTCCAAATTTGGCTGGTGCGACTCTCTCGGTTTCGAAAATACAATACCTATGTATGTTTTCAGCCACAAAAATTGAATAATTTCAAATATTTCGATTTTTTACCACCAAGAACGGCGGTGACAACATTTTTAACATTAAGGCGATGTTTCGCATTGTATTAGCTATGTCCTGTCCAAATTTGGTTAGTGAAACTCTCTCGATTTCGAAAATACAATACCTATGTATGTTTTCAGCCTCGAATATTGAATAATTCCAAATATTTCGAATTTTTACCACCAAAAACGGCGGTGACAACATTTATAACATTAAGGCGATGTTTCGCATTGTATTAGCTATGTCCTGTCCAAAGGTTAGTGCAACTCTCTCGATTTCGAAAATACAATACCTATGTATGTTTTAGCCTCGAATATTGAACAATTCCAATTATTTCGAATTTTCACCACCAAGAACGGCGGTGACAACATTTTTAACATTAAGACGATATTTCGCATTCTATTAGCTATGTCCTATCCAAAGGTAAGTGCAACTCTCTCAGTTTCGAAAATACAATACCTTTCTATGTTTTCAGCCACGAAAATTGAATAATTCCAAATATTTACATTAATTTTTTATTTTTGTTTAAATACGCAATAAATCAAGCAAAAATGAAAACTATGCAACAAATAAATAAAATCAGACCAGAGAATAAGTTTATTTTTGCAGCAATTGAAGACTGATTTAGAACTGTCAGAGGTATTTGACCAATTCATTCGTGACCTTGAACTGAAAGATGTGACAACTCAATGACTCAAACTGATAGTTTGAAAACAGTTTGAGATTGCTGCAAAAACAATTTTTTTTATTGTTGATATCAAGATATTGATTATTCTTTATTATAATAATTAACCATCACCAAATATCTTAAAAAACAAGTTGCAAGACAGTCCAATTCTTTGCTTCTCCCTTGCCGTCATCTTCGTCTTCTTCTTCTTCTTCTTCATTTTGTTAATCATCGTGTTCGTCTCCTCCGTCTTCTTTGTTTGTCCAAGTAATACATAAATAAGAAACTATAGACAAATGACGGCTAATTCGCTCTTATATGTAAGGATAAATCTAGATCTCGTACAGCTGACAACGTCCACTGAAAAACGACTGAAAAACAAACGACAGAGCGACCATCCTAACGGGCTAGAGACCTGATGGGCCGGCTCTGCCGACAACCCATTTTATCCCATATTTACATTTATATTGCCAACGAAGTCAAGATTAGTTGGTATTGGCAAAGGCAGTTTATTGTAGAAATTTTCGAATTATATGTAAATACGAACATACAAGATCGTTATTTACGAGCCAATTTAGAGGACGATTTTAATGGGACGTTGATTTTCATACAACTCGTTTGATTTAGTGGCATAGATTTCTCACCCAGTTTCGTCTAACAGGAGCAGGTTTGATCGAAAAAAGTCAATTGAAGAGATTAAAAATTTGCATTTTGAAAGTTATCTGCCCAGAAATGTACGATCACAACATGATTTAAACAGACTCGCATTGTATAAAAATCGAACACGCCTCCACTTGTGTAGAAGGAGGACGTTTTTGACCCCTATTGCGTTGATCGACGTAATGGGTGTCATTAGAAAAGACTTGATGGACGGTGTTCTTCCAAGGTCGCTTGGATCTACCGAGGACGTTGAAAAAAGTTGCGTTGGCGAATTCCATGATTTTTAGTATCAGTGAATGTATCAGGCACGATCTAATGATACTGAATAGCGAGCGTATATTACGTTATATCCTTTCGGTTACGCCTTTATTTTATTCCATGTAGAACAAGCATTCGTCATTGTTTCTATTCAGTACATATGGGTGTTTGTAGTCACACACGTTATTTTTTTCTACATTGAACAGTCAGCTGATTGAAAAGATATTTGTTTAGAGGTCACATATACATTTTTCATATTCTTGCAAATGTTTCGTGATAATCTGAAGCTGTAAGATTAAGAACCGTAGTGTACAAATCTCATTAATGTACCTAATTTTATATACAGGGTTAGTCAAAAGCATGGAAACCCCCAAAAATCTCAATGGGAATGCAATTTTGGGATAAATGGCGAAATCGGAAGAAAGCATTTTTCACGGCTCATCCGATGGTCAAGGTCAATGTTCAAGATCATATCAAGATCAAGTTGGTTTTTTTAAATGGCGACCCTCCATTTCGACCCCGGAAAAGAAAAGAGCAGCAGAGAATTCTGCATCCTAATATGACATTGACCGTAACCTCAAGGTCAGTTCAAGGCCAAACGTTGATTTTTGCTGTATTTTTTTATTTTTAACTACGGAATACAACTTGATCTGATATGACCTTGAACCTTGACCTCTAGGTCAAGGTTACCATCGGATGCGTCGTGAAAAATACTGATACTTTGTCCTCACCATTTATCCCAAAAATGTTTTTCTGTTGAGATTTTTGGAAGTTTCCATACTTTTGACTAACCCTGTATGTGCCAAAAAAATCGATATTTCAGTGCTCAGAAATATAAACAGTTAATACGGAGACGCCATCAAACAAACAAATGTTAAATTTTTAATCTGAATATCAGCTGTTTTTTGTTTTAACTGCGGTAGTCAAACTACAGTCTTGATACTGATACCCAACAAACGTCCATCTTTTTCTTTCACTCTATTACATATAAAATATTGGAACGATTGTCGGTGATAGATTGAGACTTATGAAGACATGTATACCATCATTGCGTCTCTTTTTGGCGCGTTTGACAAATAATGAATTCGCGTTCGCAACGACTGTCTTCGATATTAGGACACACTCGTGACGTAATTGCAATTTTAAAACGGTTCTAGTGTACTGGTCTACAACGGATCTGAAACTTCGCATCGATCAATTTATTCGATACATATCTAAAGGCACCCTAACGCCTGCCATGTCGGCCTAGCGTACCGGTGAACAATCCTGGTTTCTTTGCTGAGAAGCGTTGTCATTTGTGCATGTATAAGTGAGTTTGACGGTTTGTTTGGTCGAGTGTATGGCACGTGTTTTTGTGGCACTTATTAGCATTGTGTGTTGTGAGCATAGAGCGGCTTGATAATAGATTTAGCTTGTTTCTGCTACTACAACGCGCATTGCTGCTTACTGGCATAATGTAGATTACTACAATTTATTTCTTTGATTGTCACCGCAAAGTTTCCGGCGTCTAAAATTAAATCTCCAAGGTGGTAAACACTCGGTATAAATAAATCGAATAGGTGCGCGCATTCCTGGTGTTTTTTTTCGCGATCTGAAATGACAAACGGTATATAATAAGACACTAGGGAATGGTGTAGAAAAATATTTAACTCGTATATTATCCCACGATACGGGTTATGAGGATGTTTTATTTATTTTTCATATTCCTCTAACTAGTTTGTCTCGGTTAAATTTGAAATGGAAATATCTGGTATTCGCTTATTTATACCACTGGCAAATGAAATGCCGGGCATTATTTAGCCGGTTGCGTTTCTTACGTTTAAATACGATTTCCGCTTTGAGAATGATTCACATATCACGACTCGAACCCGTCAAGAACTTGGAACAAATGTTTCTGATGATCACAACCGAGAGGATATATCGCAATGATAACATTTTGTCAGGCTTAGCAGTGCTGACCTGAATTTCAATGTACAGTATATTTTAGAATTATATTAGAAATATGAATTTAATTGTTATTTATTCAGAAAAGGGAACAAAGCAATCTTTTGATTGATGGTATAGACCCAGATATAGTCCTCAGTTGTTAAAACAACTCTGGTGTGCAATATTTTTTTTTGTTTCAGAGTACACGTTGAAAAAATGAATCTGTACTATTGATGATGTAGATTCGGTTATACTGTATTCAATTGTTTGTCCAGTTTTTTAGTAATAGATCGTTTGTAACAACTGATTTTTGAAACGCCTCAATTTTTATCTCTGCTGACGTCTATTGTACTTGAAAAAATGCAAAGGGTAACATTTATGCGATGTTTTACATAGATATGGGATATTAAAAGTCATTTTTTTAAATAATCAATCGTTTTTAACAACTGACCTATTTTGTGCATCAGTTTTTTATGTTCCAGGGCATATTGTTGTAAACAATTTGATAGGGTAATAATTTTGCAATTTTAAAAAACTCATGATGTAGATCCAAATGTAGACTACCAAAAGTCGCTTGTTTCTGGATTTTTTTCTAATAGATCATTCTGTAACAGCTGACCTTCTTTGTGCATCAACTTCTTTTATGTTTCAAGATACTAGTGCTTTAAACAATTGTATAGGGTAATAATTTTACAATTATATTTAGATATGGGCTGTCAAACGTCGATTTTTTTTTGTAACAACATCTTTTGCTGTGTATCGGTTTTTATGTTTCGGGACACTATTGTTTTAAACAATTTGATAGGGTAATACTTTTGTAGTTTAAAAAAAATCATTATGTAGATCCAAATGTAGATTACCAAAAGTCGCTTGTTTCTGGATTTTTTTCTAATAGATTATTCACAGCTGACCTGCGTTGTGCATCAACTTTTTTTATGTTTCAGGATACCAGTATTTTAAACAATTATTGTATAGGGTAATGTTTTTGCAATTTGCAAAATTGATGATATAGATCCAGATATGGGCTGTCAAACGTTGCTTTTTTCAGATTTTTTTTTTCACGAATAGATCACTGTAACAACTGATTTTTGCTGTCGGTTTTTTATATTTGAGGGCACTAGTATTTTAAACAATTGGATAGGGTAATACTTTTGCAATTTTTTAAAATTGATGTTGTAGATCCAAATATAGACTACCAAATTTCTGGATTTTTTTAAATAAATTTTTCTGTAACAGCTGACTTTCGTTGGGCATCAACTTCTTTTATGTTTAAAGATACTAGTGCTTTAAACAATTGTATAGGGTAATATTTTTGCAATTTGTTCACAAAATTTATCAAGTCGTTTTTTATGAAATTTTTTACAAATAAATTGTTTTGCAACAATTATTTTTGCTGAACATCATTTTTGTTATATTTCAGGGAACTGGTGTTCAGAAAAATATAATAGGGTAATATTTTTGCAAAATTTTCACAAGATGATGTAGATTCAGATATAAGCAATTAAACTACACTTTTTTCTGAAAGTTTTTACAAATGGATCATTTGTAACAACTGACCTTTGCTGCGAGTTATTTTTTTATATTTCAGGACACTAGTATTCGAAAACATAAATAGGTAAATATCTTTACCCAAAATTGGTGATGTAGATTCAGTTATAATCTATCGAAATTCATTTTTTTATCCAGTTTTACTAATAGATTGTTTATAACAAGTCACATTTATTGTGGATGATTTTCTTTGCTTTAAGAGAGTAGTATTCGGAAAAATAAATCACAAAATTGGTGATGCGGATCCAAACTTAGTCTGTTAATATTCACTCTTTTCTGGATTTTTTTTTACTAATATCGTTCGTAACAACATACTTTTGCCATGCATTATTTTTTAATAATTCAAGTCTCCGAAAAATGAATAAAGTAATATTGTTGTAATCTCTTTAGAAAATTGATGATGTAGATTCAGATGTAGAATGTTGAATATATATATTTTTAATTTTTTGCTTATATGCGATGTGTAACAGCTGACGTGTATACATTTTTTTATGTTACAGAGTACTGGTGTCCCAAACAAATCAATAGGGTGATATTTTCTCATTTTTTCACAGATTTGATGATGTAGATTCAGATGTAGGATGTTCTCTTAAGTTTTTTAATGAAAGATTATTTTGTTTGACTGACAATGTTTCATGGTGCTATAACTGAAAAAGTGGAAGAACGGATTTCTTTGATGACAATTTTTTTGTTTCCTAGCACTAGAATTCGAAAAAATTAACAAGTCGCATTAAAGTATTAGATCTAAAGTACCTGGTAGCTTTCATTTACAGACTTCCTTGCACTTCCATGGTTTTAACTGGAAACCCTTAACCTGCCTTGTTGTTCTTGGGCTAGGCTCTGTCAAGGCGGACCGTGAAAAACCTTAAAACCATTAAACCATTAGATTTTTTGTTTCATTTTGAAATTTTCTTATTCCCTCTGCCTTGTCACATCTAGTATAAACATCAGTATTTTTCTGTCGCTTTATACATTCAGTGTAGAATTAGTATTTCATAAGATCAGATTAAATTATAGATTCCAGTCATTATTAAAAATAAAGGTTTACTAGGTTTTTCATATCTAACTTTTCATACTTATTTTTAATTTTTTTTTTCAAAATTTTCTTCAATCTGGTTTCAAGTACAGTCCATACGATATTTATTGAAATTCCAAGAAGACCCCTGCGTCACTTCGAATTTACGGCACTTGGCACCCGAGGTAGAAAAAGGGCTAAAAATATCAAGAGACGCCCCTGCTGCTGTAAATTGTTACAGTAGTTACGATAACAGAACTTTATTGGCTTATTCTTTCCTTGAAATGCTATCTCAACAAATATCGTACGGACTGTAGCCATCAAAGTTTCAAATTTCTTTTCTAGTAATTTTTTACGTATTAAAAACGAATTATTATAGATTTTAAAATAACCTTACATTATCCAATCCGAGCACCAATTAGTAGGCAAGTTCAGTCTCAATCCACCAAATTTACGACACTTTTGAGCCGCCTTAATGAGTAGACTTAATTAAAGGCCATTCGGGAAACCGGGTAACATAAATAAATATTCAAATAAAGAACCTACGACGAGTCACCTCTCAGTCCGAAGAATTTACGACGAAGAGATTCCAGCGTGGAATGTTAACTGTAACGCCACTTTGGTGCTGTTAAATCACAAAGTATATATCCTAGAGAGCAGAGAGAATGCACCTTTAAATTATAATTTTCGTCGTTCGGGCGATTTAAAAATGCCAAAAGGCACCTGATCTGGTATAACAGTTGTCTGGATGGTCGGTTAGAAACGCGTTCCTGCACGGGAATGGTAACAGTTTCAAGATAACTTGCTGGTATGGTAATGGGTATTACTTAATTTTTATGCATTTGTCTAGATAATGTAATTTTGGATGTATTAGTGCAGGCTGTTAAAAAAAAGTGTCGAAAAGTTTAGAACCAAATAGTACTCCAAAAAAATAAGAAAATATATCAATATACAGGGTCTAACTTTCAACGAGGATTATACTTTTTTATACGAAGGCTACCTTTGAATTTTATAAACACATACTATAAATTAATTTTTTCAAATTTTGTCATGAAAACTGATTTTTTTTTAACTTTGTCTAATAATTCATCTGATACCGTCTTCTTGCAACAACATCGGTTTCTCCTGACAAAAAGTAGGTTTTAACCATATCACCTTTTTCTTAATTCGTATACATGCTTTTTCATTACTTGAAAACGAAAACAAATACACTGTACTACAATGAACACTGAAGTAATTAACTTTATAAGGTTATACTCTTACACTACACAGACATTTCACAAACTAAAATAAAATCTGTTACCCATTTACCAATCCGTCGTATCGTACCAGCTGTGAAGTTAACTGGCGGCAATATGAAATTTTGACAGAACAGCGGAGACTGACTTTCGTTGCCCTTCGTAAGCGTTCGGAACAGGATCGGATTCTGCTTAAATTTAAACTTTTCATGATTTTGTTGTTGATTTGTTTACTTTGGATTAATTTAATATATCTAGCAACGACAGGCTGCTGAAATGACTGAATAAGAGAAAAGGGTAGACACATACCGTTATTATGTTTGCTCTTTTTAATATTACCTGTTATAATTTTCCTAAATGTTAGGGCATTAAATACATTCAAAATATAGTAACACATAATTGTTTGTAAACACTTGAAACGATTTAAAAAATATATTTCATATCAGATTAGTATTGTTATATTTTATTATATTCGTTTTTTTAAACTGCAAAAATGATTTTAAATCATAAATTCAGCTGTCATAATGGCCGCGCACCAAAGGCGTGCGTATCATCAACATACAATAAAGTGAATAATGATTTATGTCGTGTATCATTGGGAAACACGTAAATTGTTATACGCATCGTNTAAAATATTAAAAAATTTTTCATGTCAGTAAGTATTACTAAGCATTTTTATTCTTTTTATTAAGTACGACTTCTTATGTGGCAAAAATAATTACCTACTTTATAACATAAATTAATTTTATTTACAATTAGCAACGTATTACTAATATAAGCTAATATTTAATAAACCAGGTAAAAAAAAATATATTTCTTAAAACAATAGAATGTTTTTCATAATGCTAATGCATGATATCGCACTGATATCAAAAGAATAAGGCTACTTCGATATATCACTTCGCTAAGTGATCATTTTCCATTGTCGCCTTCTAACAGTTGTTTTAAAAATGTAACAGCTGGCAACGCTGATAGCGCACTGATACAACTTACCATGCTAATTTCGGGTAGCCCGGTTTATGTCGTCACTGGGCAAAATGACCTTGAAATGATCCTTAAGGTCAAATTCACACCGCAATAACTTTTATAGAGGTAATTTTCTTGACATTTCGCTATCCTGACGAATTTGGGACATCCTGTATAATGTATGTGTGCATTGTTGTACATTTAAAGTTTTTATTCATAAATCTTAGTGTGAATTTACAGTGTTCATATATAAATGTCAATATTTCAAAGATATTGCAAACTAAAGCATCTACAGAACAAGAAGTAGATGTTTGACGATAACATTTTTCAAGATGAATACAATATCCTGAAAATCTCATGAAAGAATTGAAAGTCAATGATACTGGATTCCGAAATTTCTTGAGAATGACACTCACTGACTTTGAAACTTTAAGTGAAAATACCGGTATATTTATGCCAGTACAGAATACATAAATTTAAAATTACAATACTCTATATTCGTCCGTGTTTCTGCACAAAAATGTGAACACTGGTTGTTTGCGGACATTCGTTTGCTTTTATTTTCCATCTTCAGTGAAACACAAGAAACAAATGCATTTGTATTGGTGTTTTTATACAAAAGTTTGTCAACAATTATTGTATGTAAATCTGGACTATGTTTTAAAACAAAAATAATATACTTTCTTATAAAAACACGCGAGAATTGAGAGTATTTTTGTAAAATTTACAGGAGATATTACTTTTTCGAAGATGTTAATCATTTTATTAAGACAAAATAGTTATTTTGCTGTGATATGTGCCATAAAAGGAAGAAGGAAAAATTACATTTTGCAATATTCTCGAAAAGGGTGGCGATTTGTAAAAGAAAATGTTAAATATCTAAAAAAAATTAATGGAATTAAAAAAGTTAATAATATTGACAAATTACTTTCATTGATTGTATCAAAATATTTATCTGCTCCAATACAGTAAATAGATTATTAATACATTGTTTTTAAGGAGGAAAGTGGATTTTACCGTAGACGTGGAACTTGCTATAGACAACGGGAGGTAAGGGAGGTAACTTACCTCTTTAGGGAAAAAAGCGATTTCGAGTATGAACAAATACATACGTATATTTGATGAACATTATATTTTATTAATTATTATGAATGAATATTTATAGTAATTGTACTGTTATTACATTTAGTAACATTTATAAAATCTGGATAATTATTCCCCTCGCGTTTACTAATTGTCACTTTTTCTCAAAATGATTTGACCGCTCCATTTCAGTCACCGGAGGCTCAATATTAACCGACTGATCCATTAAAACAGCATGATGCGACGTACTACTAGAACCTGGAGTTCAATTGTCATTATAAAGAATTCCGTTGGCTATTTCATTTTTGTTACTTGAACTGTCAGCAACATAACTTTTTGCAGTTGTGGCTGATTTCCACCCACCATGTCTCTTGATTGCTAATACATCAACTCCTGTGTTAGCCAGTAACGTTGCCGATGTTCTTCGGAATGAATGGCCTGTATATGTTTCAGGATGTTCTAGTTTCAAAAACTGTGCAATCTTATTAGGAATCATATAAAGGGTATTCTTGCCGACCGGTTGGTTGTAAAGTTTACCCGCTTGATAGCGCATAAAAAAGCGTGAAATTTCAATTTTAATTTCCAATCCAATCTTGATATATTTCTTGAGATTTTCTAGGTGAGAAACAGAACGCAGACGAGAAGTAATTGTAAACGTACGTGACATACCATTTTTAGAATCTGGAATTGTAACTACTATAATGTCATCGAAATTTTTGAAATTGACGTCCAAAGTAAGTTTGCATAATGCAACAGAACGGCATGCTCCTGCAATGCCTAAGGCCGTCACTACTTTTATTAGCAAATATGTGTTATCGGGTGCCTGAACGAGAAAATCGTTGACTTATAAAAACGTTCGACTTTTTAGGTCTATAGCTGTCAGTCTTACGTTCAAAAATGCTCTCACCTTGGGGTATTTTGATATATTCACGTTCTCCTCTCTGGAAATAGTTGACTTAATCATTGAGTATTCACTTCAGAAACTTTCCAATGACTTTAAAATTCTTGACTTCTCCATGAAATATGCTAGCAATGATATTTCAGAAACCCCAGCATTTTAGTATAATTTACCATTCTCGGACTGGTGCTTACCTCCTTTATGGTGTAAATAACTATTTTCTCCAGTTTTTAGCTAAATAAGCTTTTTCGTAGTCGAACAACTTATGTTGCAATAGATATGGAAATGTTTTAATACGTTCTTATTCGCGAGAAAAAATATATAGAAAAGTCGATAAAGTGGCGAAGTCGCCGGTTATTGTACAAAGTTTCGGCATTAGTCGATCAACGTTTCACACAAAATCCAGTGCTATTTCAAAGAAGGTAAATTATTTCACAATTTACAGCCGCTGATCGATTGGTACTTGTCTGACTTTAAATAATTTTACCGATGTTTTGAGTACGCTCCAATCTCTCACCGATTTTCTGAAAACACCGTCGCTAGGACGTTTCTTATACAATAATAGAAAATTCTGCGTGAACGTCGGGCACTGGGATTCCTGTTCGTCGAGCCTATTCGATATTCAGCGGACGCTCGTTAGGAATGAGGCCTACTGGTAGTGAAACTTCTCTAAATAATGTGCATGTCCGACAATCTCCGTCCGCGTGGTGCGTGAGCTCGTCGCGATTCCAAAATGGGCGTCGTAAATAAGTGGAGACAATAGTAAGGAACATAAATGTAGCATTATTGAGGAGTAAACACGGGACGGGTACGTATCAGAGCGCGTACGACACAATGTCACCAGTGGCGTGCGAGATGGTCCTTTGAACGGACGATGTTTTGGTGTATTTTCTGCGGAAATGGGAAAAATTTGGTGACTGGCTGCAAATTCCAAATAATTTCAATCGAACCCACAGAAAAATACACATGATGATAGAAAAGTATGAATTTGAGGTTTTCTGTCAAAATTGCAATTTTTTTTTTTTTTGATGACAAAGGAATGTTTTAGAAGAGACTTACATAAGGATTTGTTTTTTTATGTTGCAACAATATTTTTCGATTGTATAATCTTTCATGGTTTCACAAATATGCACCATAAAAAACTTTCCATGAAAAACAACACAATTTTTTATTAAAACGAGTCCACATTCAGCAATGTATGATGGGGAAAATATTTTTAGTCGACTACTTTTAGTAAATGACCCAACCATCTCAACATTTGGAAAAAGTCAATTTTAGTTTGAAATGGAAATTTCCTTTTAACAGTTGTAAAAAAATTAAATTTTAGTCAGTTGATTTAAAAAATAAATGTGAAACCAAGTTTGATAAGGATATTATTTTAAACACAAGCACATCAACCGCTAAACCTTTTGCTATTAAAACTGTATACACATAATCATTAAAAAAATATGGGTCTTTGGTAGCAGAACCAGATTTTACATTACCTACTAAACATTCAGTCAAGCATAGGATTGTTGCAAGAGATGTTTTACCATGTCCCCCAGATATACACTTGATCCTGTAAAAAACAATATGCTAAAACAGAATTTGAACATATGGATCAGTTTAGATATTTGTAGACCATGATTTTTGTTGAATGAATGAATGTTGACCTCGCAAAAATTACAATTTTATTAAATATCTGTAGCAGATAATAATATTCATAAAACGGCTATTACTACGCCATTTGTACTTTGCGAATTTTCACTGTTGCCATTCGGTTTAAGAAATGCTGGTCAAACATTCCAAAGATTAATGAATGAACGTCCTGACGTCCTTATAGTTTTTAAACATCAATACCGGCTTGATTCATACCAAGTAAATGTGTTTTTGTAGTAAATGAACTATTTTTCTGTCATAAAACTTATGCTCAAGGTACAACTACGACATAAAATAGTTTACTGTAGAACTCAATAACAATATATTTGGAGGAGAAACTTGTTGGAAAGGTACATAACACACCACAGCCTTTAGAAAAGGATGATTCTTTAGGTTGTCCAGCAAAATTTTCAGATTTAAATACTTGGATTAAGGAGTCCATGTGTAAAGTTACTAGACGTTTATCGATACTCAATCAGTATAATATTTTGTTCAGGAATATTTCTTATGATAGTTTGTCGGTTTTCTTCTGATTGCAATGTACTTAGTTCTTAGCACACTTTATTGTTAACTTTTTAATAAAAAATCTGAGAGAATATTCAATTTTAATATGTTTTCTCTTTGTTTTAGGTAAGTTCGTAGGTTGTAGGCACTTTGAACGGGTATGTAGGTAAGTTAGACTTAGTTTTAATTCATTTTTTTCATTCTGCAGAGAATACGTTTGCATTTATAGATTCAGGAAATGTCAGAGCAAATATATTAATTATAATTTGGGAGTTCAGTCAAATCCAAGTATTATCCGTTTATTTTGATAGAAATTAAACTTCAATTTCGAAATAAAGTAAAAAAAATGTCAATTTGTAACTCTTTTTAATAGTTTTAAAGTGTGGTGCATTTATTTTTCACTTAGGCTTCAAACACATTTTTTAAGGTATTTGCTAATATTGTAACTTGAATACATGTTTTTTTCTCAACCAAAATCTCGAAAATGTATTTCAAATTTTGGTTTGTTATAGTGGATAATCCCATTTTCTTTTAAACCGAAAATCCTATAGTATGTTTATGCATTATGCCCATTGAAAATTAGACAACTGAAATATTATTAGAATTTTTTCTCTAAAATCATAAATAAAAATGAATGTTTCGTATTTAGTATGAATTTTATGGCGGTCACTAATAATAATAACACATTGTTTAAATATTTTTATAAATTATAATTTTTTTAATATTATGGACATGGAATTATCTTAGAGGATTTATTTAAATTACTAGGCACTTACAAAATATTAGAAAATGTGCCACTTTATGTTTCTTTTTGTGGCAGTGTGTGGCAGTAGCAATTAAGTACCCTCCGCGTGGCGCCACTGATGGCTCGGCGGAATGTGCGACCGCACTCCCTTGTTAGGATCTAAGATGGCGATGCCTTAAAACAATGCAGTTCTAAAGGAATTATGTGGCCGCTAGCGACTTCTCGATTTTTTTGTCCACTACGAGCCATTTTTATATGAGTATTTAACCATTTTCGCTGAGGCCGATATGTCCATGGGAATTGCCGCGAACCGGGAAAAAAGCGGGTCGCGTTGATCGGTCGCGCGATGCGAAACTTAGAGATGATTTTTAGGGCCGTTTCCAGCATTGTTATCTGAATTTTAGTAAAATAAATTTAAAAAATTTAAAAAATCTTATCAAATGAAGTCAGTGAATGAAGTAGAATAGAAAAATTTCAAAAAGTTGAAATTCAGTTGCTCTTTACAACTGAGAAAGTAGGATGTGCAAAACAGCGTTATAAATAAATTGCCCCAAGGTCAGGCAAAAGCCGCTCGGGAATTCGCTCTTTTTGCATTAAATAGGGCTTATTTTTATTGTAATTAAAAAAAGGACATCACCTACGCCTGTTTGTTTTATATCTAAAACTGAGAATTTAAATGCGTTGAAATTTCGCCATCCTTTCTACAGATCATTTACGATTCCACAGCGGTAGACGGGTGAAAACGTCGCGTTCAATCCGGCAAATCCATTTGGGCGTAAAAGGAACAATAAATTTATCCATCTGCTTCGTACCGAACGAAAAAGTCACAGTTAATTTGACGCCATAATATTTCATTAGTATTCATAGGAAAACTAGTATAAGAACGGACGCAATTTGCTACGACTCGGGTACACACGCGTATATCAAACGGGTTTGCTTCGAGAAAAAAATCGTCATGTAATTAGGGTATAGAAGTGTATTAGTCTTGCGATATAATTATCGCAGGGCTCGCTTTCGTTTTGTTCTACAGGATGTATAGATAACTCGCGTACGGAAATAATAAATACTATGAATGTGGAGATGATTTGATGTAGTCGTTTCGTTCAGATAACTCGAAATGACTGTAAGATAAAAGGTTTAAAGTATACTGTGCTCGCAATTAAAGCTGTTCTTACACTAATCTTATTTAAGAAGGTATATCGGGTTTACTAAAATGCACAGATGTACATGAAATTTATATAGCGTATTATATATTTTTTTTAATCTAGATCTTGAGATATTGTTGTTGAAAGTTGTTCATTTTAACATAGGTTTATACGGCGAAGATGGACGGTGCGGCTCTTTTTTTGCCCATAACTGAAAAAAAATGTAGAAATTGTGAAACAAAACTTTTCCATAGACAGTATTATCTTATTTTTGATGTAAAACTAATGTAAGTTTTGAACATAGTACAGCTGTATTAATTAGAAACAGAAACCAATAATTGCATTTCTGTCTAACTTGAGCATTAAT
The DNA here is from genome assembly GCF_000390285.2 of Anoplophora glabripennis. Classification (NCBI taxonomy): domain Eukaryota; kingdom Metazoa; phylum Arthropoda; class Insecta; order Coleoptera; family Cerambycidae; genus Anoplophora; species Anoplophora glabripennis. The sequence continues at coordinate 123,608 of NW_019416279.1, forward strand.
GTGGCAACGTCGCAATCAGCTGACAGCAAGGAGGGAATACATTTGAAAGACTTGATAAAAACGAAATTGATTTCAAACATACACATTTTTCCTAAATCCCATGTACATTGTTGT
>NW_019416279.1:124658-205073 GCF_000390285.2 Anoplophora glabripennis
CAGTAGGAATTTTTGAGCACGTAATGAATTATTTAAATGGATTTTACTAGAAAACGGCTCATGCTATTGAAATCTAACAAGAGTACCTTTTTTATGCAAAATATGATAAATTTTCATATTTTCGGTTCAGGAAGAAGAAAAAATTGCGTACAAAAAAATTTGTAAAATTTGCCCCATGATCCCGCATTTTCTTAGACCCCTGTAGCAAATTTTGATTTGTATATTATGCTGATTATTAAGCATATAAATAGTAATGCAACCCCAAAATTTCATGATTTAATATTAAACCGTTTTGAAGTTATGAAATAAAAACTGTTTCCTGAGTTACCCCTTCAAGGGGCTGTATCTCGCTGCCACTGACAAAAACTCTACTAAGGTTTTCATCATATTTCGAAATGTTTTACATATTTTCCAATTTTGAGTACTTATTTCGTTAACACCTTGTATGTTATTGTCTGACCAGTCGCATTTTCGAACAATGGTCCAATGATGCTTCCAGCCCAAAATCCGCACCAAACAATGACACGTCGTGGAGGCATTTGTTTCACAATAATCACTCGTGGATTTTCTGAACCGCAAATATGACAATTTTGTCGATTTTGTGATGAAAATTAGCCTCATTGCTGAAGATCACTATTCCGTGAAAATTGCGAAGTGTAGCTGCCAAATCTTCATTATTCTATGTATACATATATATCACAGTCTTGTGCCTTGCCTAGCATTGATAGTACCTGAAATTTGGTAGTCATTGGGGTTCTAGACCTAAAGTCTAGGTCGGAAGTAATGTGCTACCCAAAATTTGTGAAAATTTTTGACAATGTTTTGAACTATTAAAAAACGGATTTTTTGAAAAATCTGTTATTTACAATAAATGAGTTCGATGTACGTTATTTGATTGTATATAATGCAAATAAGAATTTTGTGTTGTACTATATGTACCGGTCAGGTTCTGGTCCTGATTAATGAACTGCAAGGCTGACGTTCAATCACCTCCCTTGATGGGTCGGCAGTGGTCATAGAGTGAAGTCCGCCATAGGTGTGGCGTTTCTGGATTTTGCCCATATTTGGATTGTAGTCGCCTGGAGCGTGCGATGGACTTGTAGACTGACATGATCGGATCTCTACTTTGGGCTTTGTGATGAGTTGAAGACGGTTTTGAAGTTCTTAATAGAAAGTTGAGCGCAAATTTGAAATCTACTCAGAATTTGGAATACGACATAATAGATTTGTTTGGTTCCAACAGAAAACGATTCTACATATTTATCGATAAATTTTAGTGGTTGGTTTTAGTGACCAATAGTGCCAATTTTGTTACATTGCACAATTCTAACACTAGATAAGACTTTCAAAATTTGATCTGTATACTAACACATTGTCTTCATACAATTTTACCTAAAGGACCTTGCACACCTCTGATTGTCGGTTACGGCGGGTCTTATATACATAAAAACAATAGCTTGCGCCTCCATTGCCAGACGCTCTTGATCTTAATAACTGTTTTGGGCAAGGGCGACGGCAGGCTCGAAATTACTGTAATTACGATGGTACTACGGCCTTTAAAACCGCCTGGGCTGGACCCAAGTACCGTCGCTATAAAAGTTTATGGTCTATGTTATTCATTATTAGCTTTTATTGTATATAATTTGAAATCAACGTTTAATTATACGTAGACTGAAGTTAGTGGTTTGATTTAAACGCATAGGAGAGAACCTAGCTGGTATTAGGGCGAGGTTGTTATGTTGCTAAGCTTTAAGGTACTGTTACACTTTGAATATTTTTTTACTTCACCTAGAATCATCTGTACAGAAGATATATTTCAAACATATAAACGCAATATTCAAAATTTTAGACTGTGATTGTAAAATCATACAAAAAAAACTTTTTTTACTATTTTAATTTTTTTAATGATGGAATAAAATCAAATTAGCCCACTAGACTTAATTTTTGCTTCGTAATATGCGTCTCTCAAATTATATTCAGTTCTTTTTGTAAATATCTCACTCTGAATCGAGTGTGCGGTAGTGGAAAACAAAAGAGCGCAAGCTTTAATGCACACAAGCGGGCAGGGTCGCGTCGACCGATGTGTTTTTGTTTGACGGAGGTAAACAAGGGAATGGATATGCGGATAAGATGAAGACAAACACAACGCGGAGCCACCACAAACATCTGCACGTGTTAAATGTTTGCGGTTCGCTTTTTACTGCAAGAACTCACCGGGCGTGCAGCAGGTAGACCGAAGTGTTTGCTGATAAAAAAAATCGGACGGAGATGCTAATTGTGCGGTCTTTTTGGTCATTTCCTGTAGTCAGAGTCATCAGAAATCGTATTTTAAAGATATTTTTAAAAATAACTACAACTTCTATTGTTTACGATAAGTTCGCAATGACGTCACAGTGCGAAATGGTGCAGTGTTGCCAGATTTTAAATTTTTTCTGGATATTTTGGAACATTTAAATAATTATAATAGTTAATAATATTTTAAATACAGTTAATTGGTCCTCTGTCTCCACGTTCCTGTGCAAAATAGTCCATGAATGATGTCATCATTTCTTGAGCACCTGATTTTGAAAAATTTCTCCTTCACTGAACAAAAGCAATGACTCTTTTAAGGATAACTTCATGACTAACAAACATTTCTTGAGAAGCACATGACTGAACAACGAATTTTTACCTAGCACGTACTTACAACTTCTTGCCGACAAAAAAAGTCTCGTTACCAGCAGGATCCCCACTAACTACATGTCTGCATAATGAGCGTCCACGCTTTTTACTTTCTCGTAAATGGGTGGACGCCGAATTTATGAAAGCGGTAATCGAGGCAAGCCTTGGAATTGCACTTAGAACGTGCCCAGGCAGTTAAAACTCGGATCATAATAACGTCTAGCGACAAATTACCTGCAAACGGCGTTTTAGTTGAGTGTAATGGACTTCCGTGTCTTCCCTTGCAGAGGCGGTTGTGGTAGTAGGAATGGGCAAAGTGACACATACAGGGTGTTTGCGAAGTTGGAGATTTTTAATGCAGAAAGGTCTTGATCAAATATGCATCTATATTTTGTTGCTTCATTTTTTATTTCGAAAGGACGTCCAGGTATTGCTCGCTTTAAAATTAGCTGATTCTTAACTGTCATTTTCGAGCATCTGTAAAACTATAGAACAAAAGATAATTCTGGTAAAATTAAGTAGGTAGTTCTCTCTTTTTATTACACAAATAGAACTTTTGTAGCATTTATTTACTACACATGACCACTTTCTCACATTTTTTCACATAAAAAGAAACAAACACTGAACTGTACAAATGTTTCTAAAGATTTATAATTCCAAGAGACATAATTTCTCTAAGAGACTCGACGCACGCGACTTGTCGCTTCGTGTGATCTTACCCTTAGCTTTCCGAACCCGTATCCCTTTTTCCACCCTTCCAGTCCAAAATCTCGAGTCACCTCTGGCGTAGGTTATTAATTTTCCTTAACGGTTGACACGCGGTGAGCCTATTCTAGATCTGTACCTGACAGGCGGTAATAAATAGCCAATATAAGAGAAAGGCGATAGCGATTTTTAGCAATGAATGCCATTAGGCGGATGAGGAATGCGATATCATGTTCGGAATTCGTTTGAAAAGCTCCCGGATCGCTTTTTCTGTGGAAAAATTGCGGCGGTAGAAAGTATGTAGTATCAAGCGACGTTTTTTTTGTCGCATCATCGTTTTCACTACTGCTATTTGTAGTTTTCTTTGTATCCCCGATGTCACTGATTTAAAAGAGTGTAGAAAACAATATTTCACTGCTGTATTTTATAAGAGAAGCCTTTTGCTTTATGCTGTGGCTAAAGAAATTATGGTTTCGTGATGCTTTTCAATGTGACCTTGGCGTCATGTTATTTATGTAAATTCTCATACAATTTATGATACAAGCTTACGAGATAACTGAGGCTACTCAATCAAAATATTTAAATTTTAAGAATAAGCTATAAGGATTATCTGTAGCGAATTATTGTAGACCATTATTTAAAATCTCGGTATTTTGTCAAGTCTGTCACAGAGACGATGTTTTTTTATGAGAACAGAAGAAGTAAGTTGTGTGTATTTTGGTAGTCACAATCTCTGTAATTGCTGCAACAGATTACATTCATTCCTTTAATTATATATTTTTTCTGTAGGTTATATTTTTTATTCATTATAATCATGTCTCAGATTATGTAGTATGCAGTCGGCGACCGGTACGGAGGCAAAGTGTAATAAAAAATAAACGGCCAAAAAATTGAGAGAATTTCTTTCCTAAGGAAAGAAATAAATAAAATTTTATAACTCCTATTTTAACAGCAAATTTACCTGCTTTTACCGCTATTGTTATTAATTAATAAAGTAATTTTCCATACCTGATGTTATTAACAACTGTTCATAATTTTGTCCACCGACGTGTAAACACATTTGGGCCCGTCTTACCCAGTTTCTACGAACATAAATGTTGTCTTGCTTCACCATAACACAAATGTTGTCTTGCTTCGCTATAAATAAAACGTTATCCATCATCTCCTAGTTGCTATACACGTAAGCCATTTTTGTTGAAAAACTAATGTAAACACTATCGCAAAAACGTTAATACTCAAATCGGATGTTCGGAATCGCCTGGGGGCACGTGGAGAGAGCGCATTGCATACAACGCACAACGCGAATGACAGCAGAGAGTACAGTAGACCAACGATGTAATGGTTGTAAATACTACCACTTTTTTCTCGGAAACTATAAGAATTTTACAATTTTTTTTACAATATTGACTGCATTTCTCATGACACATCTATTCCGAAATATTTTTGATAAGTTGTGAATCACCCTGTATAGTTTCTATATAAATTTAGTACCAAGTGAAAACATCTTGAAGGAACGACACTATATATTTTTGAGTTAATATGTGAAAATATTCAAATTAGCCCGATTTCTTAGTTTTTACAGTTGCTCTATCACATAGGGATGTTAAAAGGCTTTTTATAACTTTTTTATAACTGACTATATCTTTTTTTATAACTGACTACCTTTGGATATTTTTTATGGTTAAAAAATAAAACCACCCCTGAAGAATAGTGTTCTAAACAATCAAAACATTCACATATTACCCAAGAAACACCTTTATTAGACATCTAAAACTATTTAATAATTCAATTATTTATAACTATACCGGTTATAAAAAATACGAGTACATCTAAGTTCGCCTAAATATCTTGTTTTAGTTTAAAATTCTACATAATGAAATACATTTAAAAAATCCAATAAATACACTGAAATAGTATTAAAGTAATATAACCTTACTTGATCTCTTGTGTAAATAAAATTTACACCAATACAAAATTATGAGACAAATAATGTAAGTATAGACCTGAGGACTAAAGTATTTTATAAGTACCTATATAGTAGATGTTCTTACAATAACTATAAAAAATGCCCTTTATAAAAAATTGACAATTAAAATATGCTTTTCTGGTGGATATTTAGATGACAAATATATATTTCGATAAGTTCAGATTTTATTCTTGCACAAATGATATTTATCAAAATCGTTTAGTCTTTATTTGTTAATAACATTCCTATGACTTGAAAATGTTTCTTACTATACAAGGTGTTTGTAAATAAGTGCGAAATATTTTAGGGAGTGGTTGCCAAGTTATTTTGTGAAAAAAAGTTCATATAAAGGTAGGATCTTTTATTTAAAGGTATCTTTTAATAAAGTGTTATTATGGTCAAAGTAAAAATGCAATTCAACATTGGAAATAAAAAGTTGATATGAATGTAGGTAAGAAATTCTTTGATTTCGACATACAGTATGTTCAAAACTAAAAACAAAATTAATAAAAATAAATAAAAGATTAAAATTTAAACACTATCTCGGAAATGAAGCATATTTCGACCTACGTTTATGTGAACTTTTTTTCATAAAATAGCTTCGGCAACCATATTATAATCATGTCAAATCTACAAATGAAAATATCTTCTGAAATATAATTTTTGGACTTGTAAGCAGATTTTGACAGTTTTGAATTTTGTCCCACAAGTGGTCAAGTGGTCTGTAATTTTATCATCTCGCATCATAGACTGGGTGATTTTAAGGAACTGTCTTGTGCTTAACCAGCCTGAAAACAGTGCTGAAACGTAACCTTTCAGTGATGGCGAAGAACAAACTAGCTGGCGTTCCTGTGTGAATATCACGGCCCAACAACACCTGTTTAGGGCAAAAAACCCATGCCTCTACCAGCGCGAGCATAAACAACCTGCCAGAGACTCCGTGACACGCAAGTTATGTTTCTAAAAGCGAACATTAAGAAACTCGCAATAATGTAAATTAGAAGCCACCAATCTGGTTTCAGCCAGGTTGAACCCCATTGCTGAAGCGCTGCTTTTGTATGCTTATAGGATTTTTTTTAAAACTTACAGTGCCGTTTTTTTACCTTTAACCTTAATTAATTACCAGAAGTAGCTTGCGGATGTTTGCCCATTAGAACTATTTTTCTAGCAATTTAAAACTGTGTTTTTGATAAATTTAAACAATTGCAGCTTACAAATCGTTAGTAGAGTGATTACTTTGGCGTTTCGTCTCGAAAGCTTGAAAATACCTCAAAACAATTCAAAATCTGTAAAATAGAAACACAAACACCGAAATAACCTTCTAAAAACCTCTAATTATATCAAAATTCTTCTAAAACCTCTAAATATGTCGAAATATCTGGAAACACTTCAAAATACATGAAAATGTGTATTTTGAATACCAGAATACTTCGAGAATTTCAAAATATGTAGAGTAGGTACGCCCAAATCGTCCAATATACATAAATCTCGAAATATCTTTACTTAAAAGTTATTAAAAGTACCTCCAGTAATTATCATTGACCTTTGACTTCTAACCATTGACATTCGGTCTCTAATTAGCGACCTTTGTTTCTAATTCATTGACCATTAGCCTCCAGTTATTAACCATTGACCGCCGATCATTAACCTTTGGCTTCTGGGAATTGAGTTGTTTTGGTCTTGACCTTTTCCCTCTAATAATTGACCTTTAGATTTTGATCTTTGACAGAATGTGTATTTATTTTGAAGCTACAGTGGCGTGTTTTAAATCTGTTTTGATCTATTTTATTGTATTCTGAAGCCGTTTTATTGTACTTGACATATTATATATTTTATTATCTATGCTGCATCCTGTTGGATTATGCTGATAAAGCTTATGATCTCAATATCCATTTATTCAAGTTTCAGGAGTGCCGCAGGGTTCTGTCCTTGGACCTTTAATAATTAGAATTTTTATTAATGATATTTTGTCTGATTCGAACGTTACTTGTCAATAGTCAACTTGATTAACATAATTTACAACGTATATAAAGTGTTATAAACTCGTGGTGTACTATTAACAAATTGCTTATGAACATCCAGAAAAGTAACTTCAATGCTTTTTGTCCTGAGTTGAATACAAATTTGATGTGGTTATCTTTTAAACGATGATTTGGTTAAAGATTTAGGGATGCTTTTCGATCAACATGTACAGTGTATTGCAAAACCCAAAACAAATTAATTATGCAATCGTTTCTTTCAAAATCCTAAACAATATAAAGTGAGGGAACTCGGAGAATATAAATTTTTACATTCCTGGCAAAAATAATTCATTAAAAAAAAAAAATAATGTCTCACTGATTTATATAGTCTAGCTTGTGTATCAATGCAGTGAAATTGAAATATGTTTGGATATAATTTAATGAATCATAAAGGAGATGTAGAATGATTGGTGATGCATCATAAGAGTCGATTTTAAGAATTTTGTTTTAACCTGAATTGTTTTTACTTATTTTGAAGCAATTTGATGCATATTCAAATTTTTTCGAGTATTTAAATATATTTCGTAGTTCTCGAGATATTTCGACGTATTTAGAAGTGTTTTAAGTACTAAGAGGGATATTTTAAAATATTTCTGTTTTTAAGATATGTATTTCGAAGTAGTTCTAGGTTTATTCAATGTATTGCGAGATTTTCCAGGTATTTCTACGTATTTATAAGTTTTTGAAGTATTTCGATCTATTTGGAGGCATATTAATACCTTAAGAAGATATAATAGAAGATATTTTGTATTTACCTAATATATTTTCTATAGAATCATTTACAAAAGCGACACATTTTTTAAACAGTCTATTCACTTACTGCCTGTCATAATCAATATTTATTATTTGTTTATCCTAACAATTCCTACAGCTGTTTCTTTTATTGTTCTGGAATGTCTAACGTGGGTGTGTTGGCGTGTCATGTCAGATTTTTGTCTTCTTTCTAATTTTTTACGCGCCCGTTCCACACCTGCGATTTTATAGGTTAATTGTGTCAAGATGATTGTTAACATCGGTTTAACATGATCTATTAGTTGCCATTTTAGGTCGTATTATCTCCACATGAGTTGAACACATATCTGTGCCCATGATTTTACAGGTTGTTGTGTTGTGTACTCTGGCTTTGTCATTAATTTCATTTGAAAAAAGAGAAGCAGGCCTTGCCTGGTATAAATTAGAATCGAAAAAGGAAGTGCTTTGTGTCCAATATTTTTTTTCAACTGTCAACTGTTCTGAATAGAAACTTTTCAGATAACTTCTATAAATTGTTATTTTGCTATTTGCTATTAGGGAAATATTTTTTCTGCTGGGTGTTCCTCATGTATAAATACCGAACCCGTTATTTGCTGTAATATTTTGAATGATTTCGAAATGTACACGTGGTATTGTTAAATTTAATTATAAAATGTCAGAATAGATTAAAATTATGGAACTTTTTGCTTTTAAGTGTTTTTTTTTAGCAATAATTATAAATCTAGCGCAATGTGTCTAATTTTTTTGTCGTTGGGTAATAGGTGCACTATTAAACGATTCTAGAACAATTCCTAGTCTTATAAAATAGCTGACCATTATAACTAATGCTGTGAGGTGTTTATGTAACAGTTAGGATTGTTTCATAATGTCGTGCTGTTAAAATTTAACACGTTTTGTACAAAAATATTTTTTAATTACTTTGTTATTTCATCGTTTCCTTTCTCGGGGAACCTAAATTTTCTAAAAGCATTTTTGTGGCGAAACGACAAATGTTTCATGCCCTCAGGGCTACACTTAATTATCTAAAATTCAATCTCGTCCTGGTTTTAATTTAATTTAAACTTATTTTTCCGCTTTGACTCCTCGAATCAAGTCTGGTTATCTCTTCGTTATGTCCCAGGCTACTTTCTTTCGTGCGATACCTTATACATTTTCAAAGAATATTGTTGTAGTTATCTGAAATCAGGTAGCCTATCTGGTGAATGTACATTGCCTCATTGAAGTGTCTGCCACTACGCGTTTAGTCACGTAAGGCTGTTAGGAATTTACTTAACTTTCATCCTAATAAATATGTTAAAATTTGTCTACGGTAGACATCTAGACAGATCTTATCCTGCTGTCTATTATCCCGACGGACGAATGTGTCTGGGTTTGTCTTCAATTCTTTTCGACCTCTGGGTCAAGTGATTTTTTTGTCGAAATGTCACGTAAAAATTCCGAAACTTGATGGATTATATCTTCAGAGCGTGATTCCTTAAATATTGTTCAAATTTTAGTATAGTTTCGAATGCGATACATAGAAAGAATAGTGAAATGTAAGTTTACTTTTTTCACATACACTTTTTGAGTACCTACAGGAAAGTTTAACTGCCTTAATTTTAACAGACGATGGAATTCATTAAAATAAACAAAAAAGGCTAAACTCGACCATTTCCGAGAAAAAACAACTTGTACAAAAGTTCGATTAATTAATGAATACTGACATAACTGCATGCATAGAATACCATAATAGTATATTAAACAACAAGGTTTGAAAACGACATTTTGCACACGAGCGAGACATATTGGTGGACCGAGCCGAAGGCGAGTGTGCAAAGAGGTTTTCAAACGAGTTTTTTTACGATACTTTTTATACGACTGCAAACAGAGACCACAAAAATCAAATTTTAATTTAAATCGTTTTTATTACTAAAATTGCCAACGCATTAACAAAATAAATTAAATACAACTTTTAATTTAACTCGTTTTTATTAAGAAAATTGCTAACGCATTAACAAAAGAAACTAATATTTAATATTTATGGTAACATTTGAACATTCCTTCAAGGTTACGCTGGGAAAAGCAGTATTATTGTGCACCTTGTTTTCGGTAATAGAGAATATTTTTGGTGTCGTGTTTTTAGTGCAGTTTTTCAGCGTGCGGTCGTTGTTTTCTTGTTGTATTCCAGTAGACGATCGTTGTTCTGGTTCTGTGGCAGCAGAAGACACTGAAGACTCTATCTTTTTCGAAACTTCCATTTTATTTCTCAAACAGTCATCAACGTAGCCTTCGGCAACTGTACTGGATTTCCACCCTCCATGGCGTTTGAGGGCAAGCAGATTTGAGCCAGAATTGACTAAAATTGTGGCCGATGAACGCCGAAAACAATGTCCCGTGTAACTTTCTGGATTCTCTAGCATCAAAAACTTGGCGATTTCCCTAGCCATGTTTCCAATTTTGTTGATGCCAACGTTTTGGCTTGAACATTTTCCGTTTTGATAGTTTAAAAAAAACCTGCCTGTCTTCAGATTAGGAGGACGAAGAGCACAGTACTTTTTTAAGATAGTGTAAAGGTTTCCTGTAATTGTAAAACACCTTGGCACCTTTGTTTTTGTATTCTTCAGTTTAATCAGCATAGCACTGCCGAAATCTTTGGTGTCTTCTATTTTGAGATAACCTAATTCCTCCATTCGACATGCCCCAGATAGTCCAACTGCCACCACCGCCTTGATAAGTAAATATTTGTCGTCTGATGCTTTCGTCGAAAACCGGCAAAAATCATCTTCTGTGAGAATTTGGGACTTCTTTGGAACGTAGTTTTCGGATTTTCGTTTGATTAGCGCTTGCAACTTTTATAGCTTCCAAGATCTATGTTGTGATTGGCACTTAACGTTGACTTGAGCACCGAAAAAATCGTCCACAACGTCGAAGATTTATATTTCTTAGATAGTTCTTCAAAAATACACCATTACTGCGCTTTCTGAGAAAGTTTGAACATTTTTGGCTAGTCGCCCGTCCATAAATCGGCTTAACTCAGCTTCATACCTGCTTCTGGATTTTGTGGGCAGCAGTTCCGAACATATTTCGCTTGCTTTCTGTAAAATCTCTTCAGAATCACACATTTTCACACCCAAACTTCGGGAATTCAACAATTTTTGAAGTATCTAATCAACAAAATAAAGGAGCCGTGACGGTTGCTATGAAACTCAGCCAACTTGAAACATTGCATAATTTGGGTGACAACATCAAACAAAAATCACAATCTGGAGACGCGTGTGCAAAGATGACATAACCGTGTGCAAAATGTTTAGCACACGGCGTGTGCAAAATACCGTTTTCAGAGCGTGTTTTCCGTGCGCAAAACCCCTTTTTGCAAGGCAGTCGTATAAAAAATATTTTAAAAAGTAATTAGCATTGTAGTAAATTTAAAATTCGGTAAAATTCATATCGAGTAATGTGACAACGGCGCGGCGATTAACACGAGGTACTAAGCTGTCCACAATTCAGTTGGTATCTGGAATTCGACCGTATCGGAGTGTTTTTTGCGTACTACTATTTCCTTTTTTTTTTTAAGGTGTGAGCTAGAAACTTTCAAAGGTAACTTGATGGATTGACTATAAACTTAATGGACTAAAATATTTTTGTATAATTTATAAGAAAATGATTTTCAAAGTTCGATATCTCGAAAACGGTTAATTTAGGTACTTGATGTACTTTATGAATTTTGTTTAGAATTTTGAGAAGAATGCAAATATGGAACACAGGTTAACACACATTAAAGAAAAAGTAACTTTCTTCCGTCATGACTTTTTGACTGATCTTGTATACTTAATTTTTCTTTATTGTAATATATCTGTGCGTTTGTTGCAAATATATTATGCAAAAAGTTCTCTGTAGTTAGATTTACCGATTTCAAAATGACCACCCCTGAAGTGTTTCCTCAAACTTCTGAATTAAAAGAAGTCAAGCGGAGCCAAATCCGGATTATACGGTGGCGGTCCAGTTCGGAAAAGTTACAGCCGCGGAAGTTTCGTTGAACTTTTACTGCTAATTCGTGAGGAGACGGTTTGGTCAATAGTTCTAAGTAAATCCCTATGTTCAATAAATAGTCTTGTAGTTTATCAGGTCAAGTGATATCTCCGAAGTAGTTAACGTAAAATTTGAAGAATGAAAGGCAGAAATTAATCAGATATGCACTAATTATTGTTACACTGTATACGTGAGGGTAATGCGAGGTGTTACATTCGTTTTATAACAACACAAAGCGAACCAGCATCAGATTAGAATAAGAAAAGGCGACTCCGACGAAGAAACAAAACAACAACTCGCTCAATAGAGAACGTTACAGTCACAGCCGCCTTTGTTGCCTTACTTTAATTCGTGTGGTAGCCTGATTCGATGTAATCCATCTTCATTCCTTGTCAGGGCATTCCGCCGCCCGAGGTAATTTTCGTGTTGTTGTTGTCGTGATGTTTAACGTTATCCGCCGCTTTTGTACGCCGAGTGAATGAATCCATTGATGGGATTTTTAATGGGGCTCACTCCCACATCTAGCGACGCGAGGCTGTGATAGATCGTACTCGCACGGGGTGTGATCTATCGGAGAACGTGTTTGGAGGTTGCGCAACCGATGGTACTTTCACGGAATCGCTGAATATTTATTAAACTGTGACTGCGGCGGCTTCGGGACGTCGGGGACAAATCGGGGTCGGAGGTGAAGGTCAAGGACCTAAAAACAGATAGTTGATCGAGGAATAATGGTCTTTATACACCTATAGTTAATATTTAAAAGTTTGTAGCGTTAACGCGAGTTAATGCAGCAATACGTTCATGTCTACGTAGCCTTATCGTACCTCGCTTTATAACCTTTTCTTATTTAGACTTTAATCGAGTTCATTGTCGTCGTTTTTTTGAAATTCACCCATGTTTCGAAAATAATTCGATTATCTTTCAAAAAGATGCAGTACCTGCCACCTACCGCACGAGCTAACATCGAGAGTGATCGAACGTCAGCTCAGGAACCATACTGTTCAATAATAACCAGTGTCGGATCTTGACCAGAATTAGTAGTATTCTCCAAATTATTTCAAGCTTTTGCTTGAAACATTCTCTTGCTCTTGCAACATTCATTTATTGTTTATTAAGTAAAAAATAGCAATAAATCAAACAAATTCTGAAAGTTTGAAATTTCTCCCATAAACCCGAGTCCACCCTGCGGTGAAGATCCTAAGAGACACAAGCTCTTAAAGCTTCCATACACAATCCATTCAAGGAGGCAACATGAAAACAAGGTCTTAAACCAGCACGCTAAAGAGACCACACACATATAAGCTTTAGTGCTCTATCCCAGCATGTCAAAGATAGTGATAACAAAGACACAAGACTACCATACTCTATCAGTGCGGTTTTACATTGACGACTCGTACCCGTAACCAAACTATACTCTTTTCTGTATCAATGTCTTTCCATATATCTCTGATGATGTTTTTACTGAATCATATAGAAGTTAATTGTTGGTAGGTTGTCTACTCATATCATCACATATTGTTATTACTATTACGCAGAATAACATATTATAAATTCAGAGGCTGACAGAACATCATAAGAGAAGACGATTTGTATCATGAATCTATCGTGTTCTGATTATGAAATAAAAAAAATTTTTAAAACGAATTTTAACCATATCTTTTTCCTAAAAAAATGTAATGCATTGAATTTTGGTACAGGTAAGTTTTTAAAGGTGCTAAATAAGTTAGTATTGTTAATTTTTGACTATCTGCTAGATGTCGCTAGTTACCTACGGTCTCTCCCAGTAACATTTTATGATATCACTTTTTTGAGGTTAGTTTTTTTACAGCATGCGTCATATATTGATAGGAAATGTAAAATTTCACACTTTTACATACTTGGCTTCTTCAAAAACTGTGGCAAATTTCAATGCTATACATTTTTAGAGAACATAATTGATAAAATTTCAAATAAAAAAGTAGTTTTTTCACAGGTTGCTGTGCTATTCTCAAGCACCCTGTGTCTTTTTTATTAATAAACTGGGGCGCTTAAATTTAACTATACAGGGTGATTCAGAACTTATCCAAAAAAAATGTTTGTACTGGGGACTTATAAATAAAATTGTGTAAAAAAAATTTAAGGGGCAGTTCGAATACTCTTCTGTACGGCACTGGAAACTGGTCCACAGTAAAACCTGACCTTGATCAAGGCAAAGCATACAGTCGGCGACCGGCACGGCAGCAAAGTGTAATAAAAAGTGAACGAACAAAAAATTTAAAGAATTTCTTTTCCAAGGAAAAAATAAATAAAATTGTATAACACCTATTTTATATAAGCAAATTCAACTGCTTTTGCCGTTATTGTTATTAGTAATTGATAAAATTAATTTGTGGTTTTAATTAAATAATTCTACATAACTAATGTTACAACAACTGTTCAAAATTTTGTCCACCGACGTGTAAACACATTTGGGCCCGTCTTACCCAGTTTCTTCGAACTGACACAAATGTTGTCTTGCTTCACCATAACACAGATGCTTCGCCATAACACAAATGTTGTATTGCTACACCATAAATTAAAACGATATCCACCAACTCTGAGTTGCTATACACATAAACCACTTTTGACACCTGAAAAACTAATGTAAACACTATCGCAAAAACCTTAATATGCACTAAAATCGGATTTCAGTATCCAGAACGGCCTGGGACCAGGTAAGAGAGAGTGCATTGCACACAACGCGAATTACGCTAGACACTACAGTATCCCAGCGATGTAAGGGTTGAAAATACTACAACTTCAATAATTTTTTTTCCCGGAAACTATAAGGATTTTACAAAATTTTTTTACGATATTGATTCCAATTTTCATGACGCATCTATTCCCAATTTTGTTTGGATAAGTTGTGAATCACCCTGTATATGTCAATGTTAATAATAGAAATGTTGACGTGAATCAAAAACATAAAGGATCTTAAAAATCAGATTAGCCGTGAGAAAATCAACTTTGAAATCGAATTCTTTTATGCGATCGATTTGTGTAGGAGTTTATGAGACCTTTTAAACGTTCTAATGTTTTTCAAACCGTTATAAGCACTACTGAGGCAAGATTTATGCGTCGGGAATTATTTGATTTTTTTTTATTATTCGTGAATCTCGGCGTGGATTCACAACTGCGTGGGTTCCTATCATTCAGTTCGTCGCTCCAAGTCGCCCACCCACCGAAAATACACCTGCGCCTTCAATTACGCCACGATCGACTCGGTTCCATCGTAAATCAATATTCGATCGACAGTGAATTTGGTATGTATTCGGCCCTGAAGACGGCGAGCGGTTGAGACGACCTTTCTTGTGTTTTGTTTGAGTCATTACCTCTTGATAAATTCATGTTAGGTTTTTCGTCCGAGCTGTAGCGCGGTGATTTATTTTCACCTGTGTTACGAGGGTCATTCGACAAGTTCTCAAAGTCGTAGGTTTGTTGGCATGTTGAGAAGCAAGATGTTGTCTGAAGTTATTTGTTTGTGACATAGTTTTAGTTGTTTCTCTGTTTATTTGGGGTATTTTGCCACAAGTAAATTAAAAAAAAATCTGTTTCCGTTTCGAGAATGGCGTTTCTTTTTTGTTTTCAACTGTTTAACTTTAACTAAATGAAAAAGAAACGTCATTCCCAGTTTTGAAAATGAGAGCAGATAGATTTTATGAAATATTAAGTAACTAAAATGGCCAAAGTTTTATACGCCGCCCGGCTAATTGTAAGTAATACTGTAACATACACCGCACGTGCACAAGATGCACAGGATCGGCTTACATTTATGGTTAATTTTCTTAATAATTTTTTTTTCGAAAACAATAGAGCATCAGTTGCTTAATAAATGTTGCTCATTTTCCTGCCCTCTATCACCCTTTTTAAGGAACCGCACTTATTTCAGAAACCCCTGTATACTAGTAATTAAGTATGGTTAAATATTGTCCAGTGCATATCAGAAGAGCAATTCAAAATCAGCATTTCCAGTTGGCATTATTTGTCAGAATTTTCAATATTGTTGTGCCACAAACGTACAGGGTGTTTGAGAAAAATATGCCTTGAATATTCGAGGCAATGGAATATCAAAAAATATTATGAATTTGTTTATTATAATTTTCATCAATTTTTGCACTCTTGTATGGTTCCTCCAATAGCTTATTACTTTACCAAATCTTTGTATGTGTTTCTACTTCTTCTATCTTAAAAATTAAAGTCATTTTTACACATTTTTTTTGGAGCTAGGAGTAAAGAAATAACAATAAGATAAGAAATAGGAGTAATAAGTAGGACTGTGAGAGACAGCTGCTATTCAGTGGCGTGCCAAGCGAATCAACCGAGACATGCGTGAGCCGCTTTTCACGTTCATGTCACGTTAGTATACTGTTGCCTTCGTTATCGTGCGGATGTTGCGTAATTAATTCCAATCCGTTAGTGTTTGTGGTGGTGTATTGTAGACAATTTAATTTGTTGCTTATTTTAAACCTTCCTCAGGATTATAATTCTGATCCACGAATTCTATTTTAGGGCCTTTGGATGTTGAAAACATGTCAAAATAACTGACTTAACTTTCTCGTTGCCCTCGTAAGGCCGTTCCCGCTTCATCCCTCATGAAGACATTAGCAAACGTCAAGCAAAATGGCGAGGAAATAATCACCTTAGCGCCAGTCCGCGCAATAATTTATAGACTCACTTAATCGCGCGCCGAGCCCCGCGTATTTTTTTTTATCCCTCAATTTTTCCATCGCTGGAACACTTGTATACCCAGCTCGGCTTACAGCTCATTTACCATCAACCTACTGGCTGTCACGAGCGAAAACCTCAGACTTCATCAATTTCTCGGTGCTAGAAACGCTGGGGTGTTTGTTTACAAATCTCGGAGGAGCACCAGGTGGACCCGAACAAGTGGGTGTGCGGCGAAGAACGTGACCTGGACATGATGTTGTCGATTCGTTCAGAATTCGCCTGCGCTATTTGTTTTGGGCGAAATTTGAGGTATAATAACAGTGTTTATATTTGGCGATATTTAACCGTGGTTGTCGTTGGAAATGAAAATATTTGCTTTAGTCCGATAAGGTTCGGACACGTACTAATAAAGGTAAAGTTCGTGTCAAGAGATTGAAAATAACTTGCGTTTTTGATTTATTTTTTAGGTAGTTGTTTGTAGTAACTTTTGAGTAATATTTTTTTATGGACATGTTCAACAATTCCTGGAATATCTTTTGAGGTACAGATGCACGAACATAATTGGGAAAAACTAGGATGGCCAATTAAAAATTTTTTTCAGTTGCAAACTTCGAAGAATAACCCAATGACCTTTACGTTGGAAATAGAAGGGAACCTTTTGAAGAAAGAACTTTGTATTCATCATTCTCGTCTTCTATTAAAATTCAACTTAAAAATTAGTTTGACATATCATTGAACATATTGATATTCTCCAAAATATTCTTAATCAACCAAAATAATTTAATTTATATCAAAAGTAACTGGTAAATGGGTCTTAATAAACTTTTAAGCAATTGATTACAAACTTTTATAGATGATTATTGATCATTTATTGGGAATAACCTAATTGAAAATCTCAATACCAACTAACTTCTTTAGCAAAACCAAAACAGCATCCAGACATTCAATGTTTATACATATATCTGAGAATGTTCTATAAACATACTATGAAGATCCTAAGCAAGGTTAGTAATATTGTTCGTTCAAGAATCTGTGACATTTACATTAAAAAGTGTTTTCTATTTTTAAGTTTCATGATCGTATTAAAAATTTACCAAATTGCATTTTTACCATACAGTGATTCAGACATAATGTCATTAATTATATTTTGGATAAAAATTAATATATTAAGACGGAAAATTTCCTGAATAATAATAACTATTTTTTTACCATAGAAATCATTTAAATAAATTGATGATTGGTTTAAAAAATATATTTCAATTATCAAAGAAATTTTTAATATTGATTGTCGAAAACATTTTAGTTTATAATACCTTGCTTCCTAGGTTATACGGGTTGCCTAAAATTCAAAACTTAATATTCCTTTTAGACTTGTTGTAATACAACACTTTGTTTTATATCAAAGTTACTAATTCCTATTTTTTAGAAATGTTAAATAATTATAAATCAGTTTATATTATTAAAAGTGGGTTAAGTTAAATGATGAGATTGTTGTCTATTCAATTATTCCAATAATTTTTTAATGATTTCATTGATATAAGATATAAGTAACATATTTACAAATATTCATAGGAAAGAAGTTTTAAACGTTATTAAAATTTGAAATGATAAAAATGTTGATAATTCTATAATTTCTAGGACTGTGGATTTTTCTCAGGATTTTTTCACTTTTAATAATAAAATTTATACATAAATTACGGGATTAGCTATGGATCATCCATTATCTGCTTTATTATTAGAGTTATTTTTGGATAATTTAGAAAACTTGCAGATATTTCATAATAATAATATTTTTAGTAACATTTTTCATTGGTCTGGATATGGAGCTGATGTTTTAGCTTTGATCAAAGGCCTTTCTCCTAACTTTGGCAATATACTTATCGAATTAAATAAACTTCATCTGTCCATTTCTTTTACATTTAAGCCTGAACAAAAAAATTAATTTCCTTGATTTTAAAATTAAGTAAAATATCCATTCATCTGAACTTTTCATATACAGAAAACGAACTCAAACAGATCATCGCATTTCAAATTATTCAAATCATCCTTTTCGACATAAAATGTCAGCTATCTACAACATTTGTTTTAATCAACCTTTCAATATTATTTTAACAAAGATTGTAAAGTTACAAGAAATAGTTTTCCATCACGAAATTTGAGTAGTCCTATTCCGATACAATTTTTATCTTGGATGAACCAAAAATGCGATCTCTACCTTTACCAAGTATCAGATGCGTCTACGAAATGCCTCCATAGAATGCGCAATGGACCCCGGTTACAGGAATCCTCTTATCTCTCCTTCTGTAGAACGGAAGAGACGACCAGAATGCGTCCGACATTGTTTACAATTTTTTTAAAAGCCTTCCGATTAGGTAACACGAACGATAGCTGTATCTAGCCAGACTATTTGTTTACCTCGCATAGCTCGAGTGCATTGTAGGGACATTGTTAGAAGGGAGATAGCGAAGGATCGCTGTTAATCACTAATTAAAATATTTTAGTTAAGCGCACAATGCGACATTTAACCTTACTTAGCCGAAGTATGCTGTACGGAAGCATCTCGCGGTACGCTGAGACTAGAGCGCGTTACTTGTATTGAATTTGCATGTGTTCCAATCGGAATGAAGGCCGGTTCAGACTATCGACCAGGAAAAGCTTATTCCAATTTTTGAAAAAAAAAAAACTTTTTAATTTTCGAAAATTTTTTGAAAATTTACTCTTCTTTATCTTTTAACAACTCAAGATAAAAATATTGAGTCATTTTTGAAGCGATGTACTCTTTCCGTACCGTAATTTCCTTTATTTTGAATTAACGAAATTGATTAAAAGTTGATACCCCCAAGACTGGTGTAGTCCTCGATCAGCGAAAAAATAGTGCATATTATCCTAAACTTTCTTACGAAGCTAACAAATGTGAAAAAAAACAGTCTTTTTTTAAACTTTATCTTTGATTCAAAGGAACCAACCAACAGTTTTTCTCAAAACTAACAATATTTTTTGTAATTCTAGTGAAAAAAATTAATCAAAAGTTTTTGTAGACTTAAATTTTTTTAATTTTTGTCATGCCTAGACGGCATTTATCCGCACCAGAAGTCGTTCAGCTTCGTAAGAAAGTTTAGGATAATACGCACTATTTTTTCGCAGATCGAGGACTACACCAATGTTGGGGGTATCAACTTTTAATCAATTTCGTTAATTCAAAATAAAGGAAATTACGGTACGGAAAGAGTACATCGCTTCAAAAATGACTCAATATTTTTATCTTGAGTTGTTAAAAAATAAAGAAAAGTAAATTTTCAAAAAATTTTCGAAAATTAAAAAAAGAATGAGCAAAAAATGCCCAATTGTGAAAGAATTGAAAAAAAATCAAATTTTTCATTTTTACGAACGTTACAGAGTGCTCAGAAATGTAAAATTTGCTCCTTTAAATTTTTCTGAAATTTTGATTAAGCGGTCCGGAAAAACCGTTCGATAGATCGATCTGCCCATTTACGGAGCTTTTGGGGGTACATCGAGGTGTAGAAATTCGTACAAGCATTAGACTCTCCATCGATATTAGCAAAGATGCGGTCGACTTAGCAAAACAAGTCAAAAAATCACTTTTTTTCACTTTTTTCAAGTTCGAGGATGAAAGAAATTTTTTTCTTCCAAGAACACTACATAGCCTTGTAGGAAGTTTATTCGAGATTTCGAAACTGCCCGTCAATTTTCTGTCTGATCATTAGTTGCTGAGATATCGATGGTTAAAGCCAAAAGGATGCTTTTGTATTCGTAGTCGAATATCTCTGGGTCAAATTAATGTAGAGAAAAATTTAAAAAAAGAAATTAAAGCTGAATGAACAGGCTAAGTCCATATCATGATTTTTGTGTAAAAAATTTTTCCAAGCCCGTGGACCGAGAAAAAGAACGCAAAAAATTGAAATAAAATTTTTTTAGTCTTATTTCTTAGAATTTCGCGATGACTGTACCTCCTAAAAATTTTGAGCTAAGAAATCTGGAAACTAGACATTCGGCGCTTTAAAATGCTTTTTTTAAAACCTTGACATTTTTAACTGAGATACAGCATTCTGAAAAATCACTAAAAATTTGAAAAATTTTTTTGCTCTCTTAATTTTTTGCAGAAGTGTATTTTATTTGTGGAAGTATGTTAAGTGCATAAGAAATATTGTTAAAAGTCAGTGGGTCGCTTGATTTTTCGGCGAGCCATGGCGCGGCGGAAGGGTGGGGGAAGCGAACGACAGCGAGTCCGAAGAAAATGACGATAATATTCATAGTCCTGCCGTTAAAAAAGCGAAATTCGCTTGAAAATTTTATATTTGACAGTCTAACTCCGTTGTTTTTCAACGAATCTTGACGATTTTTTTTTTAACTGAAAGCTCTTTTCATAAGCTTTCCGAATAATAATATTCCGAATAATAATAATAATAATAATAATAATAATATATAACTATATCACGCGCGTGCGTAGTACATTTCATTTTGCAACTAAAGCTAAAAATAAAAAAACTCCAGGCTCCAAATTTGAAATTTAAAAAAAATGATAGATTTCAATGTATTATTATGAAATCTACCATGAAAAAATCAGTGCGATTGTGGAAGATGCTCGAGATCGTCCAGACTAATTATTAGTTAATTTGTTTATAAGGCCATAACTTGTAAACTATTCAACTCACCGGTTCGAGATTTCGTGTGAGTTATTAGATAGTGATAAGGAATGAGAGCATGCGATGCCAAAACGTTCTGGTAATAATAACGCAGTTTATAAATGTTTAATTATTCAAAAGTCATAAATAAACTTCTTCTGTTCACAACTTTTGATCTAATCAATATTTTTATACGCTCGAGGGCTAGTTTTGTAAGTCTTTTGAAAACGAAAAAAAAAAGTACTTCACTGTTTTCTCGTGGAAATGAACGGAAAAAAGTTTTAAGCGAAAAACGTGAAAAATTATACAATTAACCAGCCTGTAAACATTCTTCCCCCCATTTTTATGACAGGGGAAACTAATATGTTATTGTACATAATATTTACCATCTATAGTGATAAATTCAGCTTGCCGAAACAAAAAGTCGCGTCCAACTCTATATTATCTGGCCTATTTATATGTACTCTCAATTTTATGACCTTGTTAGCTTCTTGCTTCATAAAAACGCAATTTTTTGCCTAGGAACATAAATAGCAGCATTATATCACGGCTTTTATCTACTTTAGAATTATGCCGTTCAATTTCTTTTCTAACGACTCTATCGCAAATATAAACAATAAGCCACATTGATAAGAGAACTATGAAAACCGCAGTAATATTGAATAAATAGGCATTTATCTAATCAAATTAGACTGAAACAGTATCTTGGGAGGCTGACATATAAACAATAAATCACAGTGATAAGAGCACTATGAAAACCACAATAATAGTGAATATATATTTTATTACAACTTTTTTGGTGGTTTCGATTCTATTTATAACGGGTTATATATCTCTAAAGTTTTTTGGTTGAATTGTCAATCATGCTGTAAGCATTACCAGCCAACCGCCCTAGAGATCTTTGCGTACAATAATTGACCAGACGTCTTCGTCTCGTGTCTCGTCGCACACCCGCACCATCTGCCAAAACAAACAGCAGCGTCCTGATCTAGTCGCCAAATCGTTCCTGTCCACACTATAGGACTTTCTAAATCTCGGATACATTTGAAATAGTCGTAAGTCACAATTGGAGGTGGTTTTTAAAAATAGCAGTTGCACACCAGCGTGGGCGGGTGAGTGTAGAAATTTTAACGGAATTTATTGTGCGATCATATTCGAGAATGGGTCTTAAGGTGCAGGAAATATTTCTGGCCAACAGCCTAATAACACAGTTAAATCGAAATTGTTTGGGTAATAAACGATTGTATATGTTTATGCCTCCAGGTTGATTCTATACTCCAGTCGAATTAAAGTTAGAACGTGAAACTTTCTGAAAATGAAAGTTTAACCCTTTCTTTAATTGTTTCTAAAATTGCAGTTCGATACGTCCAATAGATAATTAACATTTAAAGTTATAAAACAGCTGTATTTGGAGAGGCGTAGGTCATTTCTCTTTTTTTTCTTTAAATGACCGTCAAAATAAACTTTATTCAATGCAAAAAGAGCGAATGTCCGAGCGGCTTTTGCTTGACCCTGGGACAATTTGTTTATAAACCTGTTTTACTGGTCCTACTTTGTTAATTGTAAAGGGCTTTTTAACTTAAACTTTTCTTTTTCTATACGTTTTATTGATTCAATTAGAACCTATATCTACGATATTAACTTCTAAACTTAACGTTTAGTAATTAAACAATTATTCAACTATTCTTCTTCATCAAAACTCAACGACGGCTTAGTTGTGAACTGAATTTCTTAAACATTCGAGGAAGATCTGAATTTGTTTGTCTGCATTATTTCTTTTGCTTCTAAATACATATTCTTTACTGTATTTGGTCGAGATGTGCATTGTATGTGGATCAAGATAAAAACTAATATTAAGTCTTTATTGCGTGGCTTCGTTAAAGGTAATAGACCCAATTTCTCGAAAAAATGTCCAGTTATGTTGCCCAACGCCTAGCGGCCGAAGATCATGTTTGTTATGACCGCACGCATACTTTTCTTTCGTTTGTTATGCTAAGCCTATGATTTAGAATCACGGAGTTGGCGTGGAGCATCTCCGAGATGGTATATTAATTGTTTACCGAGTCAAACTGTCCTAAATTCAAATATTATGACTACTTATACATATTAATGCCCTCTTAATGTATCAGTTGCAACACTGTTTTTTTCCTTTAAGAGATGTAGGTGATTGTTTTGGCTTTGTTCGTTTAAGGAAATAGTATAATTTAATGATATATACATCTAAGATTAAGGTATCTTTCCGTTATGAGTTGTCTGTTTTTACCAAATATTCCAAAGTGTCGATTTAAATTATGAAAAATAATACGGAGACAGTTACCTTCTGCTATGCCAAAAGAAATATGAGAAATCCTGATAAACATACTTTTTTATTGGTAGGTATTGGTTGGTACAGTGAAAGAAGAAATGGGCTTTTAAACAAAACACTCATCTCTATACTTATTATTCAGTGAGTTTAACTGGAGTTTAATAGACCTTATTAAAGACTATATGTTGTAGTCTTTATGTTCCATTTGTATAGTAGGGAAGATTTGTTGTAAAAAGATCAGTATCCAAATCTGTATATAAGAGCTGCATTAACAGAATTATTCGTTTTCATAATGATTATGTTTCCGTTTTTAACGTGAAAAACACTTCTTATAATGTCGTCTGCTCTAGGTACATAATCGGTTATGATCATAAAATTTCCGATAGTCCGCTGTGCATCGACTATTACGCTTCTTCTAGTTGGATGAGAATTGATAATACAGACATATGTTTTATGGCAACATGATCATATCGCGTTGTATGAAGTGGAAAATTATGTACACCTATACAAATTAAGTAAATTTTGTTACACACACGTAGGCTCTTAAGGCCGCCGTTTCCAAGCTGCAGTGTTTTCAAAATTAAAAAAAAAATAAAATTTTTAATTTTCTTAAATCCATTCAATCTAACTATTCGTAAATAGGTAGTAGACTTTTCGCAAGATTTATTAACTAGGATGAATCGATTTTTCTATTGTAATGTAAATGCAACTCTTTTAATAGAAACAAGATAATAAAAAATGCATACGGGGTCTGCTATAAGAATTTACCGATTAGTCCCATTTTAAAAATGCCAATCTATCAGGAAAGCATTTTTGTACAAAACTCCTAAAATGTCAGATGTGACGGTAAATTGCCACACGAGTTTAATGGGAACGCCCCATATAGACAAGAGGTTAAGCCGTCATATTTCAAACAAAATACGATTCAGATTGGAAAACTTTATCTTGCGTCCAGTGTACAGGGTGGGCAAATAAGCGAGGTAAGCGGCTGTATCTCAGAAACTAGTGATCGTAGAGAGCTACGGTAAAAAATTTTATAGGTAAAGTGGGCAAGGGAAAATGCTGGAAATTATTTTCAAGTTTCCAAGATGGCCGCCAGTGGGCGTTTCCACCATATTGAATTACATAAAGTTACGTTTCTCACGATTTTCCCCAATGAATGTAACAAAAAAGTATTTGCGTTTTAATGTTAACTTAAAGTCGAACATTTTTTGTAAAAACAATTTTTCTCTATCTTTCGAAATAAAGTGGTGGGGGGTATTTGAATGTTGTTTGAAATAAATGCCTGTAACTTCGAAACGGCTTAATGGATTTGGATAAATTTGGTATCATTGAAAAGAGCATTTCTTGGGCTTTTAGGTTTCTCGTAATCATGACAGTTGCGACCTACACGGCCGCCGATAGAGGGCGTTATTCGATATTATAACCAAAATATTGGATTTTCTCAAAAAATTTAAATGCGATGATATGACTTTTTTTANGCACGACCATACATGAAATGCATGTCTGTTAATTCTGCGTTAGAGTAACCAGCCATAGCGAAAGAAAACTTGTGCACTGAGAACAACTGTCAAATACGTACTGTTTATTTCACTAAACATCAACCAACTATTATAAGAAAATACACAAAGTTTTTGCAAAATAAAAAAAGGAGCTAAAAAACATAAAACATTCCATATCTCCGCAACCGTTACTTTGCGGACCCATGTTTATTGAAACTTGTCTGCTTATTTTGGTTCATACTATTACCTCCTTAAATATTTTACACTCTTTTTGTAACACCCTGAATAACATCTGCATTAACAGGATTATTCGTTTTCATAATGATTATGTTTCCGTTTTTAACGTGAAAAACACTTCTTATAATGGTTAAGTTGTCGTCTGCTCTCGGTACATAATCGGTTATGATCATAAAATTTCCTATAGTCCGCTGTGCATCGACTATTACGCTTCTTCTAGTTGGATGAGAATAGATAATACAGACATATGTTTTATGGCAACATGATCATACCGCGTTGTATGAAGTGGAAAATTATGTACACTCGACGCAAGGTAAAGGTTTCCAACCTAAAAGGCATACTACTTTTAAAGGGGCGTGTCATATTTTTTTTGTGTGGGCACGTGTGTAACGACACATAACGAAAAATTGCCGGCCTGAAGTATATGTATTATAAAAAGAGAAGAGTATACAGGTTTTGAAATTATTTTGTCTTGCCACATTATATTTCTTGTCCATGAGAAAATTAATATTTTGAAATAAGAATTTGTGTCATATTCTGCAGAAAGTAGATAGATAGGTCATAAAGGCAACAAAATAAAAAAATATTGTAAACTACAGTTTTATTATAACTTATACAGTTTCGGGAGGAAAGGGAAATATTTTAAGGACGTGTTCTGGAAGTGAAAATAAGTAAATAAGTTCATGACATTATGGGTCCGGAAATGTTTCCTTTCCGAGATAGATGTCGAAAGAAATTTAAAATCCGGTTTTTTCTAAATATCTCGAAAACGATATTACACTGATATTATTATTATAAAGATATTACACTGTCACTGTACTGTACACCAAAGCTCAGTGTAATATCTTAAATCGTTTTCGAAATATTTAGCAAAACAGGATTTTTTTTAATTTTACATCTATCAGAAAGGAAGCATTTCCTGGGCCATAATGTTATGAACTTATTTACTTATTTTGACATCATTTTATAAATAATGAAAAAACAGTCTAATAATATGTCCCACGACCATCCGAATCAATAACGGCTTGTAATCTTTTTGGCATAGATGTAACAATAGATGTAATTCACGTCTATAGCGTTCCAAATATTTTGTATACGTTCCCAGAGCGTATCTCTATTTGGTGGAGTATCGTCTTACGACGACTGACGCATTACAAAAGCCCATAAATGTTTTTTTTTTATAAGAAGTAATTTCCATTTTGTTTTGTTTCATTCCAAGATATTGATTAGAATCCGAGTTATCACGGAAATATTATTTTTGGGTGTGAACATGAGGGTTAGTTTGCATCCGTTTAAATCCGTTTTAGACTAAAAGAAAAAATATTAGTCCTTATTAATATGTATTTACCTTTTTGAGATTAACAATGGATATTGAGCATACAATAATTTAAAGAAACACACATTTACTAACGCACGCGCATTGACAATAGCGAACGAAATAATCTATATTTGTCATTAGCATACGAGTTGTCCATAACTTCGGCACCATGAATCGTCGTAGGAGCTAAATAAAATTCAAAATATAAAAAGGTTAATAAATTTGTATCTGTCTAAAAAAAACAAACGTAAAAAAAATTCGAATTCAACTTTTCATTATTTTAAATAATCAATCGAATGGTATAGAAAAAAAATTGTTTTAGTTTTGTTACATCATTAAAATTAACGATTAAAAATTTGAAATTGTTATAACTTTCTTATTAAAAATTATATCTATTTCTCTGAAAAGAAAAGTTACATTTTTTAGAATATATTGAAAAAAAAAATACAAAATTAATTCTTCTTTCTGCTTGTTATGATTTTTTTAAATTTCTGAAATCTTCCCTTAATTTCCAGCCGCTCTAACTCTGTTAATTTTAACATTACAAGAAAAAGTCAAGAGGCCATTTTTATGTAGAATTGTATGCTTTCAACTTTTATTAGAAACTTCAACTGATTTTATTGCGGGCACCTATACAGCGTTCATTAATGGCGTACAGAACAACCAGAGGCCCATTCTGTGGCTAAAATTAAGTAAATTTTGTAACACACACTTAAGCTCTTAAGGCCGCCGTTTCCGATTTGCAGGGTTTTCAAAATTAAAAAAAAAAATGAAAATTTTTAATTCAATCTAACTATTCGTAAGTAGGTAGTAGACGTTTCGCAAGATTTATTAACTAGGATGAATCGATTTTTCTATTGTAATGTAATTGCAACTCTTTTAATAGAAACAAGATAATAAAAAATGCATACGGGGTCTGCTATAAGAGTTTGCCGATTAGTCCCATTTTAAAAATGTCAATCTATCAGGAAAGCATTTTTGTACAAAACTCCTAAAATGTCAGATGTGACGGTAAAATATTGCCACACGAGTTTAATGGGAACGCCCCATATAGACAAGAGGTTAAGCCGTCATATTTCAAACAAAATGCGATTCAGATTGGAAAACTTTATCTTGCGTCCAGTGTACATATATGTGATATTCAATTATAGTTTTTTTTTATAGATACATTTTTGAAGACCTAAGGAGACCATACAACTTTTATATACAACCTTTTTCCTAGTCAGAAATAAAAATTATCGAGGTAGTTCTTTTCACAAATTTGTCTCATCTTCGACCCTTATTAATAATATTAAATGTCCTAATCCACTACTTAATAAACCCTTGTTAAATTTATAGGAAAGGCGTTTCATTCTCCTGCCTACTACCTATGTATTTCCCACTGAGAGGTCTACCTCCCCGACTGGATAGAATACAAAACAGACGCACCCGACTGTCTCTAACTAACCAATTTGCATTTTATGAGCGGCAATTTAGGGTCCTAAACGCGTCCCGAATTAATTTTTAATAACCCACAACACCTGTAAATTCGTAGGGCTGGAGAATTTACTGGGCCTGAGCCAGACATGGTGTGGGCCGTAAATGGTTATATCAAGGATTATGAGGACGTGTGTTGGGTTTTTACTTAGGGGCGATGTAAGTGAATGCATCTAGACAGCTGCTGGAAATTCTAAGTTTTCAGTTTTATAAGCACCTTGTTAAAAATTCCTCTTACGAACGTTTTTCATTTTCATTTCTACAACTTTTTATATGTTCCCAATATTATTCCCGACAATAATGTTTTTCTTGATTTATTCAGATTCCAAAATGCTTGTTAAGGGAGCTTCTTGATAATGCGTTTCTGATGAAGATTTTTATTTAATCCATCGTTAGATTGAATAAAAGGAAACACTGTTTTATTATAAATTTGACTGAAAAAGGTATATCATGTATGGAGTAAATTATCTTTATGTTTTACTCTTTCATAAAACTAATATACAGCAAAAAGCATGCCAAAGAGTGGCTTCATAAAATAATTCGTACATAAAACTGTTTTAATTAAAAAAAAACGTAATAAATTTGGAAAAAAATATTTTTTTATTGAAACATTATTCGAACACTCTTTCGCCAACATCCACACAAAGAAGGCTAGCAAGGAATTCATTGGAACTTGGTTTAACCTCTTCTAAAGATATGAACTGTACAGCTTCCCTAATGTTTTAGCTGATCGAGGTTGTTTTCCAAAGGCCTGCTATACGCAGTCTGTTTCAATCAGCCCCACAAGTCCATGGTTGTTCAATCTGGACAGAGTGGAGACCATGGTTATGGACAATGATTGGAAAATGTATTATGTAACCAGGTTCTAGTGGTAAATTTTCAAATTATTGAAAAATGTTTGAAGCATATTCAGGTGCTGCTTCCTTTCCCACTCTTCAAAATAAAAGTGGTCCGAAATTTTTATGTGCATTATTTGTTGCTGCAATACAATATAGACCGACAAAAAATCGTGAAAAAAGATGTTTTTTTCATGAATTTATTTCGGACCTTGATTTTAGAGCAGCCATATAAAAAGTATGGTTCTGAGTACTTCATGATATGGTAGTAATGCAGATATTTTTTCATCGAAATCGGCCGGATAGATTTCGCACAATTCAATTGTAAATTAAGAAAATACAGAATTATACTTATTTCTCAATTCTCTTTACGGTAAAACTAATTATTATTTTGAACTCTCAATTTTTATACATACCCTTTGGAATCTCAACTATCAATTCCCATTTAAAAATTTTCGATTTTATCCAATTTAGCAACAATCTAACAGTTAGAATTTTTTTCAAAATTTCTTCGAAAAACTACTTATAAACATTTAGCACTGGAGCTACCGTATTTGCATATTCCTCAAATGTAATTGTAGGATAAATAGAGGAAGGATTGACGAACAAAATCCACTTTTGGTCATGTTTGACGTTATTACTAGATACACGACATCAAAGTTTGTTCTTATTAATTGTTATAAATTTATATCAAACTGAAATAAAACTCAAAATAAAACTGTTGCTGAATCAAGAATTATAAAACAGTGTAACTGCCTACTACTTATCTAGCGTTATGGGTATCAACATTGTTACTCAAAAAAAAAGCAGTATAAGTACCACAAGATTCATATTTCAAATGAATAAGTGGAGGGAAAGTATTAATATTGTCGAGCTCTTAAACAATAATCAACATTATTATTCTAGGAAGAGAAATTAAATACTTAAATCATCCTAAGGCAGTAATCCTGTCGGTATCAAATTGGAAGCCCCACTCCCCCCCTATTCGTTACATAATCCTAGTTTTGACAGGAGGGCCCTTCATTCTATCATAGTTTCATGCTCGAAATTGCTTCTGAACCATATAATTATGTAATAACCCCATAGAACAGTTATAATTTTTTCTGGAATCATAATACGGATAGCCGTAGATGATATATTTTCTAGAATACGTGGTGATTACCTTCCCGGGACCACCCTTAGGGAAAAACATCGTCCGTATCTGAAATGAACGTATTTCAGTGAAGGTTAACGGTTATGACTAGGTCGTGATATAGTAGTGTAAAATTAAAGTTAATTAATACGAAGTAATGACAGCTATAGCCATCGGGAAATATGGACTAAGACCGTTAAAAGTAATAATCTCACATCCCGGAAAAATTTATGATATTTTTAAGCGTCTATTAAAAAACGTTGATTTATTTTACGGGAGATAAAGGCAGTAAAAATAAGAAATATTACTTTTCAGTTAGAATTTAAAATGCTTTTATAAAGCATCTCGATTTAAGTAATTTTAAATCTGTAGCTGGCTCATACTTTTTACTTTTGTGCACAAAATATGTCAAAATAGTCAGGTTTCTCTCAGATTGGTCATTGTATATACCTACAGGGTGTTAGGCCATTAACATAGATAACACCCTGTATTTTATTCCAATATATTTAACGTTATTTTAATAGCATTTTCTTTTGTTGCAGGTAATTTTTTGACTGACTTTTGCAGCAATGTAAGTATTACACACTTATTTTCATGCAGAAATAACATTTCACGAAATACTTCTACAAAGAAAAGAACGTCTGTTGAATCAAATCCATACATTTCAAGTGTCCCTTCGAAATATTCTAAAGCTGTAGGTAAAACTGTCATCGTAAAAGCACTAATCGTTTCGTTTTATACAAAACAACGTCGCCTAAGAGAAAAGATACTATATAAAAAAATGAACACGATTTATAGTTACACTAAAAAGGAATTATTATAGAGACCACTGTAGAAATTCGGCGTCAGCTTGAACGACAAAGAGCTGTGTGTCTTTTACCTTTCAGTATTGCCTCCAGCCTATTTGTACTGGTATTTTTATGACAGAACGCTTCTATAGACTAGACAGGACGTATAGCTTTTCAGACAATAGTAGGAATAAGTAAATAGGTCCTATAGAACTAAAGGTTTGCAAACTGAAATAATCTGGCGTCAAAAATTAATAACAATTTGTCTGTCTTATTGGCAAAGTTAAATATTATTCGTAACCGTTCTCAGATGTTGATGATAAAGTTTGACTTTGGAGGTAGGCTTTCACATAGTCCAAATCTGAACTCAATGGGAAATATAGTTGTTAATGATATAAAAGTATATCTAATTTAGAAATACAACCTCAAATAAGTTAGAATTACATTTTGATAGAAGTATGAAAATTTTTTGTAAAAACAATGTGCTCGAGGAAACCAGACTTTCGAAGAAAATTTTAATAGCAAAAAAAATTTCAAAATAATCAAAAAAATTAGAAATAATGTATCAGCGACATTTATTTTAATTTTAATTTTCATTTTAACAAAATATATTCGCTACAAAATATAGAATTCATTTGGTTTTTACTCGAACATCTGGCTTTTTTCGAAAAACATAAGAGAGTAGTAATTTGCAGAAAATTGAAAGACAAATCCGAAAATATCATGGTTGTTACCGTAAAGCAGTGGCGTAGTATTTTATTTAGAAAAATATGCCACCGATACCCTGTATCTCAGCCACTGGAGCATGTAAATTTTAGGAAACGCCCTCAGATTTTGGACAATGTTTACATAAATAGATGTGCCCAATTTCAAATTATTTTACTTACTAGTTTTTAAATTATTTAAGAAAATTAAAAATATTTTTTTAAATTTAACACCCTGTATCTTTTTAACGAATCGTCCTAGATAAAAACTTTATAGGAAAGACTCCCCTTAAAATTCACCAAAGAATACGTGGTTATCATTTGTGTGTCACCCTGTATATTGTCTGTTATTTTATTATGTTCTCCAAATTACTATGTTACAATAAAAGTTTCCAATATGTTTAAAACTTTAAAGCCACATTACAAACGCACAGTAGGGTCAGTTGTGTTATTATACAGGGTGATTCATCAAAATTTATCCAAAAAAAATGTTTGAATGTATAATGGACTCTTACCGATACAATTTTGTAAAGAAACACTGGAAACTGGTCCACAGTAAAACTTGACCTTACGCAAGGCAAAACATGCAGTCGGCAACTGGCACGAACAAAAAATTGAAAGAATTTTTTTCTCAAGGAAAGAAATAAATAAAATTTTATAACACCTATTTTATATCAGCAAATTCAACTTCTTTTGCCGCTGTTGTTATTGTCAATTAATAAAATTAATTTGTGGTTTTAACTAATAAAATAATTTGACATACCTGATGTTACAACAACTATTCAAAATTTTGTTTACCGACGTGTAAACACATTTGTTCCCGTATCGCCAAGTTTCTACGAACTAACATAAATGTTGTCTTGCTTCACCATAAATTAAAACGATATCCATCAACTCCTGAGTTGCTATATACGTAAAACATTTTTGACACTTGAAAAACTAATGTGAACACTATCACTAAAACGTAAATATCGACTTTCAGTATTCGGAATCGCCTGTGGCCACATGGAGAGAGAGCATATTGCGCAGAGTACAACGCGAATTACAATTTTTTTTTTAATATATTCACTCAATTTTTCAAGACGCAAATTTTTTTGATAAATTTTAAATCACCCTGTATAGAGCTTCATAAATGTTTACAAGTCACGTGACCGCCAAGCTTTCGCAACCCAACATTGCACAACTGGTACTGGCAACGAAAAATGCCTAAATCTTCACGTTTTGGCGTCACCAATATTAATGATTCGTTTACAATGAACAATGACAAACCGTTACGACTACGCTCGAGATATTGCGATGACTGATTGAATAGAATCTCGTGAAAAAATACACGAATCACAGTCGGTGAAACAGAATGTTGTTTTTTTATGTAATCTTGATCTTATTGTTTTGCCAACATGAAGGACATAAAATTACTGTTCCAAACAAAAATACTGGTCACGTGGCTTGTAATCCTTTATGAAAGCTCCGTAGTTGGGATCTTAGTGGCAACATAGGAAGCTGCTGATGAATACTTTGAGTTAACACAGCTTTATGTACATGATTTTTGTAAACACCTGCAAATTGGAAACAAAGTCGGCCGAGCTATCGATTGAGTCAGCGGTTTCAAAAATGTTTCTTCATATTATTGTGGTAAGCCAATTGGTAATTAAAAAAGTGATTTTATTTCCAAAAAATGTTTCTATCAATCAAATCTTCGCCCTTCGATTTATTTACTCTTAAAATATCCTCTTTAAAATAGCTTTTAGAATGAATTATAAGTGAAATTATTATTTCACGGTGTAAAAAATGTCGGCTATACTTTTTGTCATTAGCAATAAGGATTTGGATATTTTTTATTTTTATTTTAAATAGTTATTAATGATTATACAGTCATATCCGTAGTATACCTAGATATTTGGAATCAAAAAATCTGTAAGACTTTTGATGAAAATTTTAGAAACATTTCTGAAATTAAAAGTTTAAAGTAAAATTTTTGTTAATACTTACTCCTGGTTGTAGAAAAAAATCATTAAAAGTATTAATGCATGAAATGTCGGAAACATTTTTAAAACCAGTAAGTGGTTGGTAATAAAGGATACCGCTTTACTGTGGCATTTGAAAGAAATCTTACTGACACATTACTTTATTGGATACTTAATATTGATCGATGTATAAATTGATTTCCACGGGCAATGTCACGGACGTGTCTGATATCAAATTGTCCGTAAAATTGACTTTCTAACCTTTCCTTTTAAATCCAACGATTCTTACTCCGATCGGACTTTCAAGCCGTCACAATTGTAGTAAGCGGGCAGAAAATATGCCCGTATGTTAGCCATGCCTTTTACCCGCGCAGAGAAATTGCTTGTTTCCCGAATGCGTTTCGAATTTACGCGTATAAAAGTAAACGATTACTCTTCAATGTAATGTGGAACGTCACTGGAGAGGGTTCGTAGGGTCTGGGATCACAATAAAATTAAGTGTTGGATATACGGAGGTATTAAGTAATATTCAAAGAAAAAAAATTGTTGTGGAAGCCATTAACAACCAGGTTATAAAGCCTCACTGCTCTGTGCATGACGTCACTTCAGTGGTGTCAGATACAATGTGTCTCATGAGACATTAGACATATTTCAGAGACTACTTCGATTTTAATTTTGAAAATTTGGGAAATAGTGTTTTCGGGCATGCTCTTCTCAACTAAATTAATGGCGTCCACCTAACGCTTCCGGTTATACCGGAAGTCGACATCATCTTCGTTATTTTAAGTGGAACACCCTGCATATTGTTACAATATTGGATTCTACGTCAATTTTTAGGTGAACTTTCGTAAAGGTTTCCTATTCTTAAAGTTAACCGTTTTGGAAATATTTAATTTTAACAACAATAAACTGGTGACAGATTAGGTGCTTGTTTTGAAGTTTACACTAAAAATTTCACAGCCATCCTCGCAGAAATTATGATATCCGTTGACTGTATGAAAAACAGTAAACCATTATACTATTCGAAAGAGTACACAATTGTTCATCAGGTTGCTTAAAAATATACAGGGTGTTCTATAAAAAAAATAAGTTAAAGTTGATTAAATTCGGCATTAAATTTGTACCACCCTGTTTGAAATTAAGTCATTTTGAAATTATGGTAGGGAAGCTTAGAGTTTTATTTATATCCCCTATAAATTTTATCGCTCTAACTTTATTATTGTAAATACACATATTTTTTAATTAGGCGGTGCTCCTTTGTAATTTTTTTTTTTTTGGAAAAAATGAAATATATATATCAAAAACGGTTAACTTTAAGAATAGGAAACCTTTTTGAAAGACGAAGATGACGTCAACTTCCGGAAGCGTTAGGTAGACGCCATTTTAGTTGAGAAGGGAAATAAATAAACAAACAAAAAATAATATCTATTGTACAG
The DNA here is from genome assembly GCF_000390285.2 of Anoplophora glabripennis. Classification (NCBI taxonomy): domain Eukaryota; kingdom Metazoa; phylum Arthropoda; class Insecta; order Coleoptera; family Cerambycidae; genus Anoplophora; species Anoplophora glabripennis. The sequence goes on from NW_019416279.1 coordinate 159,800, forward strand.
TGGCGAGCATACGATGTAGGCAAAAATAAAAAAACAGTTTTATTAAATTTAAACAAACTCGAATGGCCACTGTTTATGCGATTTTTAATATAATTGTGATGATTAGCTGTTTGACATATTTATATAAAAAGTTTTATCTTAAACTAATTTGTAACAGTCCTACAGTGACTTTTATCTTTCAATTTGAATGAAGACGCTGAATGAATGTGACGACAATGAAAATTTTTTACAACGACTAAAAACAATTCCTCTTATTGTTAGCTTCATAGCATTTGAAAACAAGCAGGATATTATCGCGACGGGACATCCAAGACCACTTCTTAAAATTGTGCAAAAAAAAAAGAAAAACTGTAATGCAAGAAAATTAACTAAATGATTTATTGGTCATGTTTGTTATTTTCAAATGAAAAGTACGTATGGACCAATATTGGTTATACAAATTTAAATAATTTAACAACTGCTGTGAAAACATGATCAGCCCAAGAATCATTTGAAATCTGCCTTTTCTTTATGCAACTTTGGGCAAAATCCAATACAATTCAGTTCGTTTTTATTTAGAGAAGAAATAGAATGGCATAATTCTAAAGTAGATAGAAATCGTAATACAGGGTGTAAGAAGATTTACTGACATTATTTCAGCATGGGATAGAGTAATCAAAAATGAACAAAAAAGTTGTATATTACAGGGAAGTAATTATAAATTTGAAAAGTATGTAATTAAAGTACCCAAAGATTCTCGTTATCCAAATAATCATACGTATTAAAAATAATTTAGGTACTTACAAAAAAAGCAAAATTCAGTAATTTTTAAGCGCATAAGTACAAAACAAACTACAACATATGCTCAAAATGTCCACCACCATTTTCGATGCACCACACCACAAGAAATGGAAATAGTGGCACGCAAAAAACACTCAAACACGGTCCAATTCCAGATACCAACTGAATTGCGTATTGCTGGACAGCTTAGTACCTCGTGTTATCTGCCGCGCCGTTGTCACATTGCCCGATATGAATTTTAAATTTATTTCAACGCTAATTATTTTTTATATTTAAGCATAAAGAAGTTCAAAAGAGTGATAAACATTGTATTTTTTTATGCACGCAGTTATGATAATATTCCTTAATTAATCGAGCTTTTGTACATCAAGTTGGACATTTTGATAATTTTTTCCTCGGAAATGTTTGAGTTTAGGACCCATGTCATATAAGGTTTTCTGTTTATTTTACATGCAGAATACACCGAGTCCTCAAACAAGGGCTATTTTAGAATGTTTACAACTTCTAGCCAATTATGGTTAGTGAAAGACTGCCGTATTGACCTAATTTATAAAAAATAGTTGGTTGTTAGCTTTACTATCAAATTTTCAACAGACTTTCACTTAAAATTTTATGACTGAAATGGAACGTAGCAGTGTTTAAAAAATTCTTGCAATATTTTCTAATGGTAAGTACATGTAGGTACCTATTGTTCAACATTTTTTGGAATCGATATGATGATTTAATGATTACAATTAAATAAATAATATTCTAAGGTTGATTTTTACTTTTTTCATTTTTCTTTTGGAGGTAACCCTTGCAAATGCCAGTTTAATCCTTGAGTCGCATCTTTGACACCTCTGTTACCGTAGCTCCTATTACTGCGATACATTTTAAAATATAGGCAATAATGGCAAAGTCATATGGACATAATATTATATTAATATAGGTTATATGCTGACTTGTTGATAAATTATACTACACCAGTACCACTTATTTAAATGTTATGGATCATAAAAGTAGAATATAAGAATTACTTTCTTATTTTTGAACTACCACAAGATTAAGATTTTTTTAAATATTTTCGGTTTGCTCCTAATTTTTGATATACCTCGTATAAAAAATGCATTAAGACACAGAGTTAACGTATAAAAAAAACTGTAATGTGAATTAAAAAAACAAATTACCTATTCTGTGACGGCCTAGCAATAATTGTAAAATTTAATAATTAAATCCCTTCTTTTTTCCGAAATAATTGAAAACTGGAACTTCCCGTGAAGAAAAAAGTTCTACGTTATATCAAATTGTTCTATCAACAATGAGGGAACGATGAAGGAACAGTATTCCCACATACACCGGAGTATAACAAACGAGCCTAGAAAAACCGCGCGCATTACTCATTTTCGACAGCAAAAACTGCGTCGACGTCGGCGATCTCTTGTGAGAAACGGCGTTTTCGTCTTCGGAACAGTTAGCCGGCCGTGGCGGTTCGTTAAATCAGTTTCTAATTGGTATCAGTAATTACATATTTTCTTGTGTACACAAAAACACGATTGCCGTGGTCGTCGGACGGCTAGCGTACGGTTCTTCCAACTTATTTGTCAAAGCCGTGAAAGTTAATAGGAGTAAATAAATAAAAAAGCTGCCGAGGCGCGCTCCGGCTCCATACTTGAGGCTTGTTTGCTTTCTTTACGGGGGGTGGTCAAGTATTTGTCGTACAGTGACGAGGTGCTACAAAGTGTACCGTTTTTCTGTTTGTTCGTAATATAAAGAAATTTGGAGATGTCTAGGTATTGAGTTGGCTAAATAAATCTTCTAGAAATTAACTTTATACAGGGTGAACCTTAAATGTGTACATATACAGGGCGTAAGGAGATCAACTGTCATTAGTTTAACGATAGATTGAACGCAAGCAAACAAGAAATTGTTAAACAACAACATAGATATGAAGAGTTTTTATGAAAAGAAATAAAAAAGGTTAATACTTATACCTAACTGTTTATAAATAATGATAATTGAAAAATAGAAATAATGAGTGACAGCTATACATTTTCTTTAATTATAAATTGGCTGATTCATAAAAAAGTACATTTAATTGCTATAAATGATGGGCTGGATCATGAAGACAAAAATATGGGAAGAGGTAGAAGCGCTCTGTGTTTTTGATTATCTCGTTTAACTGTTATTTTTTAATTTTTAGTTTTGTATTTGCTTTTGCTCCACAGAACAACAAATTCTTAGTTTTTAGAAAATTACGCAAAAACGTAATTTTCTCTGCGTTCCTAATAGTTTTATTTTTTATTATCCATACAATGTGGCAAAAGATAAATAAAATTTATGACAAATTACTCAAGTTGGTTGGCAACGTTAAAACTAACATGACGTACGTCATGCTGTCTTGTAGTGCGCACACAGCAACGCAACGTTGCCAAGTTGCGTAAATTGATTAAGTTCCACTTTTAATTTAAATGATAATAGATAATTGTAAAACTTATAAGTTTAGGAACTACGTTTTTGTAATACCTACATCTTTGTTTGTTTGAGTGCAATCTATTACATTTTACAATCTTTTTGCATTATATATATTTTATTATTTAGGTCTCAAATTGTCAAATTTGTTCGATCAAAATCATTTTGACATCACGACCACTTTAAACCATCAAACTAACCAGACAAAATGTTATTTGAAAAGATAAACTTATTTGGGTGTAGGAATGGCATTTTGGACCATTCCTAGAGTAATTTTTACACTAATTTGACCAAATCGGTTCAAACTGATTTGATGGTACGAAAGTTAATTTTGATGTCATCAAATTATTTTGTCAAATTAATTTGATAATCTGACACGATCTTTACGGGGGTATATATTTTTTATCTGTTCATTCACAAGTAGAAGAGAACCACCCTCCACATGGAAGATAATAAAAATTCTGGGCTCTGCTGGGTGCTCAAATATACAGGTGTAAACAGTTTGACTGCCATTATTTCAGCATGAGATAGAGTAATCATAAATGTACAAAAAAGTTGTATATTGCAGGGGCGTAATATTAACAGTCTTCAAAATGCAGCGAGTATTAATATTGGGGAGTTTCATCACAACGTGACAACAGCGCTTAACTTGACGCTACACAGCTTATGCATACCACATGTGCACGGAGCAGACTTGTCCTGGAATAATAAAAATGTAAACAATTATTGTGAAACATTTATTAAATTTCAAGACAATTGTTTTCCATTTTTAAGTAAATAAAATAAAATGTATCCATTTTGTAGTACGAAGATACGAAGACGTATTAAAAATAATTTAGATACTTAGCAAAAAGTAAAATTCAGTAATTTTTGCGCCGTTGTCACATTGCTCTATATGAATTTTATCGAATAATTTTTTTTCTCGGAAGTAGTTAAGTTTAGGACCCATGTCATATAAGGTTTTTTTGTTTATTTTAATGTATTCTGTTAAAATTAAGGCGTTCAAACTTCTAACATCCTGTATATCTAGAGCTAGGAAAGCGCGATTCTTAACAAAATAATCCTATACTAAAATATATGTCCACAGGTAATTATTTGAACAAATCTTGTAAAATTAAAAAAAAACGTGCGTTTATTATTGTTTGTCTTCAATCTGGTAACGATGACTTAATTTTTTTATAATTTACTGATATTTGAAATATAAAACAATTCCTTTTTTAATGATTGGCATTTTTTCTGTTTCCCTGAAAATGGCATAATTGCCGAAACTAGTTGGAAAGAGTATTTTTTTTAAAATTATACTGAATTAAAATGGACTCATTTTTTCACAATTTCTCCTACTTCTATTGAGTATTATATGGATTTTGAAAAATTTATTTTTTTTTCTTCAATTGCAGTGTACAGGCTGGACCATTTTCGGTGGGATTTCAGGATATCTCAGAAACTACTAAAGATATGATAAATCTGACACTACGTTGTCGAGCTCGATTTTCATGGCAAACTCGACTGTCAAATCAGGAATTTGCTATCTTCATTTGTTTCTGAGTTACAGGGCGTTTTTCGTTATTCACTTTTGCACATGTCTGTATCTCAGCTGTTAAATAAGTTAGAGTTAAAGTGAAAACTGCTCAACACTAATTCTTTGGCGTAGAATTGAATGCCGGTATTAGATTTTTAGCAGGTCTTAAGATTCCGGAGTTATGACCCAAAATTATATATTTTTTAATGGAAATCGTAGCTGGTCATGACCTAAAAAAATAAATATTTTTTTTTGCTTTTCATCAATATATCACATGCTATAGTTATTTTTCCAAACACAGAAGATACGGGGTGTTTTATATATAAATTCGATAATTTTTTACATTTTAATATGGCTGGCTATGAAAATACATACAAAACTACAATTCTTACTTTTACAAAACTGTTGTAAAAATATGACGTTTATTTAAAATATATATTACAGATAAGAAAAGATAGAGTTTTCAAATTTTTATTCCACTTCAACTGAAGTTACAATATTAAACGTAAATTAAACAATAGTAAGTACCTACATTCATAAAAGCTTTCAAAAATGATAGCTAAATGTTCAAATTGCCGTCCCTCAACTGTCACACATGTCACGCATCTTCTGGCAACGCTTCGGGTAGCATTCATTAAATGTATATTTGAAATATTATTAAAAGGAATTTTAAATATAATATCTTTTAGAAAACCCCAAAGGAAAAAGTCCAACGGACTAAATTCAGGTAACCTAGCTGACCATTTGATCGGTCCGTTTGTTCCTATCCACTTATATCCTAAAATTTCGTTAGTATTATATTATCACACGAGAATATGTTGTGCATTTAAAATAAACGTCATATTTTTAGAACAGATATGACTTTTGTAAAAGTAAGAGTTATAGTTTTATTTGTATTTTCATAGCCAGTCATATTAAAAAGGAAAAAAATATATAATTTATATATAAAACACCCCGTATCTCCCGTGTGTGTAAAAATAACTGTAGCATGTGATATATTGCTAAAAAGCGAAAAAAATCTATGTATTTAGGCCATGGTCAGCTACGATTTCCATTTAAAAAAATATAACTATGGGTCAGAACTCCGAAATCTTAAGATCTACTAAAAATCTAATACCGGCATTCAATTCTACGCTAAAGAATTAGTCTTGAGCAGTTCTCACTTTAACTCTAACCTATTTAATAGCTGACATACACATGTTAAAAAATGTGACAGTAACGAGGAACGCCCTGTAACTCGGAAACAAATGAAGATAGCAAATTTCCGATTTGACAGTCGAGTTTGCCATGAAAATCGAGCTCGAGAACGTCGTGTCAGATTTATCATACCTTCAGAACTTTCTGAAATACCCTGAATTCCCATCGAAAATAGACCAGCCTGTACATTATTGTCGAAGGTTGTACACACTAATTTCAACAATTTTCATTATATTTTTGACGTTTTGTGACGCAACTGCCAATTTTTTTCGAAGTCCGTCCGAGACTTTTAACAAACCTTGCCGGGTTATGACAAATAAAGAAAATTTGACGCTTTTACAAGACACCTCTTGAGTTATTGGCCCGCTTGGGGTTGGGACAGGCCCGCTTTTGATTTATGCCCGCAATCGGCTTATGCCCTACATAATTTTCTGGCCAATTAGACAGAGTATTCGGGCTCCGCTCTACTTTAATGGCCCCCTGTTCTGCTACGTTAAGGCGACATCTGCGAGATTAATGCGCGGAAAAAATAATACAGCGTCCGTGTTTTCGGCGGGTGATATAAATAGGGATAACTCGCTGCCTTGACAGGCCAAAAACGAATGATAAAGATAAAGCATTCCGCGGTACGGTCAGGACCGGACTGGAGGACAAAATTGACGGAGCAGAACGTCCACCACCAGGAAGCAAACCTCGAGAACGAAATCCAAAAATTCGCCGGCATGCAGGAGCACCGTTGACGCGACAATGGTCTCATAAATACCCGCAATATCCCGGAGAATCCGAGGTTATGTTTGCGTCGATAATAACCGCGATGTTCTTCTGTTAAAACCGCGGGTATTAAGATTCCCGCTCAATTACTGTTAGAAGACGTCCGATCCGGACTTTTTCGAATGTTTTGCATTCGCGCCGTGCCGACCGGAGTTGTTGAACCGCGTTCTGCGGTGGTAATACACCTACGTATGTAGTAAGCGCTGCTACTATTTCCTACGTCGTTGTACAGGGTGTCGTGTCGTTGCGAACTTTAGAATCCCTGCGCGGAAGGTAATTCTCGAAGGTAGAGATTATCCAAAAGAAACAGGAAAGGTACATTTTATCGTAGAAGTCCGTGATTTTTGTATTTGAATAGATTTTCACTTGTTTTTTTAACTTGATCTAAGCGACAAGAAAAATATACAGGGTGATTCACAAATGGTGACCAAAAAACGAAACCTTGTATTCTTTGGTGAATTTCAAGGGGAGTCTTTCCTATAAAGTTTTTATTTAGGACGCTTCGTTAAAAAAATACAGGGTGTTAAACTTTAAAAAATGTTTTTAATTTTTTTAAATAACTTAAAAACTAGTAAGTGAAATAATTTGAAATTGGGCACATGTATTTATATAAATATTGTTCAAAATCTGAGTGCTTTTCCTAAAATTTACATGCCCCAGTGGCGGAGATACAGGGTATCGTTGGCATATTTTTCGTTGGCAGGGTATCGTTGGCATATTTTTTTTTATTATGAAATAATACGCCACTGCTTTACGGTAACAATCGTGATATTTTCGGATTCGTCTGTCAATTTTCTACAAATTACGACTCTCTTATGTTTTTCGAAAAAGCCTGATTTTCGAGTAAAACTTAAAAAACGAACTGAAAACACTCTTCGATATTCGAATATAATGCTTTTTAAAACTACATAGTGGGCTGTGCTGTGATAACTTTGACATTCTGAGTAATTAGAAGAAAGAATAAATAATGCTTTTCATCAGATTCAAGCAACAATAAACGAACAAATAATTACATTTTCGTTACTAAAAAGATATCGGGCCTGTATTCGTGGAAATGGAGGTATTATATTTAAGGAGGTATATCGGGTTTACTCAAATGCACAGATGTACTTGAAATTTATATAGCGTATTACTCAGTGCTCCCTCTGCGCCCCATTTTTTTTTTAATTTTTTTTTGAGTCTAGATTTTGAGATATTGTTGTTGAAAGTTGTTCATTTTAACATAGGTTTATATGGCGAAGATGGACGGTGCGGCTCTTTTTTTACCCATAACTGAGAAAAAAATGTAGAAATTGTGAAACAAAACTTTTCCAACGTACACAATATTATCTTATATTTGATTTAAAACTAGTGTAAGTTTTGAACATAGTATAGCTGTATTAATTAGAAACAGAAACCAATAATTGCATTTCTGNTTTTTTTATAATTTACTGATATTTGAAATATAAAACAATTCCTTTTTTAATGATTGGCATTTTTTCTGTTTCCCTGAAAATGGCATAATTGCCGAAACTAGTTGGAAAGAGTATTTTTTTTAAAATTATACTGAATTAAAATGGACTCATTTTTTCACAATTCCTCCTGCAGCTACTCAGTATTATATGGATTTTGAAAAATTATTATTTTTTCTTCAATTGCAGTGTACATTATTATCGAAGGTTGTACCACACTAATTTCAACGATTTTCATTATATTTTTGACGCAAATGCCAAGTCCGTCCGAGACTTTTAACAAACCTTGCCGGGTTATGACAAATAAAGAAAATTTGACGCTTTTACAAGACACCTCTTGAGTTATTGGCCCGCTTGGGGTTGGGACAGGCCCGCTTTTGATTTATGCCCGCAATCGGCTTATGCCCTACATAATTTTCTGGCCAATTAGACAGAGTATTCGGGCTCCGCTCTACTTTAATGGCCCCCTGTTCTGCTACGTTAAGGCGACATCTGCGAGATTAATGCGCGGAAAAAATAATACAGCGTCCGTGTTTTCGGCGGGTGATATAAATAGGGATAACTCGCTGCCTTGACAGGCCAAAAACGAATGATAAAGATAAAGCATTCCGCGGTACGGTCAGGACCGGACTGGAGGACAAAATTGACGGAGCAGAACGTCCACCACCAGGAAGCAAACCTCGAGAACGAAATCCAAAAATTCGCCGGCATGCAGGAGCACCGTTGACGCGACAATGGTCTCATAAATACCCGCAATATCCCGGAGAATCCGAGGTTATGTTTGCGTCGATAATAACCGCGATGTTCTTCTGTTAAAACCGCGGGTATTAAGATTCCCGCTCAATTACTGTTAGAAGACGTCCGATCCGGACTTTTTCGAATGTTTTGCATTCGCGCCGTGCCGACCGGAGTTGTTGAACCGCGTTCTGCGGTGGTAATACACCTACGTATGTAGTAAGCGCTGCTACTATTTCCTACGTCGTTGTACAGGGTGTCGTGTCGTAGCGAACTTTAGAATCCCTGCGCGGAAGGTAATTCTCGAAGGTAGAGATTATCCAAAAGAAACAGGAAAGGTACATTTTATCGTAAGAGTCCGTGATTTTTGTGTTTGAATAGATTTTCAGTTATTTTTTTTAACTTCATCTAAGCGACAGGAAGAATATACAGGGTGATTCACAAATGGTGACCAAAAATGAAACCTCGTATTCTTTGGTGAGTTTTACTCCCTTATATTTTTCGAAAAAAGACTGATTTTCGAGTAAAACTTAAAAAACAAACTGAGAACACACTTCGATATTCGAATATAATGGTTTTTAAAACTACATAGTAGGCTGTGATAGCTTTGACATTCTGAATAGTTAGAAGAAAGAATAAATAATGCTTTTCATCAGATTCAAGCAACAATAAACGAACAAATAATTACATTTTCTTTACTAAAAAGACATCGGGCCTGTGTTCGTGGAAATGGGTTTACTCAAATGCACAGATGTACTTAAAATTAATATAGCGTATTACCCAGTGCTCCCTCTGTGCGTCATAATTTTTTGAAATTTTTTTTGAATCTAGATTTTGAGATATTGTTATTAAAAGTTGTTCATTTTAACATAGGTTTATATGGCGAAGATAAACAGTGCGGCTCCTTTTTGCCCATAACTGAGAAAAAAGTGTAGAAATTGTGAAACAAAACTTTTTCATAGATTTTCCACAGTTATTATCTTATTTTTGATGTAAAACTAATGTAAGTTTTCAACATAGTACAGCTGTGTTAATTATTAACAGAAACCAATAATTGCATTTCTGTCTGACTTGAGGATTAATGTGGCAACGTCGCAATCAGCTGACAGCAAGGAGGGAATACATTTGAAACGCTTGATAAAAACGAAATTGATTTCAAACATATACATTTTCCTAAATCCCTTGTACATTGTTATCAACAAATTATCCACAACAGATGATTTTTTGTAATGTTTTTAAAAAAACTAGATTAACTAAAAAATACTAAGAAGCTGTGATATATTTATTGGAATAAAAAATACAGTTGATAAATCCTTTTAATATATTTAATGGTTTATAAAAACATCGTAATCATTACCCAGCAATATTTAGGGTTACATAAGGTTTTCTTTATTTGATTAATATACTTAGTAATAGTTGAAATAAAAGCATTTGTACGGAATAACAAAGAAACATAGATATTGCAAAACTTTTGTAACATTACTAAAATAGAGATTAAAAACACGAACAGTGAGTAATAATGTAATTTCTATCACAGAACCTTCAAAATTGCATCCAACATTTTCTTTGACTTGGACGAGAGATGGGCGCGAGTGTCATTTCATTTCTTTAGAACTAAATTAACATAATTCTCGTTGTTTTACCAGTTCACATGATTTACGGATTTTAAATAAAGGATACAAATCTTCGCGAGGATAATACGATATATTTGCTATATATAATAATTATATTGTACATAGTTTACACACAATACATTTTTGAACGCGTACGCATCTTTACCCGAATTTGACGCGCAATATCTCCGATGTCCGAGGTCTGTAGGTTCGCAGTGTGTACAACTGCTAGTCAATTATTAGCGCTGTTGCCACATCTACATAGTCTTTATGCGTTCATTAAATATAATTTAAAATTACTTAAATATAATATTTTTATGTTGTTAATTAGTCAATATGTATGCTATGTGCACATGAGTAGATTTCTTTGCTATATAGATAATGTTTATCGCAAGTAATTTCAATAGAATTTATTTGTTTCAAATTGGCAGCGGGCTTTTAGTCCCATAAGAAATATTTGTTACCGTGAAACAGTGGCGTACTATTTTATTCAGAAAAATATGCCACCGATACCCTGTATCTCCGCCACTGGAGCATGTAATTTATTATTATTAAAAGCCTTCAGATTTTGGACAATGTTTACACAAATACATGTGCCCAATTTCAAATTATTTCACTAGCTAGTTTTTAAATTATTTTAAAAAAATAAAAATATTGTTTGAAGTTTAACACCCTGTATCTTTTTAACAAAGCGTCCTAGACAAAAACTTTATAGGAAAGACTCCCCTTAAAATTCACCAAAGAATACGAGGTTTTATTTTTGGTCACCATTTGTGAATCACCCTGTATTTATTAAAAATTATATACAGCTGTAACAATATCCATTACAATTTAATATAATAAGCAAATCCTATTTTGGTAATTTAGGTCGCAAAATTATTCATATACAGGATGATACCACACACAACACTTAATAAGTCTGCACATGTCATAGTACTAAAAGATAGCAATATTACTGTTATAGAAAATATTGTGTATCAAGCAAATAAATAGAAAAATGTGCAAATTCAGGTTATTCTTCGTTGAAAATTATGGAGGAGACATCTTTCATGTATAAAAAATATCTGCACCTCCCTCTCTGCGGCCCTTTATGGCCTTTTTTATTTTTTCAGTAAATGTGGACAAAAATGAAAAATGAAAATACGTATACACTGTTTCTATTATTGAAAAGGCATTTACTGGTTAATATTTTAATTTTCCTTTTCCGTTGTACGGAAGTAACAACCCCTACGAGTAATTTCATGCGTAACTTGTTTTTCTATCGTTAGTATGGAGATTTAAAAATCTTATTTAAATATTGATCTCTTCTTTCTTTTGTAAATGTAAGTAATAGTTGTGGAGCGAAAAACGAGATCGTTTTATAGATAGATATTAAAATGTTGTCAGTTAGTTGACTGTTAATAATTCTTAATATTATTGATATTACTTTCAGAGTGTATCTATTATTCTTCATAACACCTACCTATCTTACCCATCTATGTACCTTACCTATCTATTACTGACACTGAAAGTTCAGAATCGTGGTTTTACATCGACTGAAATTGTTGTTACTTCGAGAATACCTCAGGATTCAGTTCTTGGCCCGCTATTATTCAATATGCTCATTAATGACATTTGTGATAATCTTTTAATTAATATTCTCTTATATGCAGATAACTTCAAGCTGTTTATCTCTGTTACATATGTTGATGACTGTATTGTTTTTCTACAAAATTTTGTCAAATTGGTGGTGTCAAAATAACAAACTGTCATTGAACATATCAAAATGTTGTATTATGTCATACACAAGAAAAGTGAAGCTTATTATTTACAGAATTTGTGTAGCGCTGAATTTGAGGATTTGAATGTAACTGAGCGTTAGAACGTTGAAGCGAAACAGCTGATTTCCCCAGTAGTCTTGCAATTCATTTCGTTTCAAAATCAATATTCATCATGACTTAATCACCCTATATAGGTATCCTATTAAAAATACAACAACAACACAATCTGACACGTTAAGTAGATTTAATATGAGTAATTTAACATTACGCCGAAAGTCTTTTCTCTATTATTCTTATACAAACTTGACTAGCAACATAGATTGTCCTGATATACTTTGCCGTATGGCATTCAATATTCTATCCCTTTATTCCCGCTCTTATATCGTTGAATAGGCCGTGGGTGACCTCATCTGTGGCCTCCTCAAACACCGGATGTAAACCCTGTAGATTTTTGAACCTGATCGGTAGATCAATGCAATCAATCTGCAGGGGGGGGGGAGAGACGAAATACGGTTTTTTTGACATTTGTTCGCACAGTTTATAGAACTACAACAAGTATGGTACTTTTGTATAAAACATTTTTTGTGAAATTTCTATTATTCTTTACATAATATATATATTTGAGATCTTAGCCATGTGAGTAAAAATTGCAGTTTTCAAAATAAAAACCAATAGTTTACCTCGAGAAAAGTACTGGCATATTAAATAAAACATCACGCAACGTCTCGAACACAGACACAGAGGACAAAATTGGTCACGGCATGCATTATAAAATTAGAATTTATTATTTCGTTTCCAGATAATTAACATTCCAATTGAATGGGTTTCCTTATATGAAATTCAAATAGGCCTTATTAAATTCCTATATAACTGCGCGGTGTCGGCTCAGATTCGTTCACCTATATTTTACATGGAAACAGGGGAGTAAATTGCGGTATAATAAGACGTATTCGTGCCTCTCTGTCTCGTTTGTATAAATAGTTTAATGTATGCCTCTGTTTTCGTAATGAAACAGGGACTGGACACATCTGCTGACAGCATGAGGTGTCTAGGGGGCGAATATGACACTCTGGGGATGAGTGTCGGCGTCTTTTTAAGATTATCAGACGGTTTGTTGGGGTTTCGGATCAAGTGGGTGTGTGAAAATTTGACGGCATATGTTTTGAGAGGACTGGAAGGACTATTTCATTTAAAATTTGAATGTGTTCTATTTTTAGGTTTCATTTAAAGAAAATGTAAATACGCGGTGGTCTTTAAGTACTTCCGATAACAAAGGGTGAGGTTTTTTAGGTCTTCTTTAGGAGAGAATTTCTATATGATTCAGGTTCTTAAATTTTTCTCAAAAGATTTTCGATGTAAGGTCACTAAAATTTAGCGTTAAACTCTGTGGAGGTAAAAATATCCTTAAATAATTTTTATACAGTTATAGCAAAGTTTACAGAATAAATATTTATTCTGTAAACTTTGGTTATAGTCACTAAAAATCCAAGAATTTACAAAAGAAATATATAAGGAACTTTTGTTGCAAATACAAATAAATTTAATGTAATCATAAAATCTCAAACAATCGTCGTTGTGCAAATTTTCTTAAATTTGAACTATAGCTAATACAAAATTGTGGAAAAAATTATTCTTTTTCATTTTGATAATGATTACATAATAAACGTGTTATTTTAGTTCCTTCCGAAACGTTAATCACATAGTATAGAAAAACGGTTTGATGCATCAACGTGTCAATTTACAAGGTTATTGTGAGTACCTACATTAAGCTGTAAAAATTTCTCTCAATATTAGTCATAGATATTTGTAAATTAGCGGTAGATTTTCCAAAAAACTGTAAAAAATATATTTTCTTGTACTTTACATTAAGCTGTAAAAATGTCTCTCAGTATTAGTAATAGATATTTGTAAATTAGCGGTAGATTTTCCAAAAAACCGTAAAAAATATTTTTTTTGTACTTTTTTCAAGTTGATGTCAAGGATGAAAAAAAAATCTCCAAAAGCTATCACAGATCCGTGTAGAGAATTTATTTTTAGTTTTCAAAATTAAACCTGGATTTACTATGCAATAATTTCTTGCAGAGATATCGATGATTAAAGACAAAAGTCTTATTTTTCATTCAACCATTGATATCTCGGCAACCAATAGTCACACCTTTCAAAAATCAAATTGAAGCTGAATAAATAAGCTAACTGACCTCTTGAGTTTGAAAAAATGTTCCTCGGTCCAATTTTTTGTTTAAAGATCTTGAAACTAGAAACTTGAAGCTTTAAAATGCTTTTTTGTTTGTCTCGATACTACCATTTTCCACTGAGATGCAGCCTTTTTAAAATCAATAAAAAATTCATGAAAATTCTTTGTTCCTTCAATTTTTTCCAGCAGTTTACATTGTATTTTCATACATTTCTTTTAATAAAAACACAGCAGTTGTATATTCAATTTCAATTTATACTGCTCTGTGCTAAGATTATTTTAAACTGAATAAATTTATAACGCGAAAATGAGACAAGTAATTAAGAAAAATATTGCTAAGTGTAATATTAACTTAATTAACAATTAACAAAATGCAGTCGTCAGACATATAAAAAATATAAAAAAATAGGGTCAACCACCTTTCTTACTGCTGTAAATAAACAACTGCACTTATTTATGTAATGTCTTTTATTTGTCTGTGTCAAATAAACAAATTGTCCCAGTTCGTGAACAATCGGATGGGAATTTTTTAAATAAACCCAGTTATCTAAAGAAACCACTTGGAACTTTAAGCCCCTTGTTTGGTTTTACGTAATAAAAAAAGAAAAATATCAAAGTTTGATCATGTTAACTGATATTTAAAAATATGTGCAAACTGGAATAAGAATCGATTACACGATTGGAACAAAATATGTCATTAAGTTTGTACTGAGCAAAAGTATTTAAGTAATTGGGAGAAATAAATTTTATTAAAGCCAATTAAATTATTTATTTGTATTTGTCAAATTAAATATTTCTTTTGAGTTATTAAGGCAATTATTTGATTGAATATAATAAATATTTAAGACTAAAAAATAATTTAAAAAACTAAAATGTATTAATGTTGTTTGTTTTGCAAAATTAAATATTTAATTCTTATTATTCAATTGAATTTTTTAAATTATAAATATATACTAAATTTAAAATAAAATATGTATGTGTTTGTTTCATTCCAATCAGGTGGAATAAAACAAAAATGGATGGAGGAAGAGCAGATATATTATTGTTTGTCGATTATATTCTTCTTGCCATGATTATGGTTGTACTTTCACTGTACTTTTTTTCTTCTATTAATTACTCCAAAATTGGTTTTAGAATTATATGTAGAAATACCAGTTTTATTTTTCAATGATAAAAGACTTCATTTAACAGGATTTTTTTAGGAAAAAATTGTGAATTTGTTTGATTTAGCTTAGCGGTTGTACTGGACATTAAACCTCAGGAACTAATGTCTGTACAGGGTAAATTTCAAGAGAAAAATTGTATATTTTGGTTAGCGCATCTCCCTCGGTTTGAAAATTCATTACCTGTGTATGTTTTCGGCCACGAAAATTGAATAATTTCAAATATTTCGAATTTTCACCACCAAGAATGGCGCAGTATAATTCACTTGGACTTAGATATGGACAAAATTAAGTAGCGCCTTGTAGAAAAAATATCAAAAAAAAAAAAATAACGTTTTAAAGCTTATGTGCAACAGATTAAAGGAAAAATAATCACATTTCACCAGCACCCCATTTACACCCTCAAAATTGAGCCCCAAAATTATTATTTTGGAAAAAAAAAATTTTTTTCGTTCCCTCGTTTGAAAAACATTTTTTTCAGATGATATAAGACATTTTTTTATTGTTTTTGAGATGAGCAATAAGTATCCATTGTTTAAATTGAGCTAAAAAAAAAATAGAACCCTTAAATTTACGAATATTTCAGTTTATGATGTTTTTAGCTCTGATTTCCGTTGTTATGCATCGATTTTCTTGAAATTTGGACAGGAGATGAGGGTGGTTTATACCCCTTTGCAGGGGTTGAAAATAAATTTTGCCAAAATAATTCCGGAAATCGATAGAGCAACTAATTTCAAGCAAAAAATGTTTCATACAATTTTTCAATTGAAAATTTTAGTTTTCAATTTCAAATAACTCAAACAAGTATTGGTTTATCAATAAAATTGTATGGAAAATTTTTTGCTTGAAATTAGTTGCTCTATCGATTCCCGGGATTATTTTGACAAAATTTATTTTCAACCACTACAAAGGGGTAGAAACCACCCCCAGGGCAAAAATATATATCAGCATAGGGTGTATTTTGTTTCTTGAGCTATTCCCCACCTAATTTCCAAATTTCAAGCAAATCGATGCATAAGAGCGGAAATCAGAGCTAAAAACATAAACTGAAATATTTGTAAATTTAAGGGTTCTAATTTTTTTTAGCTGAATTTAAACAACGGATTCCTATTCCTCATCTCAAACGAGAGAGCAAAAAATTAAAATTTTTCTCCAAAATTATAGTCTTGTTTCTCAATTTTGAGGGTGTAAATGGGGTGCTGGTGAAATGTGATTATTTTTCCCTTAATCTGTTCAACCTAACCTTTAAAACGCTATTTTTCTCTTTTTTTTTATCTTTTTCTACGAGGCGCTGCTTAATTTTGTCCATACCTAAGTCCAAATGAATTATTGTGCGACGGTAACAACATTTTTAACAGTAAGGCATTTCGCATTTTAGTAGCTTGGTTATTGCAACTCTCTCGGTTTCGAAAATTCAAAACCTTTGTATGTTTTCGACCACGAAAATTGAATAATTCCAAATATTTCGAATTTTCACCACTAAGAACGGCGGTGACAACATTTTTTAACATTAAGGCGATGTTTCGCATTGTATTAGCTATGTCCTATCCAAGTTTGGTTAGTGCAACTCTCTCAGTTTCGAAAATTCAATACCTATGCATGTTTTCAGCCATGAAAATTGAATAATTTCAAATATTTCGAATTTTCACCACCAAGAACGGCGGTGACAACATTTTTAAAATTATGGCGACGTTTCGCATTGTATTAGATATGTGCTGTCGTCATTTTGACAAGATGTCTACAACTCCGAGAAATTGCTCACCATTTTTTGAACATCCTGTATATGTGTAAAGTAAGTATTAGTTTTCAAAAATATTTTGATTCATTCAAAGACGAATTAATTCCAACAGAAGCCTCGACAAATTCGTACCGATTTTTTTTTGTGGCCACGAGCCAAGTCGGCAGAAGCACGCCCATAAATCGATGCGTGATTAGAGAAAAAAACTTCTCCACGGCCTGGAGATTGCAATAAATCAGCAAATATGAAACCCGACGCGCCGGTAGCATTTGCCCCGACACCGCCCTGAATTACCCGTGAGCGAGTAATGGAGTCCACAATTTCTGCTCGGCCGGCGGCGTGATTATGGCATTAGAGGAGCAAATAACATCGCCGGTCGGGAGCAGTTACAGGCAAATTGAGAATTCACTGTGCCCCCGGTGTTGCCATGTGGTCAGATTTTGCGCCAGACGCTTCGTATAGTTCGTTTCACATAGATAAGTCGAAAACACTCATTAGAAACACAAAAAATTGGTTATGGTGTTTACAGAGGTGATAGAAACAGAGATACAGATAGGTAGATAGAAATAAAGATAAATAGAGATATAGACAGAGATAGGGACAGAGAAGATAGAGATAGAGAGTTGTGCGAAATTTTTTTGCAAGTCACTTTTAAATGTAGGTACTGTGCAAAACCATACTTATCGTATCAACTTCGACGTCACCTGTTACATGGATGTTGTACAATAATGAAAACGTAATATTGACAGTTGGTAGAAGGAAGCGCAAAAACTAACGCTTAGGTGGAGAATTCTGAAAGGAAGCCTAGATAATGGAAGTGAGAACAGTGTGGAGATGGGGAGTAAGACGATCAGCGGGCAGTGAGGCAAAATAGTGAAAAATCAAAGTGTTCAACCTGTATTAATTAGCAGGTAATATTCTCTAAGTACTTTGTTGTTAATTGTTCTATGTAATCTTATGATTGTGATGTGATCAGATGTTTAATGATAATAATTCTTTGTATGTTCAGCCTCCATTGGCATATATTTTTCTAAGGTAAAATTGTTACAATCATTGTTAACGATTGCTCATTATTTATTACATGTTAAAATATATATATTGTCGTGACTGCCCAGATATTGCAATAACAACTCCTTTGTTTCACATTTAACTTGTTTTATCATGATTACGTTGTTCGAAAAACAAATAATAAAGCATTTCTTCTGCTCACTTTATGTCATACGCTTATAAGAGCCTTGTTGAATTTACTAACATTTTCGCCCGTGAGGAATGAATCTGTAAAAAGAATAATTAAATACAAAAAAAGAATTGTTAAAACAGATTTTCCGAAATCTCAACTCATAGCTGGATTGCCTGCCTTATCGGACTCCCGTACCTTCCAACCCTGCCGGCTAACTAACACCAAACCTCTTCAGTTTTACTTGGAAGTGTGTATGTCAAATTCGAGTGAGTTGACATTTAGTAAGAAATTAAACAAGTCGGGTGTTATTTATCATTAGCAAAGGATCTTAATTTTTTGCCTTTTGTTAGTGGTTGTTTTGTGTTTATGTTTGGGTAGTTAGAGCAACGATCGTGGGTTTATCTGCCATGCTCTCTCCCCACAGGAGCTCTAGGTGAGCCTGGCACTCTCATTTTATGTTAAATGGTTGTTAATGTTTTTGTTGTTCTTTCTATTTGTCACATGTTTAATTTGAAGACTGTTGTACGAAAATAATAAAGTTCGGTGTATTTACTCTGCTTTTGTTTTATAAAATTAAACCATACTTCCCCTCTTTAAAGTTAGTAGCCAGCGCCTTCCGGTCAATTAAAAATATATATATACAACGTAGGTATTCCTTATGACGATCACATATTTTTGGCCACAACTACGTTTATTGATTTTTTATGGAAATTCAACATAAATTACAAGAATTTAAAGCTAAAAATAAAGAAATTGGGTATAACTTTTACCACCACACGCTCTTTACATGGAGTACTAGATATTTTGTGGAGAAAAAAGGTACACTTAAAACTGACTATATCAACATGCAGTAGGTTCTTCAT
Organism: Anoplophora glabripennis; assembly: GCF_000390285.2. Taxonomy (NCBI): domain Eukaryota; kingdom Metazoa; phylum Arthropoda; class Insecta; order Coleoptera; family Cerambycidae; genus Anoplophora; species Anoplophora glabripennis. The sequence continues at coordinate 179,212 of NW_019416279.1, forward strand.
TACACGCCATACTTGAAAATAGCAAATTACAACATGGAATTATTATTATTTACTTAGCCACAAATATTATTTCTTTCTAGAAAACATTCTCACAGCGCTGTTAATTTGCGATCAATAACTCATTCAATAGTGACATTACTTTGAAACTGACTCGTTAGTCATTTGTTTCATGTAACGACTGAGTGATTTATCGAAATTCGCATTAACATAATTGTTACTTCAACAAATATGCTACTTGTGCTCCAAATTTCTTCACATTAAAGTAAAATTAATACTTCGACGTAGCACTGCAATTTTTCCTTGATCTCCGATAGAGCTGGCAACGTCGCTCACCGCAGGTACGCAGTCACTTGCGTTTTCACCCGATCGAATTGCCTAGCGTTATCTCGAATTAATTGTAATTAAATTAACGTGCGCCTTTCTTATTAGTGTACGTTTATTTTTAATGGGAGCGTTGAGAGGTGCCCTTGCAGCAGATGGCTCCGATGAAGCTAGGGATTGCCCGTGGAAGGAATGAGAATTTTTAAAGGCTGACGGAGATGCTGTCCGAGTGTCAGTGTAAATAATTGGGTATAAAAAGTAAATTAAGTAAAGTTTCTTAAAGAATAGGTACAGGTTTTTGTTTCTAAAACTGTTATAAATATTTTAATTCTCTTTTCTGATTGTTAATAGGACACAGTAATTAGTTTTTGAAAATGTATCTTTTTTATTTGAATAAATTTTGCAAATCAAACTAATCAACTAACTAGAAATCAATAAAATAAGCAAATCTTTCAAACAATATTTTTCCTAAAACTCCTATAGATAGAACAATAAAAAAGTATTCTCTTAATTTAGTACAAGCTCGTTTTCATAATAAAAATAATAAATTGGATATACAAAAACATATCCCCATCACTAACCAAGATTGTTCTTCAATAATACTAAAAATTTACGATAGAGAAAAAAACTTCAAAGCCCTTAGCTTGCTAAATATTTTTCTTCTATCTGTAAATGCGATTGCTTCAGTTACTACGTCAAAATGTGACATCTATACAAAAGTACTACTATACCCGTATTCCATAATAGTGGGCAATGACTCATATCCAACACTTAAATGAGTAAGGGAGGTGAGGGGTGCAGGAAACAATTTTATACGAAGAAGTTACAAACGGCTCTTTATGTTGACTGCTAAAAATAGTAAGCCGGATTAAAGGTGAAATCACTGCCTATTATTTTGGGATCCGACTGTATATCAAATTGCAATTGAATTGTCTATTTCCTATTTGGATAAAACTAAATTCGATGCCAAACTCGACTACCTATAGGGACTAAACGAAGCAATTTTGTATAGAAGTAAATTAAGTTAATTATACGGAATATTGGGACACCCTATATATTAAGAATACAACAGCGTACGCCACTGCATTCTACACAAAAAGGTCGTATATAAGACGTTCGAACATTTTTATAATATATCTTATAACAATCAAGATATAACTAGGAACTAATAACAATTGGTCAAATTTGAGAAATCCTCTGTATATTGAAAACCAATGAAGGTAGCGAGGATCCATTCAAAATGAGCCATCTTCTATACAGGGTGTAAGAAGTTTGACTGTCATTACTTCAGCATGAGATCAAAAAGTTGCATATTACAAGGGCGTAAGATTAACAGTTTTCAAAATACAGCGAGTCATAATGTTGAGAGTTTCATCACAACGTGGCAATAGCGCTTAACCTAACGCTACACAGCTAGTGCATACCACGTCTGCACGCGGTAGACTTGTCCTACGGAAAAAATGTAAACAACTATTATTGTGAAGCATTTAGTATATTTCAAGACAATTGTTTTCCAGTTTTTAAATAAATAAAATAAATTGTATCGATTTTGTAGTACGAAGATAGTGTTGTGCTTAAACTTTAGCTCGAATTTTAATAATTATGAGTCTCTTAAAACGGAAACTTAACTTTTAATCAAATTATGAATTTAAAATATATGTGGTTAATGTACCCAAAGATTCACGTGATCCAAATAATCATGCGTATTAAAAATAATTAGGTACTCATCAAAAAGCATAATTCACTAATTTTGAAACACACAAGTACAAAACAAACTACAACATATGCTCAAAATGTCCATCGCCATTTTCGATGCACCACAACACCTTCGAATCCAATTTTCGCGAACTCGCTGGAAAACACCTAAAGAAAAGGAAATAGTGGTACCCAAAAAACACTCAGACACGGTCCAATTCCAGATACCAACTGAACTGCGTATGGCTGGACAGTTTGGTACCTCGTGTTATTCGTCATTTCTCGGAAATGGCTGAGTTTATGACGCATCTCATATAAGTTTTTTTTGTTTATTTTAATGTATGTTAAAATTAAAGCAATCAAATTTCCAACACTCTATATAACTAATTATTATTATTTGACTATGATATTGTTTCACTGTTTTAGTATCTTACATAGTCTCAATTTGTTTGTTGTGCCATGTTTTTTTTTTGTTATTAGAATTACTTTATAGTACCCATTCAGAAATTGATTCATCTGTTGAAAGGTGATTGTCAGTGAACACTTTGGATCGCCTCGTATAAAAACGTCTCCTTCAGAACATGATTAAAAACCTCGAATTACATAATACGCGTATCTTCAATCAGGAGAAATCTAAGTTGTTGAAGAGGTGTTATATTTTACGAGAAATTAATCATCTTTGGGACGGTGAAAGCTTCCTAAGAGTTTTTTGAACCTATATAAAGTTACTATAATCCAATAAATAATAGGTCTTCTTTGTGTTGGATCGGAAGTAGTCTTAGTCAGGTCCATTACGGACGGAATTTTCTCGTCTGAAACACCAGCATTAGAAAGTGATATTTTATGATTGCTGAAGTGTCAAATAAAAAACGATGTTTTAATCTGACGTAGCTAGTAATATGTCGAAAATAGAAATATACAAATTACATATACAATACATATTTCCATTTTCTTGTTTGTTCAATATTATTTGTTATTCTGCACTATACCAGCATCTTAGAGAAGTTAGATCTGGTCATTTTATTGACTTTTGTTGTTCCTCTTTTTGTCTGTAGAATGTTGAAAAAAATAACAGCGTGTGTACTTTCTATAACATTTATATTAATTTTAATGCAACTGGCCCAATGCCGTATGCGATCAATAAAACCGCGTGTTTGCGTTTTATTGTATCAGTAAAATAATCGTGTCGCCCCAATTATTCCTCGCAAAAAAATTTATGGGCCTTATAAAATAAAATTTTATATGAACTTTAATGGGAGATAGTCAGGAACCCAGTAAAAGAACGACACTGACATATGGCGAATATACGTTTTACTTTTTATGTGTTAAAACGAAAAATAAAATTAAATTAGGACGAGTCCTCAAATATTTTCGTGTAAAAATTGCGTTTAAACTTTTATTGGAGTATAATTTGTTCTCGTCTTCAATCATCATTGATTTAGATTGGATTTTTATTTTAAATAATATTGTCTCAATCAGTCGTCAAGAGTTAAAAAAATATACTAAAAGTTTTATTTAAAACCAATGTTTGTCCACTTAGATCGGAAGATAATTTAATATTACTAATTGTTGTGTCCCTCAGGGACCTACTCTGGGTCCATTTCTATTTATAATTTATGTGGATCAATAAACCATGCCCATTCCAAAAATTCTGCTTAAATGTTCTGACCCTTGAGCAATGCGAGAAATATCAAGTCTACAGAAACAATATAAAATAATTATAATGGATCTATTCCTTGTAGTTCACTTGTTTCATTACTTTGTGATACTTATACACACTTTGTCAAGGCTAATTGGACGTTAATATAATTAAATAAAAAATTATGTACTAGAACTCGAGTCTTATACTTCTTCAGCGATGCTAACGTGATTAGCGAAACCCCCGTCGAGTCAAATGTTATTTATACTACTTGCTTCCTAAATAAAACAGTATCCTTATTAATATATGCATTATGCAAATAATGTGAGTTCATCTGCTACTTAGAAAAAAAGGATCACCACGTCTATCGCTGTTAGTGGTCTAGTGGGGTACCATAGAGTATTATTAATGATTAAAATATCCACTCCGAGTGTAATTAACCGCATCGCGTTATTTTTAAACAGCCCCGGCCATCTTCGACCAGTCTCAAGGCCTAGGTTCTGTTTCATATAACCACTTCAACATCAAATCAACTTTTTTTGCTTTTCTTGCGTTTTCACATAAAAAGTCGGTTAACTATACTGGTACTTGTTCTGGACTCGGTTATACATATATTGGTCGGTCCCAGCGGCGTCCCAGAGGGAATATATTAGGTAAATGACTTAAAAAAATGTTTTGACAATTTGGGGAATTTTTTAAATAGAACTAGCCAAGTTGGTATTATAATTTTTATGTGCTGTCTATATTTGATTCCACTCATTTTTTTAAACTATATTTTATTAGCAGGAAAACAATTGAAAGTAATTTACTTCAGTTGTAATGGAGAGTTGAGCACTTCTTTAACTCAAACAGTATTTAAAAATTTTTTCAGGGATTTTGGTTTCAGCATCAATTTTTCCGCTAAACCCCAAGACTCCAAAGATAGAAACGAGAGAACCCTGTATTATTGATGTTGTATTTCAATGTAATCGTACTTTTGGGTAAATATCGCAACATACCAAGCTGATCAAGTCTTATAGTCGCAAACGCATGGTTTTTGGTACAGAACTAGTTCGAATTTCTCAAGTTGGTATCTCGTCAGGATAGTGAGATGTTGGGTAAATGGCTTTTACAAAAGTTGTTTGGGTCGTTGGGAAGCATCATCTGGTGACTTTGACTATGTTCAAGGTTGTTTCAAGGTCAACTCTTGTTTTTTTATACTTCTGAATACCGTAAGATAGATGGTGCCACACATCCTCTTTTGGGACAGTGTCATCATCTCCAGCATATTCTACGGTAGCAGGATTAGAAATATCCTCACCTGTAAAACCAATTATGAGGGTATATGCCCAAAATCCCGAATAAGAAGTCCATCGTTGCCATTTTTATACCTTCAAAATTATAAAAACTAGATCTTGACTAGACCTTGAAAATTAAAAAATAACTCAACTGCGCCTTCGAACGTAAAATTTATCGTTTCTTCAGAATCCAGGGTCATTGTATTACCATAAAAAAAAGTTGATCTTCAAATAACCTTGAACCTTTAACTTAATGAGCATCGGATTCGGATTCAGTGACCCCAGAAACGTATGGGACTGATGGTCTAGTCTATCACACATTGAATTCATTTACCATATTTTTTATTTTTTGACAAAACTATTCATTTCTATGGACTAAACCCATAATAACTTTTGATGGACCGTATTATATGCTAGAAAGAATAATGATGAGTTTTTAACCTCTCTCTCTCCCCCCCTCTCCCTTCGTACCCTCTCTCTCTCTCTCTATACAAGCCAAGGTTTATATTTTTCAAATTGTGATGATGTAACGTGGTTCTAAGGAAAATACCATCGAGAAACGATGAAATTTTTTTCCCGCACGCCGCTGGCGTCTGAACAAAGACTGTATTAACTACAGTTTACAAACTAGTGTGGAATTATCTGGGCAAACGTATTATTTTCAGCAATTCGATACACGTCATTACTATTATCTCGTCCCGCTAATGCAGAATATATATAATTTTTTGCGGCTTAATAAGTTAATATTATTACGTGGAAAAAAGTTAATACTTATTAGTCCTTGGTTGATGATTTATTGTATAAGTAGGGCAGGATGTTGGGTCTCGTTCCTTTTTCCCCATGCCCATATCGGGGATGGACGTCTGATGGAACGCTCGATGGGTCTATTAGTTTGCAAATTGATTTATTAGACTAACGGGAGATAAATTTGTTATTGATTTCGTGATTTTTTTGAGACGCCGGTTTCCGAGCGGCAGCCAGTTTTTATAACGAATCTTGCCGCGTTTTAAACTGGTTTAATTTTCTTTTTTATGCCAATATTTCCAAAAACAAAAATCGTTCTTGGAGTTAGCTTACTATGATCCTAAAGTGTGGAAAATACGTAGTTGATCTAAGGAAATGCTGTTAGTTTCTACAAACTAATGTATTAAAAATGAGATTCCAAGTTTGTTTAGTCTGCAGTTTTATTTTGATATTTCACACTGAATCCAAGAAGGAAAACTTTAGAATATCAGAATATACAGGGTTATCCAAAAGTCCCGGTACGACAGAAAAACTTTCAAAGAAAGCATTTTGGGATAAAATGTTTCAGACAAACGTGTAAGGATTTTTCCTTGGCTATCTGATGGTGACCTTGGATTTGATCTTGACTTTGACCTTCAAGGTCATTTGAAGGTCAAGTTAAGTTTTTTAAATGGAAACACGTATTTTTTATTGCGGATTTGAAAAGAGCAGGAAATTTTACGTCCAAAAATGGTCTTGACCATGATTTGACAATGACCTTCAAGGTCAAATGTGGGTCGACTTCCAAAAGTCCCGGTACGGCAGAATTTTCGAAGAATGCATTTTGGGAAAAAATGTTTCAGCCAAATGTGTAAGGATTTTTCCCTGGCTATCGGATGGTGACCTTGGACTTGACCTTCTAGCTCATTGTCCCACATTTGACCTTGAAGGTCATTGTCAAAGTCATGGTCAAGACCATATTTCGGTGTAAATTTTCTTGCTCTCCAAATCCGCAATAAAAAATAGGGGTTCCTATTTAAAACACTTAACTTCAAAGTCAGGGTCAAATCCAAGGTCACCATCAGATAGCCAGGGAAAAATCCTTACACTTATATAATCTTATGCCCGGTCTAAGGTCCGTGAGTAAATCGTACATGACGTAAAGACCAGGGACTGATTCAGGACACCACATAGGTGTTACACAGATAAAGAAATTATCGACGAAATACACTCAGCAAAAAAATAAAGGAACAGGAAAATTTCCAAATATTTTTAGTAATAAATATCGAGAAAAACAAAAAAGCATATTGAAGCTTGAAGATTCTAGTTTTGAAATCTTGAGATGAAAAAATTTTTTGAGCATCACTGTCGGCGCAATCAAAAGAAATAATAAAATAAAAAAATAATAATAAGGTAAAAATTTTAAAAATTTTATTCAAATCTGCCAAAAAACATCAATTTATTAATGTTGATTAAGATGAAACAAGTTTCTTTGCGTTATTTTGTTCACAATTTCGCGTTAAATACTACTCAAATATAGATAAAAAGTTCAAAATTTTGAAATAAAAATTCAAAATTTAAAAAATAAATTCAAAATTTTGAAAAAAATTCAAAATTTCAAGGCAAAAATTTGACAAATTTTTTCCAAAACTGCCAACGATTTATAAAAAATTAAAAGAGTAGGTTTATTGTTCCTTAAACATCAATTTAATAATGTCGATTAAGATGAAACAATTTTCTTCGCGCTATTTTTTTCACAATTTCGTGTTAAATACTACTCAAATATAGATAAAAAAATCAAAACTTTGAAAAAAAAATACAAAATTAAAAAAGAAAAATTTCATGAGGATCATTCTTTAGGACTGTAAAAAAAATTACTGTTTCTTTCTAATTTTTGTCTAATAATTTCGTTCTTTTACCAAGTAAAAATGTCTTATTCACATATGTCCATCAACTTGTATTCAAGTTCATTAAATTTACTACTATTTTTTTATCTTGATCTCTTGAACGCTAATCAAAAAACTACACATAAGACTCACATTTACTATGATATACAATTTTTTTGCTCTTAGGTACGACTATTAGGTACTACGATTCAGCTATTCAAACATCTGGTAATCCAAATTTCAATAAAATTTCATTAGCGGTAATTACACTGTTCTGTCGCCAGTCGTAGATAGTCTCTATAATAGTTCACTGGTGGATTTTATTCTTCTTCTTACACGCCATTGTTGCGTACATCACGAACTTTGTACAACTATTAATATTTTTCGTCATCATGTAAAGACAAAGTACGGATCTGGAATGTACGATTTGCTGTCGGACCTTAGAAAAAAACATTTTTATGGTTGTAACATTTTATTTAAATTTAAAAAAAGACAGGAACTAATTTTAATAGAACATTAAACTTTTCCAACAAAAAATTGCTCATTTCGTAGATGTCAAAATAAAAAAAACTACAGCAACTGCCCCCCTTATGAAATTATGAAAGCAGAACTTAAAATTAATTTAATTTTTAGGAAATGAGAAAATCAGCTCATCATCGTTATCAAATGTGGGATATATTAATCGCTATCGTTTTAGATTTGTCATATATTTGAAAACCTTGTGTTGATTTCTTTTATTAAATGAATCTTCATTTCAAAATGGTGAGGTCATGTTATTTTTAGAGATTTACTACAATTATGTATTTGTAGCCCCAGAGACACCATACGAACGCCACTGTACCTACAATAAACTATACAGCTTTGCTGGTAATTGATCAGACTTAAGAATTAAATCAGTTCACAATTTTATTGTCCCAACACATGGCGTAAATGAAATCAAACCGTCAATATGTTAATAAACAAAGTGGCACAATACTGTTTTATGTTATTATTATTATTTCCCAAGCCGGTCTTGCACAATTTTAAAAACCACTAGCTGTGCCCACAGTATTCGCTTATTTATTTATTCTAAGAAGCATTAAATAATTATAATATCGCAACGAGCGTTTCCTCGAAAACGGTAATTTGTTTATAATAACGTTTTCTACTAACAAGTTTACTATTATTTATTGTATTACTAATCTCTGTGGAATTTTATTACAATTTTTAAGGCACACCGAGTCAAGAGTCAAGTGGCCATAAAAACGGATTTTGTGCGTTATTTAAGAGGTCAAGTGGGACTTATGGTGTTTTATGGGGCCAGAAACTGACAGAGCTGTTGGTAGACGTAAATGAGGGCGATTACTAAAAAGATTGATGTTGTTTTATTAACATTAAAGTACAGCAGTGTTTTGGGGAACCTGTGCCTTCGTCCACCCTCATCAAATATTATACCAAATAATTCTTGTCAATATTTCGAGATATACGAGGTGTGCTCAGAAAATAAGTGAACTTTTTGGATTACGCGCTAATGGAGATATTTAGTGATATGCGTTGCGTTGCGTATAACCTCCTCTGTAAGGTATGAAACTGGGGAAAAAATTTTAAGAGTGACCCACCCCTAAACCTTCTTAAAATGCCGGTCACTTCAAGTTTCTACAAGCTTAATGCGTCAATAAGATAAATATATTGAAATATAATTTCACTGTGTGTGTGTTGATTTTAATTTTAATTTTTAACTAAGCTGTAAATTGTTCCATACAAACCTCTAATATCTTTTGTGTCTTACATTCTACTTTCCTATCCCTGTCCAGTTGTTGGTATACACTTGTTACATATCAGACAATATCAGAAAACCTCAGGAGTCGGTTCTTTATTTACACACAAACTAGTACAATGCAATAAACTTTGGAATGCATTTTTATTCAAAAATGTGTTATATGACTTTGTACTTGAAAACTGTATAAACTCAAATTAGGAATACGTTTTTATATGTAATAATTTTTCCACAACAAAGAATACTATTTTAATAACAATTTTTTTTTTCGGCTCAGCTTACAAACAATATAAGGAATAATGATAAAAAAAATTAACTATTAACTAACTTTATTTGATCTATGTAATACTGAGTACGTCTCCTTATATTATTTGTTGCCTATTAAACAGGGGCATCTCTTATATCTACACACGAACGTAAATAATTCAGACTAAAGTAAAATGGTTGTTCATTTGACGGATTTTGTCAGAGCTCGTGAAAATAGTGAAATATTTAAATTACAAGTGATTGGATTATGCTTATTTCTGTACAGGTAAGTCCTGAGGTTTATTATTCGTACTTTGCAAAGATTTGATGCGGGAGAAAGCATGATTTATTGGTGATAGCTAGCAATATTATAGCGCACTTTGTTTTAGGTACCTGCACGTTGTAAAATTTGAAGTTTTCTTTACTGGAAACTACGTAGAGGCCTTGCAAACTATTTATGGGGCCACTGGAAACTGCTTTGGAACTGCTTTATACTGCTGGTAGCGGAAAATTTTGATGGGATGACAAAATAACTTTCTCTGGACTCTGGCAAACTATGGATTTAACTGGTGATTGTTTAATTTTTCTTTCTTGGACTGTTTTTTCTTGCTTTATTTTTAATTCGGGAGCTGTCTCTCCACTTTGTACAACTTGCAAAACCCAAGCCGTAACTAATCAATAATTTTTTTGTTTTTCTCATCCTTCCTGAATATTCTGTCCCTAGCTTTGCTTAAGATCCATACACAGAATTTTTCAGTCTTTGGATGTCCTTTTCAATCACTTTTTCACTACAATACTTATAACTAACACATTTTTAACAAATATCCTTTTATTTTTATATACAGTTCTATAAATTAATTAATAAAATATTCTTTATTTTATGTTTTTTAGGTCATCTCTGGGTATTCTTACAAAGCCTCCTTTAGATTTGACATTTGTGAAATTTATTATAAAATTTGACAGTCTAATAGAGAAACTAAATAAATAACCGCACAGTCAAGTACATTAATAATAATCTGAAATAAAAATAAAAAATAATGTGTCCAAATAGTACCAATTAAAAAACATTTCAACGTATTTAAAATCATTGAATTGTTGAACATTGGAATATTTTACTGATTTTGCTTTTATAAACTATAAATATCAATAAAAATTCAGCTACGGTGATATCTGCATTTTTAGTATTACTCTTTATATAATGTTTATTAAAAGTTTATTGAATTTATAAAAAAGTATTTTGAAAAAGCATAATAAAATGCAGAAATAATCTAGCTATGTTATCGTGGCCGAATTTCCTGTTGATTTTGTCCAGAGTTCGATAGAAATATAAATTTCTTATTGATTTCAGCATTTCTCATTAGTACTACATACAGGATGTTTACAAACTTGGAAAGGATATTTGAAGAGTATATAAATCGAGTTGGTAAAACTCGATTTATAGAAATATATTTTGCATTTAAAAAATATTTTTTTAATACGTACTGACTTACGACAATGATGCAATAAAAACTTTTTTGAAACCACTGACTTCGCAGATAGCTCTTGCCTCTGTTTACTAGTGTTACAATCGTGCAGATTTGTAAGTCGCTGTACACAAAGATGTGCAACTAAAGCAGTTTATCATTTTTTTACCATCATGTCCGTAAATTCATTATTAGTATGTTTATTCTAACTTGTTAATGCACCCACTACAACCACACTGATCTTTCACAAAAACAAACAGTTAAATCTAAGAATCTTAATAAAATAAATGACTTCACTTAAACGTTTATGCATTAATAATAATTTACTACTTTTTATGTAGTATGTAAGTCGGGTATGATTCCAGAAGTTCCCAATTAGTTTTAGCAATTTTGATTATTATTAATTTTAATCATCGTTTTCCAGTTTCGACAATTTTGATCACTAGAAATACTTATATTTTTAATGCATTTTGTATGTCAATAGATTATTTTTGATAGTTATTAATAGCTGAAAAGTTTGAAGAAAATATTTGGAACTAATTTGCATTATTGCATTACTTAGTATAAAACCTTTAAAGTAAGTAGAAATAAGGTACGTTTTTACTTGCATTCTTATAGTTTCGAATCTGAAACAAATCTGTACACAGTGAGCACTTATCTCCAAATTATTCTAACGCAAACAGCACTCGTTACGTAACCATTGCCAGGAGTTTTTACCAACACTTCCGGTCGCTTTCGATTTCCCAAACAAACCCAATTTCACGCGCAGGCTTGTCGAGTGCCAATCTACCTTAACTTTAATAATGGTTCACGTTGTTTTCATTGATTTGTGACTGACCGAATTACTTCTGAGTAAGGGTATTTAAGATGTCTCCTCTTTACTTAGAACTAAAAAACATCAAAAATATTTTACCTAATTGTGTTTCACTTGCTAACAATTTACAGTATGAGCTAGTCATATTTGCAGAAGGTGGCATGATGATGTAACGCGTATATTTGGGGATACGAGAGAAATTGTACACAGGGTGTTAGCGATGCGTTTCCGGACATTATGATGTTTTTTTTTACTTTTTTTTTCTGTATTTTTACACTGTTTTTGACATTATTCGTTGAAACTTTATATACACCGCACCTTCTTCCACACTAATCCTTGAATTACATATTTCGTATTTGAAAAAGCTTTCAGTTTGAGATATCCGTAACAACGTAATACTGCCAGACACCTTTGTAAATGCTTGTATTATTACTAGTAGCCGTGCTTTTTTTATTGCGGCCGAATGGTTCCTCGGGCTCGTAGATTCTACGTCACACTTAGCTCGTTATTCACCGGACGGTCCAATTAGAAGACGGAGCCGGATAAGTCACCGCCATCGCTGAAATACAGTGAAAAATTCGTGTGGGCGAGGGTTAACGGTAACTGGACTCGATGAGTGCCCATTACGATTTAAGAGAATTTTTTTTAATTAGGCGAATAAGTGGAAGGTGGGCGGTGATGTCGTTGAACAATATAACATGGAACGGACGAAAAAATTGACAGGCGGAACGAAGACCAGAAGTGGAGTATGGGACTGTTAATTTATTTAGATGGGATTGGTTCTGTCTCACATTTTTTGAGCGTGTTGAACATCCATAATGTTATTTTGCTGTTGTATGTACTTATGGTACGTATGGGTTAGTCACTACAATCTGACAACTTATTGTGAGTTGAAAATTATTATTATTATTATTATTATTATTATTATTATTATTGAAATTACAAAAAATTTTGGAAATCACTGAATTAAAGAAAAAAATGTTTTTAATGGAACACCCTAAATATTAGTGCCTACTTGGCTTCGTTAAATTTTTCTCTTTTCAAAAATATATTATATGTTACTGTTTGATTCATGACTTTTCGACATATTTCAGTTTAAAACTATTTTTGAAAAAACAGGAAATTTACGTTTGACGGATCGCAGTGGCTATGGACGAGGCACGAGGAACAAACAAATGACTTTGACAGAAGTTTATTTATCATCATTTATCATTTATTTCTTATAACAAACTATTTTAACAAAGAATGTTCAGTAAGAACGAAAAATTTGAAGCTAAGTATGCACTAATATATAGGGTGTTCCATTTAAAAAAAAATTCTTTAATTTAGTGATTTCCATTATTCAACTGTTTTTTATAAAAATTCATACTAAAAACTTTTTTGTAATTTCAATAATAAACTCGGAATAAGTCGGATTATAGTGACTAACCCTGTACATTATTACAAGGCTTTTAATTTTCCGGAAGTATGGACTAGGGATGTTAGGGATTTTTAACGAAAGCGAATATGTAAACAAAAAAGGAAGGTTCGTAAAAAAACATGGTTCATGATAAAACAACAACAATCTATTATGATTTTGAAACTAGTTTTATTTCGAAAAACACATGGAACTGGTGATACCACTAAGTACGTTTTTCCTTTAGTTACAAAGATATAATTTAAAACTTAATCTTATTTAATTATTTATCACCAAAACATTTTCAAGTTCAAATTTTGACAATTTAGGAAACGATCTTGAATGATCAAAAAGTTGAGAAATATAATATTTAGAGTATATTTGTTTCTGAAAAATTAAGTAGTGCCTTTTTCATATAAGATATCAAAGAAGAAGATTGAGGAGAGTTACTCACAATTAAAATTTATGTCAATATACCAAATTTGAAAATAATCGGCATACTTTGACATTTTTAATTTTGATAAATCACTGAATTGCAAAATCAAAACTCATTGCTAAAAAATTTGGGACATTAATATATTAAAATAAATTTTTTCCCAACTTCTTATGAAAAAATGCCACACACAGGGTGGAAAAATTGAAAAAACAGAGTAGTATATTAATTTCATGTTTTTTGCATGGTATAATTTTAATTCTGAACAACATTTATTAACGATTTTTTTACAAAAATATGTTTAAAAAATAGAATTAACTGTTTAATTTATTATTAACTAGCATAATGTATTATTAAATTGTATGGATAAAATAACCTAAAATATTTCTAATCTTTTCCTAAATACAATTTTGTACAAGGGGAACAAGAATATGTTTTTAAAACAAAGAAGTTTCCGCTCTTTTCAGCTCTATGCGCGAACAGAATGAACACACTGTGTATTATAATACTGTTACATATAACGTAGCATTTATCAATTAAAATATAATCACTCGACATCGGAATTTTTGTGGCGACAATCAAATACCTAAATAAATAGTGGTAATCTATATTATGTTACTAAGCTACAATATGCGTTGTCTAGCAGAAATAAGCTAAATCTGTGGTCAATACGTGTGCCGTTCTATGTTCACAATACACAACATACACAATGCTACTGCCATAAAAACTCGTGTCATATACTCGACCAAGCAAAGCGTCGAACTCACTGACACACGCACACGCGACAGTGTAATGTACAGCCAACGTTCCTCAGCAAAAACCTGGGTTATTCACCGGTACGCCTGGTCGACAGGGCAAGCATTAGGGTGCCGCCGGCGCCGCTAGATACGTATCGAATAAATTGATCGATGCGAAGCTTAAGATCAGAGGCAGAGAAATAATGCCGTTATAATAAGGCAACAGTTGTGTAGCTTTTTGTTTGAATAAAATTTCATAAAAGAGAACCTAGGCTTCAGCCAACCCTGTACCATATTGCAGCCGCCTTTACATATTCAATCACTTTAAGTGTTTTTTATTGGTTTTAGGTACCTATTATATGATCTGTTGAAAATAATTGCTATAATTCTTGCAAATTTTGTTAGTTTAGTTATTTAATTAAGAAAATCATACATTCACATTTTTATTGGAATTTTCAACTTAAGAGGGGGAAAACGTCACTTCCATTCGAATAAACAGCGAGAAAATCTTTACTTTCTCATATATAAATAGAAGAAATACTTTCTAAGTCTCACGTTGAGAACCCCACTTCTGATTTCTACTTTTTAGTGGGATTTTGGTTCGTAAAGGTAATCACGAGCAACACTGATCGTCTGGAGAGTCCTTTGCTATTGGAGTGTCATATCGACTTTTATTAATGGTCAAATATTGTTTCTAATCCTCAATAGAATGCTTCTATGGGCAATATGGATTTAATAAAACTTAATTTTTATCAGAAATTGGCTCTAATCACCGAATTTAAAATTAAAAAAATAGCGGGATTTCGCAGGGTTACGAATTCAAAAACGTACGTCCCGTACGATTTTCCACCGCTTTAATGAGTCGTTTTTATGGAATCTCATTGTTTGAGACCAACAACAGGTGTTCCGGACCACATCTTACCGCGTTTTTTTTCTTTTCAACATGTAACTTATTTGTTTACAGTACCGAGAAGCGCGACAAATATAAAATTATAATTCAAAACGGATTAATTTCAATTTATAATTTTATTTTCGTCACGTTTCTCGTACCTATGAATTATGTATTTCTCTCTAAGCCATAACTCTCGCGTGTAGCTGATGGTATTTGTTTATTGCTTTGACATTCTTTGCAGCGAACTTTAAAACAAGTCGCCTGTGTACGCGTGTACGTAAACACTATTTTTACACAAACAATTAGATGCGACATAAATAACGTAACCAAGAAAAATATTTTCCTCGGTACGTTTTCCGGACAACGAAGGACCAATAGTTCTTCCTGTATGATGTCACAGCAAGTAACCAATGGGATAAAATCAAAGCTATTTGTATGATATAAACAATCCAGTGCAGTAATTCATTTTAATATTTTTAGTGTATATTTTTACGCTATTTTTATACAGTCTCAGGCGCGAAGGACTGTTATCCGGCGCCGAAGGACCAACAGAGCTTTTTATATGGCGTCACAGGCAACCAGTAGGAATACGATGAAACCAAAGCTATTTGCGTGATGTAGTTATTATATATAATATCACTTCACTATATTTAGTGTTTTTTTCAAATTGTTATGTCACTCTAAATTTTAACCTGCTCTTGGAAGATAGGGCAGGTTGAGGTTTTATGTGTGTCTTGATACGGTGGCCTTGAGGAAGAGCTTAATTGTTTAGATCGAAACGTCTTTTCCGAGAAATCAGTTTGTTTAAATGTCTGACCCCATTCTTATCGTAAATAAATCAACTTATGCCTAAACCGGGTAGCACTTTACCATGCGATATCGATTTGCAAGTTATAGTGGATAGATATAATAGCATTTTGCGACAATGCATTAACCTACTTTGGCACTACTGTTCTGAATCACAGGATGCTTTGACATAACGTAGCACATACAAATAAAATGTTTGTGTTGTGTAAGTAATTGGCAAGGCGTTGTTTTCTAGAAAGTTTGGGGGCGTAGAATTTCTTATATGTAAACATTTTTAACCTATGATGTTGATTACTTCTGGCAAATACCTGTCCTCGTCAGAATTTTTCAAATTCTTATCTAAACGCCAAAATATTATTTTTAAAATTTTACGTAGCCAACGTCAAAGTTCTGTTTTTGCACTAATTCTCCAGAGAACTGGCGTCACGTAAATATTTTGGAATTCAACAATTTATTTTTGCATATGACAATGGAGGTAAGCTAAAAATAAATGAAAAGAGACACCTTTTCTTGATTCCAATTTTTCTTTTTAGAGAGTGTGATGCTTTGGCTGTTTTTAGTGTTATGTATTCCGCAAGGGTCTATTTTGAGTCCCATACTGTCTAAGATCCACATAAGTGATATGGTATTGTCGTATCCCGTCTTTCCTATGGTTCTTCTTTATTATGAGATTCTCGCTTATCGACTTCTTTTCATTTCTGTATCTTTACCTAAATTTGGAACCTGATGTCTGGAGAGTAGGTCACAATCTATTGTGGTTGCTTATAAGTTGCACTTCTAACTGAGGCTTTCATCTAAACCTTTATAAACTGATTTTGTTTTTTCAGCGCTTTTGGCTTGACACTTTTTTACATCTCTCCACTGTTTGGGTTTTCAGGCTAAGCTCTTTTGCATTAACCACAGGTCTGTAGTGAGTCATATAAACATATAATCTAGGTCAGAAATAGAGTTCCCAACAATTTATAACAATTTGATTGAATATAAAGTTTGGTATAATTTAAAGAAAGTGAATTCGCAGTCGTACTTTGTATTGGCCCGGAACTTTACCCTAATCAATTAACGGCAGACAATCCGAGTAGACGTTCGATCACGCCTGTTGATGGCTCTGCCAGTTCTGGAAATGGATACTCGCTGGTGGTTTTTCGGTTGATTTAAGGTATAAATTAAATTGTATACCTATGTATCTAATATTGTGTTTTGCATATGCACTATACAGGGTGTCCAGAAATAAATGCCAAAGTTTTAACTATGTATTCATCTTATAGTTGATTTTTTTTTAAATCTCTAGTTTGAAATTAATATAACCTTTTCAATTTTGTTACCCGCCATCGAAGTCTAAACGCTTAGTTGGGTTAATAAAAATAAAAAATACAAAAAAAATTAAGGATATTGGTGGTATTTAGTATTTAGGTTAACACAAAATGTTAAGATTGTTAATTATTCCATAAAATATTGGCATATTGTTGTTATTAATTAAATTTATATTTTTGTTTAAGGTGTTGCTTTTGATAAGTTAAACATACGTAGTTAATATTCTGACACTTATTTCTGGGACGCCTTATATACAGGATATAAGATATAATAAACTTTAAGCCCTGACATTCTAAAATGCTCTTTAACAGGTAGATCAAAAATATTATTTTTATTTTCTTGATAAAATTTTACTTAAAATCTGATTTCGAAATAATATCTATTCTTGAGTACTAGTTTTGACAGATATGAGACGTGTATTCTATACTAGCTTCCTTGAAAAGTTTGCTCGCTGTTGTGGTTTTTGCTTGTTTCTTTGGATTTCAGCGATTCCAGGTATTGTTTTGAATATGATTGGATTTATAGGCGAGCGGTTCACCCCTAAATAAAAGGCATGAACCAACAAAATGTTTAAAACAAAAACCTACAGCATGAAACTTTTTTTATTTTATAGTGTATTTTTCTGATAATTTACATATATGTTTTTTATATTTATTTTTCGGCGTGGTCAGTCAATTGTTATAAACAAAAAAGTTGTAAAAAAAATTACTCGCCGAATGAAAAAAGTTTTTTATTGTAAAATGAACCAAAATAAACACTATTTGTTCTATGACAAAAATTCGAAAAATGCTTCGTTTCCGAGATATTTACAATTTAATGTGAAAAAAGTGCCGAAATCAACAAACTTTCGGAATTTTTTTCTCAAAAACTACTGAACAGATTTTAATTATAAAAAAAGCATAATAATCGGCAGATTTTCTACTTTAAGATACATTTTTTTGGTATGGGTCAATCATTTTATTGAAGCGAGTAAAAAAAGTCTTTTAAAGAAAATTATGATAACAATACAATATCTTGTATTAGATTATATTTACAATAAACATTACATATTATGATTTTTTTTAAATCGATATATGTTAACAATACAAATGTTCAAAAGATCATTTTGTTTGGTTTTGTAGCCGGAGTAAGGTTTTTGCAAGTAATTAGTAAAATTTAAATATTCGATTTTTGGTTTTATAAATGGCTAAAATTGACTTGAAAGTTATACCAAAACTAAATTAAACAAGCTTTTTAAATCGTAAAATTAACCTAATAATAATTTATTGTATAGGATAATTATTTTATTTTTATTTTACAATTATATTAAGAGCAACAAAAGTATATTAATTTCTTTTTTATTTAATTTTGAAATAATAAGTTTTTCGTTATTTTCGACATGTTCTTGAGTTGAAATAAGCGTTTCATCATCAATTTCGGATGGAACATTCTGATATTCATCTGAGCACGTACAGACTGCACAGCATTCCAGGTTCGATGACAAACAGTTACAATTTTCCATCATGTGTCAATGGATCAAGAGTTACAATTTCACTATTTGTAGACTATTTTTTTTTTACTCGCTTTAGACCTTCAATAAAATAATTGACCTATACCAAAAAAATGTATCTTAAAGTAGAAGATCTGCCGATTATTATGTTTCTTTTTATTTGAATTAAACTCTGTTCAGTGGTTTTTGAGAAAAAAATTCCGAAAGTTTGTCGATTTCATCACTTTTTTCACATTAAATTGTAAATATCTCGGAAACGAAGCATTTTTCGAATTTTTATCAAAGGACAAAATGTGCTTATTTTGGTCCATACAAAAACTGTTTTCAAAGCCATTCAGCGCATTCAGCATTTCAGCAGAATTTTTTTTTACAACTTTTTTGTTTATAACAATTGACTGACGACGCCGAAAAATATAAAAAATATATGTAAACTATCAGAAAAATACACTATAAAATAAAAAAAAGTTTCATGCTGTAGGTTTTTGTTTAAAAAATTTAGTCGGTTACCTTCATTTAGAAGCATCTTTTTAGGGGTGAACCGCTCGCCTAATATATTTATCACATTGTCCGTTGGGCCTAGCTCTATTTCTGTTATTTCGTGCTGTTTAAATATAAAATTCGAAACATCGGCAATTTTTCAGGCAATCAACTCGGAGCATTTTAGGGCTCTACAGGCGATTTCTCGCATTGGATTCAGAACACGGGTGAAATTTGAAATATTTTATTTATTGTGCTGATTTTCTTTTGCTTTCTTTGCAAATTTATTGTAGCCAGGGCACGCTTGATTTTAGATCATAATAACTGAGATTATGAGCTTCCGCTAAAGGCGGGTAACCACTTGTTGCAATGCTCCGTAACGTAACAACGAACATATTACGGCCTGTTGCAAAAGGTGACACGGTTCGCTGCGAAAGTATGTGTGGTTTTGGTCGTATCATTCATTCCGTAACGTAACAAAATAAGGTTACGAGACGACACAGGAACACAAACTCGCAGTATGCACTTGACTGCAATAATGGATTCGTCACTGCAATTGAAGTTAGCCGCAGCGTCATATATTTTTATTCATCATACAATTTTGAAGAATAAGAAACGGAAATCTTTTCTTTACTCCACTCCATGGCACAGACACAGAAAAACACACTCTTCCTAGTCACTGCAGAAAACAGACTGACCCCAGACCATATACAAAAGACTGACGAAACAAAAAATAAGACAAAATCACATGTGCAACAGGCAACGTTAGGGTCAAAAGGGTAACCCCGTCTCAACATGTGGTAAAAAGTACTGTTGCATCCCTTTGATGCGATGACTAAAAACCCACAACTGATTGTTCGTCCCGGATTAGTTACGCGTGTCAAATTTGTTATACGTACCATGCAACAATTTTCCGTCTCCACTAGCTGTAACGTAACATGGTCGGTGTTACGTTACGGGGCATTTGAAACAAATGGATACCCGCCTTAAGATTACGACTTCCGAAGCATTCTCACAGGTCTTAAGTGGCTAATAGGAAGGGAACAACCACTTCACTCGACACATCCCTCTGCCGTGTGGGAACCCCTACTTTAGGCATATTTATCAGGCGTTAACACGTCAAGTTGACGTTGTAACAAACTGCCGTGACAAAAACATGCGTCCACGTTTCCAGATAAGTTCTCGGAACTTCGCGTTAAAAGGCGGTACCGTAACACGATATTTCGAAAAATAATAGCACCAGTTTCGGACGCACGTCGACCTGAATGGATTCGGTTCAGTTTTTACGTTCTTTAATGCATGCAATTATAAACGTTATTACACATTTTCCACGCCGCGTGTAACAGTTATTACGGCTGGGGAATTTTTATTAAACCCGAGCATATTATAGCTTACAGCAGCGCAATAAAAAACATTAGATGGTGTGCTCGTGCCTTAGTTTCGATCGACACAGTGCAGAACGGTTCGGTCATCGCTGAATACTGTATAATGCCCATATCCGATTATTATTTGAAGCACGCAGGTGTGTTTTGTTGCGCGATTTTACGGATTCAAATCGCAGAAGCATTCCGATGGATTTTCGTACTGAATATGGAATGAGGAACTCGACGCGTGTCTTTAGACAAGTTGTAAAAGCTTGCAGCGTGTTCATGTTTAAGTATTACGTTCAATTTTGCAAGGTTAATCCTTAGTCCAGAAGGGTTAGACAAAAAAAGGGCTTAACCGGGAAAAAATTAGGGACCACAATTTTATTGTTCTAACCTTTAGGGGGGGGTCAATAGTAGTGTAAATTCAGAATCGCGACTGAATTCCACCCCTGCATCAGCCGCCATCTTGAATTTAAGGAAAAATCGTTTTTGCTCAATATCTCGGCCATTTTCAACTTTACAACAAAAATGGTAAGGACTTAAGTTGTTGCAAATGCGATTTCCTACAACTTCTTTTATTACAAATTTTATCGTGCGATCGATATTTTTCAAGTTAAGGGGGAAAATAGTGACAAAGTATAATTATTGAATTATCTCGTTTGTTATTGACTTTACGACATAAATGTACATAAACAAAGTTGGAAAGAATTATATTTTCTACAATTTTGATCTCTTTGATTTTTTCGCTACTACCAACATTTAAGGTCCTACGCTTGCGGAGACGTCAGGCCTATGGAATGTTGATCCCTTGAGTTTAGTTAGGCTTGCCATAGGCGTAGGACCTTAAATTTTGGTAGTAGCGAAAAAATCAAAGAGATCAAAATTGTAGAAAATATAATTCTTTCCAACTTTGTTTATGTTTATTTATGTCGTAAAGTCAATAACAAACGAGATAATTCAATAATTATACTTTGTCACTATTTTCCTCCTTAACTTGAAAAATATCGATCGCACGATAAAATTTGTAACTAAAGAAGTTGTAGGAAATCGCATTTGTAACAACTTAAGTCCTTACCATTTTTGTTGTAAAGTTGAAAATGGCCGAGATATTGAGCAAAAACGATTTTTCTTTAAATTCAAGATGGCGGCTGATGCAGGGGTGGAATTCAGTCGCGATTCTGAATTTACACTACTATTGACCCCCCCCTCCCCCCTAAAGGTTAGAACAATAAAATTGTGGTCCCTATTTTTTTCCCGGTTAAATGACAACCCGACTGGGCTACCTGGCCGTAATTACTTTTGGCATTGTTTTTCAATGAATCATTTTCCGGCTAATTTTTTTCATTCGCATGTTCATTTTCCAATGACGGAGTATATAAATAAATATATAAATTCCAAAATAATGTCATTGTATAATTAATGTCGCATTTAATTAAAATTTCACCAATATCTACCATCACCAGGGCCAAAGATGATGACTATTTGGACTCAGACCTCCTGTATGAGCTTCATTTTTCATCAATGTTTCCAATTTTCTCGTACCGCGTCCAAAAACCGCCCCTCAAGACTCCACCCGCCCCAATACGGCAGCTCTCACCCCTCAACGACTCGACTTACGTGTCGGGGTCAAAAATTAGGTCCGAATTTGGAAATTGTTCCTAATATTAGGAAAATCGGACCTAATATACCGGGTAGGGCATTTATCTTGCGACATAATATCTCGGTTGGACTCGATTATTTCGAAAAAACTTTCAGACAAAAATTGTAGGGCACTCAGGGGGGCACTGAAAGGTTCATATTACGACTTCCGGTCTAAACCGGAAGTGATGTTTTTAGACAGGAAGTTGATTTTTTTAAATGGAAACACCAATTTTTTACCACGGATTTCGATTGAAAAGCGAAAAAAAAACTTTTTGTTCTTATTCTTTCGATTTAGCACATATTTTGGCCATAAAATGCCCATAAAAAAACAAAAACAAAAAACAAAAATCTTGAGACAACGGAGTACCTTGTTGGGATAACTTTTTTTAAATGTTTCACGCAAAGGTTGTAGAGTGAAAAGGGGGCTATATTATTTTGTCTCAAGACTCAAAATTCCATAATCCGGATTTCCAGCTATGTGTTTTGAAGCTGCCTTTAACCGGAGATCTGGAGAGCCACCCTCCAAACCAAGGAATACCAGTCATCAAATCCAAAAATGACCGAAAGTCAGCCCTGAGGATTTTGCTCATCATCAGGAGATCCATACAAAATCTGAAATCTGAAGAGGGTAACCGAGAGCACGAAAATCAGCAACATTAATCAACTAATGGTCTGAATGCGTCAGTTTTCAAGAAAATTAATTATGAAAATTAACCATAAATGTAAACCGACCCTGTGCACCTTGTGCACGTGCATGGCTAGAATGCTTCGCTACATGCGTAAAGCGCTTCTCTAATTGACTGACGTTCCACGTAACTTCCACATTCAAGCAAATCTGATGGTAGGTCAGCATGTCTTGTGTTCTTTAATTGTGTGTTGCAGTATTACTTCGCCGGCGTATAAAATATTTTCTGATCAAGAGCTAGCAGATATGGTGTTAAAGTACGGAGAACGTCAGTACAATTTAAATGAGACTTGTCATTTGTATGCGGTACGTTACCGTAACAGACGACAACATAACAGTAGAACAGTGCAAAAGGCAGTTCAAAGGTTACGGGAAATCGGGAAAGTCCACCTGACATATGAAGGTCGTGGGGGGAAACGCCGCAACATGTTTTCGACAGACAACGAAGAAACACCATAACCGACGTTGAAGAAAATCCGAGGCGCAGTACTCCCGACATTGGCCGAGAAGTGGGTGTGTCTAACAGTACCCTGTGGCATGTACTACGGGAACAATTATAGTTACACCCCTATCATGTACAAAGGGTTCAGGTATTAATAACAATGATTTTTAACCCAGTGTGGAATTTTGTCAGCCAGTGTGGTGTGTTTTTGGTGACAGATTACTCGGTTCGATAGTGTTACTTACACTTTTAAATAGTATTGCTTATTTAGAGTTTTTAAAAAACTCNTGAAGCTGCCTTTAACCGGAGATCTGGAGAGCCACCCTCCAAACCAAGGAATACCAGTCATCAAATCCAAAATTGACCGAAAGTCAGCCCTGAGGATTTTGCACATCATTGCATCACAACCGAGAGCACGAAAATCAGCAACTTTTATTAATCAACTGATGGTCTGAATGCGTCAGTTTTCAAGAAAATTAATTATGAAAATTAACCATAAATGTAAACCGACCCTGTGCACCTTGTGCACGTGCATGGCTAGAATGCTTCGCTACATGCGTAAAGCGCTTCTCTAATTGACTGACGTTCCACGTAACTTCCACATTCAAGCAAATCTGATGGTAGGTCAGCATGTCTTGTGTTCTTTAATTGTGTGTTGCAGTATTACTTCGCCGGCGTATAAAATATTTTCTGATCAAGAGCTAGCAGATATGGTGTTAAAGTACGGAGAACGTCAGTACAATTTAAATGAGACTTGTCATTTGTATGCGGTCCGTTACCGTAACAGACGACAACATAACAGTAGAACAGTGCAAAAGGCAGTTCAAAGGTTACGGGAAATCGGGAAAGTCCACCTGACATATGAAGGTCGTGGGGGGAAACGCCGCAACATGTTTTCGACAGACAACGAAGAAACACCATAACCGACGTTGAAGAAAATCCGAGGCGCAGTACTCCCGACATTGGCCGAGAAGTGGGTGTGTCTAACAGTACCCTGTGGCATGTACTACGGGAACAATTATAGTTACACCCCTATCATGTACAAAGGGTTCAGGTATTAATAACAATGATTTTTAGCCCAGTGTGGTGTGTTTTTGGTGACAGATTACTCGGTTCGATAGTGTTACTTACACTTTTAAATAGTATTGCTTATTTAGAGTTTTTAAAAACATCGTACCGGATTTGTCGGAAGACGTCCCTTTACAAATCCGTGCCCAAATGTTCTTTATGCGTGATGGTGCCCGCCCCATGTTTCTCGTGCAGTTTTTAAATTTTTACATACTAACTTTCCGGAAAGGTGGATAGGGCGAAATGGCTCTGTACGTTGACCAGTTCGAAGTCCGGATATGAACCCTCTGGACTTTTTTTGTTTGTGGGTATATGAAACAAAATGTGTACCGAACGCCTATTGTCGATGCAGCAGATCTTCAACAGCTAATGAAATTCGACAAATGCCGGGATTATTTGCACGGATGCGGACTAATTTTGATCGTCGTTTGGAAGAATGTTTATTAGCACATGGAAACAACTTTGAACAATTTTTGTAGAGCATATCGTCTATTGATTCGTAATTCGTTTATTCGCTTAATTGTTGTGTTACTTTTAAACGAGATTTGAATAATTTTCAGTAATTTCGACCACAAAATTTAAACCATCAAAACCGCCATTAGCGCTTTCGCACTGCGGCGCGCGGCAGCTTCGATATCAAAGGTACAGCTGGCTGCCGCACCAGGAATGGTTTCATTTGTGTAATCAAATTTTTGTATGCGTAGAATAATTTTTTATTTTTTCGGTACAAAAAAATTATGATTGACCATTTGGTATGAGAATAATGAATTTTTTAAAACATCAATAATGAATAAGTTCGCTTGAATGGTTCAATGTGGCAACGTCGTACTCTAAATTGAGAAAAGTGATCGCGACAGTTGATGCTTGGAAGTTTGGTAATATTAAAGAACTCTTATCTGACAGGAATTGTAGAATTACACTGCAGTTTTAAATGAATTACAAAATATTTGATATTTAACGAAGAGGAATGAATAAAACAATCTTGGTATAAATAACGATTTTTTCATTGTGTAGTTTATAAAATGGAATTTATTTGAGATACATGAATAGTGATTTTAAACATTGTAACATTCAAACTCAAAACATACTCAAAATTTATACAGGGTGTCTCATAATTAGCTGCTAACCCTGAACAGGCCGATTCTATGATCAAAACTAAGTAAAAAAGTTCATATGAACATGGGTCCGGAAATGCTTCCTAAGGGCACAGGGACCCATTGAAGAGGGAGGAATGGAAATCATTTTTTTGCAATATCTCTCAATCGCGTTGTGATAAATGAATGAAATTTGGTATACA